>NW_026606100.1:1147500-1747500 GCF_029834395.1 Sorex fumeus
TCACACTGGTGAAGACAGCAGAGTGTGATAACAGAAGATGGGATATTTTCATTTAATCTTTTAAATGCATTGGCTTAGAAATGTGAGTGGAATTCACATGGGGAAATTTTAATGCTTTTTCTCATTTCATTTTTTGCACGCTCTTGAAAAAGAACTCAATTTTGGCAGCACTATTCATGAGAATTGTTACAACAGAGAAAGAAAGAGGAGGCAAACAGGACAGGAATTTAAAGAGCAACCTGATCACTATTTGAAGATTTTATGGTTGTTGTAACAAAATACCTTGTGGTTACAAAGAGCAAACTTTTCATAAGGTCAGTTTGAGCTACCACAAAGGACTCAGGTGCCAAGAGATAGTACACCAATTAAGGCACTTGCTTTGCACGTGTCAACTTGTTTTGATCCCTGACACTGTATATTATCTTCTGAGTATCACCAGGGGACCCTCATGAGCACAGAACCAGGAGGATCTCCAGAGCAAGACTTAAGTAAGACCTCAAAAAAGTAAATAAAGTGGCCCATGAAGAGAATTATTGAAAAAAAAATAATGCATTTCCTTCATACATATATCATCTGATATATCATCTGATTGATAAACAGATGCAACTTTTTAAACAAATTTCTATTACCTTAAGGCACTATTCTTATCCAGATGATTTGAAAGCTGATCTTGATTTCTCTTTCTACAAATAGGAAAGGGAAAGACGGAGATTACAAAGCAAGGAGCTTTTCTTTCATCTGGAAGATGCCCTCCACTTTCATATAACCCTCTGCTCATGTCCTCGTTTGGTCACACAATCTTAACAAGCATCAGGAAAGAAACAAAATGCAGCTTGTTGACTCTATATTAACATTTGAAGGACATAATTTCTAAGCTGATCATTTACTTACAAAACTCCATTTAATCCTTTCCACCCAATTTGAAGTACATTTGGGATCCCCTTTCTAGTAAGATGATATAAGCACCAGTACATTCATTCTCAGACAAAAAGACTAAAAGAAGAAGCCTGACAAAACTCTAACCGTACCCAACAAAGTCATCTCAGATTATTTATTGATGTCCCTGAGTGCTGAGTCAACTAGAAAAAGGAATGTTGTCACACATGTGTGTTTAGATTTTAATATGGTAAAATGTCTGTCACTGTCACTGTCCTCCCGTTGTTCATCGATTTGCTCAAGTGGGCCCAGTAACTTCTCTATTTTGAGACTTGTTGTTACTGTGTTTTGGCATATTGAATATATCAC
The DNA here is from genome assembly GCF_029834395.1 of Sorex fumeus. Classification (NCBI taxonomy): domain Eukaryota; kingdom Metazoa; phylum Chordata; class Mammalia; order Eulipotyphla; family Soricidae; genus Sorex; species Sorex fumeus. Next base: position 1,148,746 of record NW_026606100.1, read on the forward strand.
AGGTAGCTTGCCAGGCTTTGCCGTACAGGTGAGATACTCTCAGTAGCTTGCCGGGCTCTTCGAGAGGGGTGGAGGAATCGAACCTGGCTGGGCCAGGGTGGCTGTGCACAAGGCAAACACCCTCCCGCTGTGCTATCGCTCTAGCCATAAAATTTGAAAAAAAATTGTCATCATGATCAAAATCTGCACAAATTACCATGCTTAGTAATGACACAGACATACAAAATAGTAAAAATTGTATTTCTTCAAAAGTGCACTAGAATCCCGGAGACAGGATCCTTTCTAATACCCATCTTATCTTTAATACTTCTCCTAATTCATATTCCTCAGAACTGAATCCCATAACACTAAGTCAAAGCTGTCCCAATATAACAAGAATATCTGCAGGCTCACTCACTGATACCTTGGTTTTCTTTTTTTAGATTTTCTAAGAACATATTTCACATTTTTGCATTCAACTGGGAGGAGGATAAGGTGTTGAAAGTAGGTAAAATGTTAGGTATGAAACCCTATTGGCAACAGTACTGGAACCCACAGTGAAAAGACTTATTGAAAAAAAAATGTCTCTTTAGAGGCAGAAGTGGGGAAGGGGAGGCAAATGGGAATGGAAGGGCATTGCTGGAGGGAAGTGGACACAGGTGAAGAGATTGGTGTTAAAATATTGTATACCTAAAATCCAATCATGAATAATCTTGTAATTTCACAGTAACTAAAAAGAAGCACATCTTTCACAATTTTTCATAATTTTCTTGGTCCATTTTAATGACATATCATCATGTAATTGGGATCCATCACACAGTTAATTCAACAGCTGGTAGGCACTTGTTATCAATCTTTGGATGTTTCATTAAAATTATGAATAGCTTTATTGGAGAATCACTTTATGTTGCGTTTTTAAGTATCAGGTTACGTCTTAGAAATGGCAGGGCTGTGTCAAAGAATAAAAATTCATTTCTGATGTAGAAACAAATTGTCATTTATTATAGAAACTTATATTTTATGCATGTTTTCTTACCTGCTCATGAATAAAGTATAATAGAATGTGTCTCCTTTGTCAGTGCCTCGATATGCCAGACACAGTAACAGTAACAAATAATGGTATTTCAGTATATATAAGACTGAATTTTTTCAAAGCCAAAGCCTTCCTTCGCTAATAAACAAGTAATTTCTGAATTTATTTTACTGTTATGATAATTCTTTATTCTTATTTTGTTTTATTTTGTTTCATTCACTTTTTAATGAAAAGTCTTAGTGAAGAAAAGTGATAGGAATTTAATAATCATAAAAGTTGATTAGCAATATTTGTTCCCATTGCTGATGAATGGGTATTGCTGATAGGTAATAACTTTTCCACTTTGATGCATTTTGTTGTAACAGTGTATTCACAGGCAAATTTGAAGAACCAGATTTGATAACTATTTGATTTTATATATGATTTCAAGATTAAAAAACTTTCAAAGTGGTCACTATGTGTTTTGTTTTGTTGTAGGGCTTCCCCAGGAAGTACTCAGGGCTTACTTCTGTCTCTGTGAGCAGGGGTCACTCTTGGTAATTCTCAGGGGACCATATGTGGTGTCAGGATTGAACTGGAGTTGCCCATGTCAAAGTCAAGTACCATCAGCTCTGTACTATCTCTCAGACCTCACAGCACACACTATAGTACATCGTGTTTGTTATAGTGATTCCATTCATTGCCCTGTGTGTGACCTAAAAACATCAAGGACATTAGCGAGGACAATACTTAGAAGCAGTGGTTAATAAATCTTCCAATTGACCAGCTTGTCACTGGAGGAACCATCATGGTGGTGTCATTCAATGAGTCCTTGGAAACACAAATTCCAATCAAAGCAGCTGTATATATTTTTACATTTTTATTGTACTATGCTAAAGAATCACTACTTGGTGGTGCTTGAGTGACCTTATGCAGTAAGGGGATTAAACTGGGGTTAGCCAAGTGCAAAGTAAGGCTATTTATTATCTCACAGACTATACTTATTTTTTACATAAATTTTATACAAGATTAAAAATAAGAGCATTTTATGTTTCATCAAGATGTCAAGTTGTTTAAAACAACTAGTTTCTAATTTAAAAGTAAAACAATTATGGTTTTCATTTTACAAAGCTAAATTAAGGCCAAAACTCATCAAGTATCTGAAAAATATATATATATATAATGGTATATAGAAGACAATCACCAAGATTTGAATTAACGTCTATGCTTAGAATAATGTCTTGAAGAAGCTAATCGATAATGTATTACCAGATGATTTTTTCATTCATTTTTCTAATAAAAATAGAATATTAGATCTTTTAATGTATAAGGGGCAATAGTGAAAATACCTTTAAATTGTTAGCTTTTTTGTGACCTTTGAGAAAAAATATTATGCCAAAAAAACAGATCAAGCAAGAAAAGTGTATAAGAAAAGCTGCAACACTGAAAGTGTATCTATGAAGACTTTAGTCTCTATGTTATTTTAAATAAAATTGAAATTTAATGATCCAATCAGACAGGCTATTTTGTTTTCAAGCTCAACTCACTCTCATTTATAGTATTAGAACAAACATAAAACTAAGTGTTGGAGTACACGGAGCTTAGGTTTATCAGATTGTACCCATCACAGTGCTCCCGAGTCACTCCCATTACTTTGTCTGTCTGAAACCTCTTCTATGCTCTCTTCCCCAACCAATTTGTAAGGTCTCATCCTTCTTAGACACTGAAGCTGTACTGTAAGTCAATATTGCCTTTCTCCTCTCCTTATGTCTTTGAGCAGTTTACTTTAATGCAATGTCCTTTTGTATAGATACAGGAAGACAATTAATTAATATTATGCTTTATAACTTAGGAATTGATTGGCTTGATTGAATATTATTCACTCCTGGGCATCTGCCTTCTCAACTTAAGCCTCAGTTGCCCTCACTTCCTAGCATTCCAAGGGCAGGGTCCCGACGTGGGACTGGATGGAACCAGGGCAAGCCGGTAAGTTATGTGCTACCCTGGCATCGCGATGGGCCAGGCCAAGGTGCCACGATTCTTAACTATAAGTTAAGAGTTTGATCATAGGCAAATGATGTCAAGATCCAAAAGTAACGACGAGACTAAGGCCCTGCTGCTAGGAATAGGAAAGATATCTGGCCTGAGCACTGCAGTCTGAGATCGAGATGGCCCTAGGAGAGCAATTCTATAAGCTCAAAGTATTTCTTACTGTGTCCATACGAAATGATTAATATTATGTATGCTTATATGTTGTTTGGACAAGGAGAGGAGAAACACGTCCTAGAAGCAGTTTTCTGTGTGTCCTGACTAGCTTGGATGAGACTGCTTTTTCGGAGATGTAGATTCCAAGCTCTAGCAGACTGGTCTTTGTTGTGCTAATCTAAGTGCTTGTAGCTTGTGAAAAGGTGAGGCCAGGATTACTGGCCTGCGGATTTAAGGAAACAATGTATGTTTGCCACCTCAGTGTTCTTTCTGTAACTCCTTTTGATGACATCATTATATTGCGCCCTTTAGAGGTACTATGATCTATATAAGGGAGATTTCAGGGCTCTCTGGGGGGGACACGTGCATCAGAGAACCTGGGAAGATGAGGTTGAGGACAGAAGCTGAGAGAACAAAGGCGCACGTGCTCGAGGATTCCTGAGGCCTCCATGACATACATCTCTTCCATGTAATAAACGGCTACTAAGACCAATTAGCTTGGCCTCGTTTCCTTCCTTCACCTGACCATCGCCATCGACCTCCCTGGAGTGGGGAAACGGCAAGACCGCCGGCCGTTTTATTTTTTGTGTGTTTACACAACTAAGAATTCAAGATTTAAATAAACCTATGCCATTTGTTAATATTTGTGTTAATATAAACTTATCTTCTTGCATAAAAAGATCAATAATAAGGGAGCAGATTAAAAATAATGGTACATATAGCCAAACAGTAAAGATAGGTGTTTATGCCTAGGTAATTAGATAATTGAAATTTTATGGATGAAAATACATTTTCAACTAAATATTCATGCTCTTTTGAAAATATCTATGTCTCAGACTTATATTTTTGCAACAAAAAGGGTAGATTAATGCCAAATAGAAGAAAACACACAGACTTATGTGTATATATACATATATATACATACATATTGGGGCTGGAGCGATAGCACAGTGGGTAGGGCGTCTGCCTTGCACGCAGCCAACATGGCCGACCCAAGTTGGCCGCCCCTCTCGGAGAGCCTGGCAAGCTACCGAGAGTATTCCATATGCCAGACACAGTAACAACAAAGTCTCCAATGGAGACGTTACTGGGCCCGCTCGAGCAAATCGATGATCAACGGGAGGGCCTTTACTTTACTTTTACTTTACATCCAAAATGCAGATTAAGAAGTTAAAAAATAAAAAACTTTAATACAAAAATCAATGGATGCTTAGTGTAACAAAAGTCAAAAAAACACGTGTAGTTAAATATCTAAAATATCTTGCTGTTAGTTATATTTTCTTTTTCTAATTTTTCCTTTCTATTTGTCATTCAACTACCTCATTTACCTCTTCACAATTTTCATTAGGGAAATTCATTTTATAAACACACCTATTCTTTGAATCTAAAATTACATCAATTTAAATTTTATAGTAACAATCCCCATTAATTGTGAAGTATCATAATTTACTTGCTTTAAAACATCATCCCTCATTCTTTGTATTAATTCTCTTCAGTTTAAATGTGCTTAATTTGATTCACTGCACTGATAAGGATAAACTTCAAACAAGGAACAACGTTTTGGAAAAGGTTTTGGGTCACAGTTTCTGAAACGCTGTGTGTATCAGTGAACATATTCTATGCCCTTAGCTCATTAACACAAAATTTCTTGTTCCAGAATTATATTTTGTAACTTTTTTCCAAGAAAATTTTGTATCTATTGATGTTGGTTCTAAATATTTGAAAAGAAAATAAGTATAATAAATATGCAAGATAAACCTAAACAGACCCATAAAATAAAATATATCTCAATATAATCTATGCACAAAGACAAACATACATTAAATTGTGAATAAAGACCACTCAAAAGTGAATAAGGTGAAATAAGCCTGTCAATATTAATATGATGAAATTAAAGTATTAAGTAATTAATTACAATTTGTAGTGGTAGAATGACATTAGGAATTAACTGTCAAAAAGATTTTATTTAAAATGGATATGTTTAGCAGTCATAAAATAATTTTAAATACATAACAAGGTGAGATATTATAAACATATCCAGACAATACACACAGACAAATATGAGCAACAATTTTCAGAAAGGTAATTATGTGGAAAGATATCAGATTTTTCACCTTTGAGTTTTTATTATAACATTTATTTAAAAGTTAATTGTCACAATGAAAACTCTGTTCATGCGAAAATCGGCAGGGTTAACTGTGTTGATATATGAAGATGGTCTCTATATTTATAATCTCAGATTAAAGTGACATAATTTTGAGATATAATCTTAACTAATGTTCTTATTTATTTTTGTTGCTGTTATTTGATTCTGGAATTATTCAACAGGACTCAGGGGATAATTCTGTCCTTGTGCTCAGGAGTGACCCCCTGGATGTGCTGAGGAACTATATGTGGTGCTGGAAATTTGAGTAAGAGTTGGCAGGATTGCAATAAGGGTTGCTTTAACCCCTGTACTATCTCCCTGGAAGTAATCTTCTTTTAACTTTTGATCTTTGCACTAAATAATAACCAGGAGTATACTGCAACATGCTATTTAATCAAAGAACGAAACAAAGGTTAAAAACAAGCAAAAATACAAACTATTAGATTCAAGTAAAAAATATTACAGTGTGAAATTTTCACTTATGCAAAAAAAAATAAATATGAGGTTTTACCCAAATTTCAATTAGAAACTACAGAAAAATGCAGGTAATGCTAAGAATCCCTAAAAGCTAGTCTAAGAATTAAAATGATTTTAGTAAGTAAAGAAATGTAGGTAAATTCAACAACCTAATAAATGCATTCAGTTTGAGAAAGTATAAATATTCAGTAAGGAAAGAGATCTAATATCTATGATTTCCTGTGTAAACTCAAAAAAGAGGGCAGTGGCGGCAGTCTATCTCTCCTGCCGCCTGCGTTCCGTAGTCTCACGCTGCTTCCCCCACCCCGGGGAGGTCGATGGCGATGGGCAGGTGAATGAAGGAATGAGGGCCAGGCTGGTTGGTCTTACTTGCAATTTATTCCAATCCTCTCTCCATTCATTCCTGTCTCTCTCCTCTGCCTCCTCTCCTGCTTCTTCCTCCCCCATGCTACTTCATTCTCCTTCTCAATCCCCCTTCATCCTCCTTCTCACTCTGCAATCTGGATACTGATTCCTTTCTCCTTCTTCTGGAGTCTGGATTCTGATCTCCCAGCCCACTCTTTCAGAACAGTTGAATCCCAAAGCATGAGGGGTTGGGGTAACAATCACACATAGGTGTGGTCACAATCAATAGGGGTAAAATACTTTCCCTGGGAGAGCCGCTTCTAGGACAGATTCTCATTATCAGAACGACCCACCCTAGAGCAGAATCCCCTGTGTGTGTTTCTCCTCTCCTTGTCTAACAAACATATAAGTATACATAATATAAATCATTTTGTATGGATACAGGACTGAGATCTCTAAGCCTGCACGGTTTGGGACTGGACCTGTCAGTAGCTAAACAGTTACACCCTCCAACTGCCGTGTAACCCCAACAAAGGCCAGGATCCAAAGATTATCACAACAAGCTCCCGGGAGAGCACAAGGCAGAGTCTCCTACCCTGTGTCTGACTATCCTCGCCAGGGCCCAACAGCTGAAGACTTCCAGGCCCCAACCAAGGCCTTACTGGAGCCACTCTCCACACACTTGGATAAGCCTCAGACATAACCGAACTGGCAGAGGAACCCAGGTGTGTGGGACCCGGGGCTGAGATCTCCAAGCCTGCACGGTTTGGGACTGGACCTGTCAGTAGCTAAACAGTTACACCCTCCAACTGCCGTGTAACCCCAACAAAGGCCAGGATCCAAAGATTATCACAACAAGCTCCCGGGAGAGCACAAGGCAGAGTCTCCTACCCTGTGTCTGACTATCCTCGCCAGGGCCCAACAGCTGAAGACTTCCAGGCCCCAACCAAGGCCTTACTGGAGCCACTCTCCACACACTTGGATAAGCCTCAGACATAACCGAACTGGCAGAGGAACCCAGGTGTGTGGGACCCGGGGCTGAGATCTCCAAGCCTGCACGGTTTGGGACTGGACCTGTCAGTAGCTAAACAGTTACACCCTCCAACTGCCGTGTAACCCCAACAAAGGCCAGGATCCAAAGATTATCACAACAAGCTCCCGGGAGAGCACAAGGCAGAGTCTCCTACCCTGTGTCTGACTATCCTCGCCAGGGCCCAACAGCTGAAGACTTCCAGGCCCCAACCAAGGCCTTACTGGAGCCACTCTCCACACACTTGGATAAGCCTCAGACATAACCGAACTGGCAGAGGAACCCAGGTGTGTGGGACCCGGGGCTGAGATCTCCAAGCCTGCACGGTTTGGGACTGGACCTGTCAGTAGCTAAACAGTTACACCCTCCAACTGCCGTGTAACCCCAACAAAGGCCAGGATCCAAAGATTATCACAACAAGCTCCCGGGAGAGCACAAGGCAGAGTCTCCTACCCTGTGTCTGACTATCCTCGCCAGGGCCCAACAGCTGAAGACTTCCAGGCCCCAACCAAGGCCTTACTGGAGCCACTCTCCACACACTTGGATAAGCCTCAGACATAACCGAACTGGCAGAGGAACCCAGGTGTGTGGGACCCGGGGCTGAGATCTCCAAGCCTGCACGGTTTGGGACTGGACCTGTCAGTAGCTAAACAGTTACACCCTCCAACTGCCGTGTAACCCCAACAAAGGCCAGGATCCAAAGATTATCACAACAAGCTCCCGGGAGAGCACAAGGCAGAGTCTCCTACCCTGTGTCTGACTATCCTCGCCAGGGCCCAACAGCTGAAGACTTCCAGGCCCCAACCAAGGCCTTACTGGAGCCACTCTCCACACACTTGGATAAGCCTCAGACATAACCGAACTGGCAGAGGAACCCAGGTGTGTGGGACCCGGGGCTGAGATCTCCAAGCCTGCACGGTTTGGGACTGGACCTGTCAGTAGCTAAACAGTTACACCCTCCAACTGCCGTGTAACCCCAACAAAGGCCAGGATCCAAAGATTATCACAACAAGCTCCCGGGAGAGCACAAGGCAGAGTCTCCTACCCTGTGTCTGACTATCCTCGCCAGGGCCCAACAGCTGAAGACTTCCAGGCCCCAACCAAGGCCTTACTGGAGCCACTCTCCACACACTTGGATAAGCCTCAGACATAACCGAACTGGCAGAGGAACCCAGGTGTGTGGGACCCGGGGCTGAGATCTCCAAGCCTGCACGGTTTGGGACTGGACCTGTCAGTAGCTAAACAGTTACACCCTCCAACTGCCGTGTAACCCCAACAAAGGCCAGGATCCAAAGATTATCACAACAAGCTCCCGGGAGCGCGCGGCCGCATTCGCGGCCGCGCGACTATTTATTTAATAATTTTCAGGATACCTTAAATATCCTTAAATATCCAACCCACACGGCAGAGCCTGGCAAGCTATCCGTGATCTATGCCAAATAGACCAAATTGATATGCCAAATCCAGTAATAAATGGATCTCATTCCCCTAGCCCTGATTATGCAGAGTCGAGAAGGATATGGAAGGAGAAGCTGATAAAACACCAAGGCAGACATGGGCTGCCAAAACGCAGAAAAACAAAAATGATTGTCTGTACTTTTAATGCTCGTACGCTGGCATCTGCTGCATCCATTGAAGACCTTATGGTACAAGCACGAAAGATCAAGTACGACATCATTGGTCTGACCGAAACGAGAAGACATCAATCCCATCATGCTGTTTTCGACACTGGAGAAGAACTGTTCCTTGGAACATGTGATAAAAGAGGCGTCGGTGGTGTCGGTATCCTTGTCAACACAAACTTAGTCACAAGCATTGATTCATTTGAATGCCTAACAACCCGAATCGGACGATTACACTTGAATAAATGTGGCTCACTACCGGCAGTTTCTATCTTTGTTGTCTACGCACCAACATCCAGTTATGGTGAAAAAGAAACTGAGAAATTCTACATGGAGCTGGAGAAATTCTATAAAGAAGATCACACCTTCTACAAGATCATTGTCGGTGATTTTAATGCCAAGATAGGACCAAGAAGATCAGTCGATGAACTCCACATCGGAACCCATGGCCTGGAATGGAACGAACAAGGTGACAGACTGTCTGAGTTCATCATGTCAACCAAAACCTTCCATGGTAACTCACAATTCCAAAAGGCTGAATCTAAACGTTGGACATGGGAGTCTCCCGATGGACGGTTCCACAATGAAATAGACCACATCATATTCAATCAGCGGTTTTGCCTAACCGATGTTGCTGTTGTCCCAAAATTCCAAACGGGATCAGACCACCGTCTTCTTCGTGCAAAATTCTACCTCACAGAACGAGGAGAAAAGAATGCAAGGTTTAAGAAGAAGACTCCCAGAACAACCACCAACTGGGAACTCTTTGGCTCTGTTGCAGCAACATGGGAAGATGCCGTCATTGACAACATTGATGAGGAATACGATCGAATGATTCAGCACCTCCATGATTGTACAAGGAATGCCAAGAGAGAGATAACCACAAAAAACCGTCTTTCTTCGAACACTCTTGAACTTATTCGCCAACGTGGTGTGGCACGTGCCTCAGGCAACCACAAGCAAACGTCCGAACTGGCAAAACAGTGCAGAAAAGCCATCAAGGATGACCTCAAAAACAGGAGAGCAGCAGTACTGGTAGATGCAGCAGAAGCTGGGAAAAACATTCGTAATGCCCGCCTGTCCTTCACCAACTACAAAACCAAGATGACTGCCCTCCGACATCATGATGGATCTATCACATCTTCCAGAAGGGCAATGGAGAAGATTATTCATGAATTCTACTCAGATCTCTTTAATAGCCACATCCACTTACCCACATACCACATACCACATGATGGATATGTCGTTCCCAATGTTCTCCCTTCCGAAATCCAACATGCCATCTCGTCGGTAAAGAAACAAAAAGCACCTGGCCCAGACAAGATCAGACCTGAACACCTGAAGAACTTACCATCAGTACTCATCAATACATTAGCTCGACTCTTCACATGCTACCTGTCTGAATGCAAGGTTCCATCCCAATGGAAAACCAGCAAGACTGTACTACTATACAAGAAAGGAGACATCCACGACATTGGCAACTATCGCCCAATCTGCCTATTGTCTGTCATCTACAAACTATTCACTCGAGTCATCCTGAATAGGATTAGCAGAACAATAGATGAAGGACAACCATGTGAACAAGCTGGATTCCGAAAAGGATTCAGTACCATCGACCATATCCACACAATAACCAAGCTCATTGAGGTATCTCGGGAGTTCAAGATGCCGCTCTGTCTAACGTTCATTGATTTAAAGAAGGCCTTTGATTCTGTTGAGACAGAAGCGGTCATGGAAGCCCTAGCCAATCAGGGCGTACAAACTAAATACATCTGGATCCTTCGTGAGCTCTATTGCGGATTCACTACCAAGATCTCACCATTCTACAAAGAAGTAATCATCCATATCAAGAGAGGGGTTCGGCAGGGTGATACCATTTCACCAAAACTCTTCAGTGCCACCCTCGAGAACATCATGCGACGACTAGAATGGGAAAACATGGGAGTGAAGATAGATGGTCGGCAACTACACCACCTCCGCTTTGCTGATGACATCGTTCTAATAACACCAAACATCAGCCAAGCGGCACAAATGCTTGCGGACTTTGACCGTGAGTGTGGAAAGGTTGGACTACAGCTGAATCTTACAAAGACAATGTTTATGAGAAACAGCCTTGTTCCTGACGCTCCATTCGCTCTCAACGGAACCACCGTCTCCGAATGCAACAGTTATATATACTTAGGTCGAGAAATCAACATGATGAATGACCTGGCACCTGAGTTACGCAGGAGGAAGAGAGCGGCTTGGAATGCCTTCAAGAGCATTGAAGAAATAACTAAAAGGACAAAGAACCTCCAACTACGAGCACATCTCTTTGATTCCACTATTCTTCCTGCATTAACATATGCCTCAGAGACCTGGACCCTACGAAAACAGGATGAGAACACTATTCGGGTCTCTCAAAGAGGAATCGAAAGAACTATGCTTGGAATATCACGATTCACTCAAATGAGAGATAGAATCCGGAGTTCTGATCTTCGTCAACGCTCAAGAATCAGAGACGCTGTCTCATTTGCCAAGACATCAAAAATCAGATGGGCTGGACATGTAATGAGGTTTACAGACAACCACTGGACTAGAGCCATTACTGATTGGATTCCACGAGACATCAAAAGATCACGTGGACGGCCACCTATAAGACGGTCAGACTTCTTCGTCAAGACCCTAAATGATCGGTTTGAGGCTCTACATGTTCCTAAAACGAACAGATACCATTGGGCTACGCTAGCACGCAACCGGGATGAATGGAGACGTTACTGGCACCCGCTCGAATAAATCGATGAATAACGGGGATTAAGTGATTAAGTGAAGAAGTGATTAAGTGACAGTAAGAAATACCTTAAACTAATAGAATTGCTCTCCTAGGGCCATCTCAATCTCAGACTAGAGTGCTCAGGCCAGATAGTCTTTCCTATCCCTAGCAGGGTCCTAGTCTCGTCATTACTTTTGGATCATGACAGCATTTGTCTATGATCAAGTTCTTAACTTATAGGTAAGAATTGTGGTACTTTGGCTTGGCCCATTTCGATGCCAGGGTAGCTCTCTACTTGCCCTAGTTCTATTCAGTCCCTCATCAGGACCCTGCTTTGGGGGTATTAGGAACAAGGGAAACTGAGGCTTAAGTCAAGAAAGCAGATGCACGGGAGTGACTAATATTCAAAGCCAATTAAATCCTAAGTTACAAAGAATAATATTAATGGTCTTCATGTATCTATACACAAAGGACATTGCATTAAAGTAAACTATTTATAACATAAGGAGAGGAGAAAGGCAGTATTAATTTACAATACAAGTTCAGTGTCCTAGAAGGATCTGACCATACAAATGAACAGATTCTGATTAGGGGGAAAATCTGATTAACTGGTTGGGGAAGAGAGCATAGAGAAGTGGTTACAGATAAACGAAAAAATGAGAGTGACTTGGGAGCACTGTGATGGGTGTAACCTGATAAACCTAAGCTCCTTATAGCAAGGGAGAAAGGACAAAGTAATGTCATCCTACAATTTCCAATGTATATAATGCTTATTTAACTTAACAAGCGTACAATATTTTCCTAGTTACAGACAAAAAGAAATAATAGATATGAGTGGTATAACAGTGCAGAAAAACATCTAACTAGATTGATTTATTATTAAATTTACTTACAAAATAGCCTTTAATCTACTACTACACATATTTATTCAAAATATATTTCAAACTAAACTGAATCATTTAAAGTAGCTTTGTGAAATTAAAATAAAACTGATGTATATTATAATGTAACTTTTAAAAATTAAATCAGGCCAACTTCACAAGTGAATATTAAATTAAGCCTTAATTGCACTATTAGTGGCTACAATTAAGTAATAGGCTTAAGTCTATCCTTGGATATTTCTGTACATGCAAAACTTTTAGTCTAACATATTAATATCTTTATAAATAGCTTAATGATAGTGCTGCATTCCATTAAGCATATTTTTGGTAAAAGGACTATGTAAAAATTTTTAACCATACCAAATCAAAGAATACATTGAAACTCTATAGACAAGATCTATGTAGACTAATAAAAAGTAAATATATGCTGTTTTATTAGATTAACTTATGAAATGGCGATAGTTCTAATTTGTTAAAAATAATTTAATTCTCAAAACAAATCTACAAAATAAGTATCATAGTTATCGTACCCATTTCACAGATTAAAAAGCTGAGTCAAGTTATTGTCCTATTCTTAAATTTAAGTAACAGAGGAGAAACTTTTGTTTATATTTATTTTTGCTAACTCAGTGAATGATAACTGCCTACCTTCACAAATTATAAATCTGATAGGTTTTTTATTTATTTACTTTTTTTAAATCTTTACTCTTCCTCTTTAGTCTTATTCCTTTAAGAGAAAATAAATCTTGTGATTTACATACTTCTTTCCAAACTATGTAATTTTTTTTCTTTTCCTCTTTAAATTTTCACTAACAATACTTCTATAGTTACTGCATTAACATTCTTCTCTTGGTCTAAAGACTTCCTCTAAGTCCGGTTCTTTAAAAAGGGTGTTGTTTCTTCTGCCACCTGTCATTGTTTTGGTATATGAACTCATTTCCCCCCAAAAAAAAATTTAGCTAAATTTTTATACAGTAAAAATGGAGAAGGGACTAATGTTAGATTATTTCAAACTTGTCCTGGTAGTGTTAGAATGGAGATGGGATGGACATGGAGAGTCCCAGAAACCAAACCATTCCTCATTTTAGGCTTCTTCATTTCCTCTGTGGGGAACATCCTTAGGAGGAACATTCGGGGAGAAATACAGACAAAAAAAAGGAGAAATGACAAAAACAAATTAGCTAAGGACTAATCAGTCGAAATTAGTTTTCTATATATACTACCCAGATTTTACTGGAAATAGCCTGGAACACTCTAGTTGTAAGTACGAGTGCACCAGGTCACAGAAATGAAAATGCAAGAGCTAAATTTCAAGAGTTCATTCTTCCCAATCCATACACAGGCAGACCATAATCCTTCTACTCTGGATCTTAGACTGAACTACTGAAAAATGTAAAAGTCTTTGTCTCATAATGTTGCTTCATTTTAATTTCTGTTATAATGACGGGAATGTGTTCACGATGATGTGACAATTTTGGTTTTGGTGTATAGTTACGTAACCTCACAATCACCAAATTTCTAAAGGATACCCCCTCCCCACCCCCCCAACACAAACCCCACATACTTCTGGATTTTATAGGGAATTGTTGTTTTTTTTAATTATCACAATTAGGGCTGGAGTGATAGCACAGCAGTAGGGCGTTTGCCTTGCACGTAGCCAACATGGCTGACCCGAGTTCGATTCCTCCACCCCTCTCGGAGAGCCTGGCAAGCTACCAAGAGTATCTCGCCTGCGCGGCAAAGCCTGGAATCTACCTGTGATGTATTCGATATGACAAACACAGTAACAACAAAGTCTCCAATGGAGACGTTACTGGGCCCGCTCGAGCAAATCGATGATCAACGGGAGGGCCTTTACTTTACTTACTTTACTTTATCACAATTAGGTAACATTTTATAATAGTATTAAAGTTTATAATCTTGTTGTATATGTAGTACACACCTCACCACCATCAGAATATCTAAAACTCTCCATGGATGTAGCACTGCAGCACTGTCCTCCTGTTTTTCATAGATTTGCTCAAGCAGGCACTAGTAACGTCTCACAACAAATTGTGAGACTTCTTGTTACTGTTTTTGGCATACTGAATATGTCACGGGGAGCTTGCCAGGCTTTGCCGTGTGGGCTTAAATACTCTCGGTAGCTTGCCAGGCTATCCGAGAGGGGCAAAGGCATCGAACCCAGATCAGTTGCATGCATGCAAGGTCTACCCGCTGTGCTACCACTCCAGCCCCTCCAGGAATATGAGATTTTTAGTCCACTTCATCATCCCCTCAAAACTCCTTATTACCTCAGAATTTAGCAATCCCAGTTATGTAATCCATGGCCAAGGGTTGGCCATCATTAGATATTCTCTATTTTGAAATAATTACAATAATATTCATATGTGGATACTTTCTCTTCATAGTTTCTTCCCGCTGTTACTTAAAACTGTAGAAGAGTTTTCCTATCTACGTAAGAATTCCTCCTTCCATTACTCCTATTCCTTGGAACTATTAATTTATTCTAAACAAACAAAATAATCTTATCCAAACAATTTAAGTAATTCTAAATTCCTGATTATCATTATTAGTTGAAAGTTCAAAATTTTCCTTTTATCTTTTGCCAAGTATCTGGTAAAAGATGGCCGAATTTTATCAGGTATAAATTTTATCTGATATAATTGCGTAATTATTGCCACAAGATGGCACCATTGTGGAAATTGTTTACCCATCAAAAGGATCCCAAATTTTAGAAGCACTGAAGAAACCCGTTGATGGGATTACATGGTGCCAGGGGGCCAGGTGGTGGGTGTGACCCCGCCTACTGGAATTTGGAGGATCTGGGTGGAAGATGCTCGACTCCAATCCGAGTAGGCTTGGAGATCTCGGCCCCGGAACCCGTGTGGCTTTGTCCCTCTGCCAGTACCTTCATGTGTGCGGAGAGTGGTCTCGGCATGGTGGTGGCTGGTCCTGGAGGTCTTCGGCTGCCGGAGCCCTGGTCGGGGCGCAGGGGCAGGAGACTGCACTGTTCTCGTCTGGGAGCTGGATTTTATAGTCTCTGAGTCTTGGCCGTTGATGGGATTACACTGTTGTTGGGAACAGCCCCTGGCTGTTCCTCGCTAGGGCCGTTGGAGGGGAGCGGGTTGAGCTTTCCTCCCCGCCCCGACCAGGGCTCCGGCAGCCGAAGACCTCCAGCACCAGCCACCACCATGCTGAGACCACTCTCCGCACACATGAAGGTACTGGCAGAGGGACAAAGCCACGCGGGTTCCCGGGCCGAGATCTCCAAGCCTACTCGGATTGGAGTCGAGCATCTTCCACCCAGATCCTCCAAATTCCAGTAGGCGGGGGTCACACCCACCACCTGGCTCCCTGGCGCCGTGTAATCCCATCAACGGCCAAGACTCAGAGACTATAAAATCCAGCTCCCGGAACTGACATTTTATCAGGACATCTTTTTATGACATCTTATTATGTCATTCCTACTTTGGACAAACTTGCAGGCTATCGAATGTAGCCTGCCCACAGGACAGAGTCTGGCAAACTCCCCGTGGCGTACCAAATATGCCAAATACCAGTAACAATGATGGGTCTCATTCTCCTAAAGAGCCTTGAATATAATCTCAGGGCTAGGATGAAAGAGACATTACTGGGGCCTGCTCGAGGCAATCGACGAATAACAGGATGAATGAATGAATGAATGAATGAAGAAACTCCAAACTTGGAGAGTAGGGATTACAAGGTGTTTTGATGTCACTATTTTTGTTTGTTTTGTATTGTTTTTTGGCTTCCACTAAAAGACTAAAATACAGAGTCCAGGAAGAAATGTTTCACTACCTCTATATGACAAAATAGAATCAGTTTAATCTCTTGGGCTATAAATTTTCCATTCTACTTTTTGACTTCTTGTGTTTGCCTTGTTCTACCTTTAGAGTTCTTGGTGTCTTTTAATGCTTAATCTGGAAAACGATTAAGCACTAGTCTCCTACACTGAATTTGAAGGAGTATTTTTTGGATTCTTGAATTTGTCTCCTGCAGGTTTCTGAATACCTTATTGCACTAATTGATTCATTCTTTTTATTTTTGTATCCCAGTGGATTTTTGGAGACACTGGTTAAAACACACACATACACATACGCACACCCATGCATGTTTTATTGTGCATGCTGTCTAATATATTCAAAACTAAAGGATTTAGTTTTAAAGAAATGATTGACTGTCTCATCCAGGAAAACCTGGATGGAGACATGGCCCCCAACAGAGCCCTGGAAGTAAAAAACCTTCTGAACACAACAACACTGTGCTCAGAGCTGGTCTCCACAGATTCGAACAAGCCTCATCCATGAGTGAATCTGCTGAGCAAGCCAGGTATGTGAAACTTGTAACTGAAATCTTCAGGTCAAATCACTTGGGGTCCTGTCTGGGTGACCTCTCCCCATCTCCCTGTGCTCTTCCAATAGCCCAGCAGTCACACCCAAAAATTGCTTCTTGTGCCATATAAGCTCATTAATGTCCATGATCCAGAGACTCACAAATAAATCTGTAAAAATCACAGAGCAACACACCACAGACAAGCTTCCAGACTCCAAATTCAATATCGAGTTTAAATAAAAATAAGTTAACCTCAGCTGTATAACTGTATTTAAAATTTTAGAATTCCTGGAGTACACCAGGAGTGCAGCCACACAACATCCTATACTCTCTTTACACCACTGTTTGTCCAAGAGTAGCACAACACATTTGATGCGATTTAAAGTAAAAGGCAAACAATCTAGCAAAGAAAAAAAAATATATATAAGCACACAACACTCAACTTTAACATGTTAGTAATCTCTTATAATGGCTTAATGGCTCCAGGGTGAAGCAGAACAATCCACATACTTTAATCTAAGAAAACTTTTTGGGATCATTTTTAGCAGACTATTCATAACAAGCAATACAAAAATAAATTTATTTATGTCCTACTTTGGAGACAAGATTTGGGAGCTGGGTTGGAAACATTCAAAATATGGTGGTGGAAAGGTATATTGGTGGTGGTGGGATTGTTGCTGTAATATTAAATGTAATAAATTATTGTCAACAACTTTATAAAAATAAAGTTAAAAAATGATTGCTACAAAGAAATGTGTCAATTGTGCCTATCTGTACATAGAATGGATAGCACCTGCATAGATAAAAATATAGAAATCATGCAAAATTAAAATATCACTCTCATTTGTTTACTATTAGTAGAATTTTATGGCACTAAGTTTTCTTATAGCATAAAATAAAATGTTAATTAACTTTATATTCATATAAAGGCTTTCAATTATTTAATGACCAAAGATGTAGATATTAAATAATGAAGAAATGCTGGTTTAACTGGTTGGATTAATAAATAAAATTTTACCAGTAGAGTGTTTTAGGTCAATAGCCACAAAAGTATTTACATACTGAAGTGAAGCAATTTCATTTCTAGGTTTCAGTTCTAAAGAAACAGTGTAAGAAAAGTTCTCCATCAATGTGCAAACTTCACTGAAGCACCTAGGATCAGTTTAATAAGAGAGTGACTGTTCAATCAATGTATATTAAAAAGAATTAGGGAGAAAAAATTTAAAAGAGAAAACAATTATTATTTTTTTAATTGGGGAAAATATTTGACAGTGCTTAGGACTTACTTCTGCCTCTTTAATTACAGATCACTCATGGTTGTACTCTAGAGATAATAGGGATTGCTGGGAATTGAAGGAGGGTATATTGAATGCGAGACACAAGCCTTACCTCTTATCTACTGTGATATGTCTCCAACCCAGAGAGGGTTGGAGAGTTAGAAAACTACTAAGCATCCAGCTATGGAATTGTTTTCCAAGTGAAGAGACTATCATTAGTTCAAGGGTTAAAAAAAAAAGAGACAATCATGGAATCCCTCACGGTTATATAGAAATATGCTTATAAATGATGGTGAAGTGGAACACAAGAGGAAGAACACAAAAGTTGACCTCTGACGCACTAAGGAATTCTTGACATATGTGGAATGAACGTTGTCATAAGAAAAGCATAATCTCGTGGCAAGGTCAGGTTAATGTCTAAAACTGGAAAGTCAGAATGCGCCATGTGTACATTTTGAATTCTAAATTGTGCTAAAATTGTTTCGATGAAACAAAACCAAATGTAGTTTAGGAACCGGGAAGCAAAGGAAGAGGTGTTTGGCAGCAACAGCAGACATTGGTTATCAAAACTGGCTGTACTGTGAAATTACCTAGGATGTTTAAAGCTCTACAGTGGGTTTTAGGCCCACTAGCAGACGTCTGAGATTGTCTGTTCTGCATGTGGTCTAGACAGCTGAATACTGAATCCCTTGGATAAATCTACTCTGCAGCTAGGGTGAAAGCACATAGAGAAAGAGCTCTACTATCAAAGTCAGATTCTAAATCAGCAATACCAGTGCATCAGAAAGATTACAACAAGGGCAGAATCATGGCCCTTCCCTAACCCAGTAAATCTGAACATGAATATTTTAAAACATAGTGACTGCATGGTGAAGACATGGACATACCAGACTAGAAAGTACCAGCAAAGATGACTAATAGATTGGTTTGGTGCTGTCTCTTCTATGACAGGCATGCCCTTCTTAATTTAACACTTCAGTTTTAGTATTTCAAAACATAGAACAGCTATATGCTCTTCTGAAAATATTTGCTCTTTTTTAAATCCCTCTGCTTTTCTTTGATAGGAATGTTGTAAGACATAGAGTGTTTACACACAAAACTAAAAATGCAAGCAAGCACTCAGTGTCTTCATCCAGTTTCAAAACTGGAAGTGGTATTAGTAATGATCTCTCCAATCAAGCAATTTCACAATGAAGAATTTAAGGTCAACAGAAGCTAAAATGTTAACAAATGTCATACAGACAGGAAGCACAAAACCTAAATTTAGAGTATCATCAATTTTCATAAATCACTCTTGTTGTAAACATGCAATCTTCCATCTTTAAATTTGCCTAGACTGTTGCCGTATTTATGCATCGTAGCTCTCTTAGTTTAAAAATAAGAGGGGCTCAGATCATAGCTCAGTGATTCAAAGTTCTTACTGGCAAATATGAGTTTGTGAATTCAAACCCTGGTGCCACCTGTCTGTATTCCCTGGGGTGATCCTGATGGATCTGGAATACCCAAAGAGAAAGGACCGGAAGATGGCTCCGTTACATAGAAAGCATGCAGGGTGTTCATGGGTCTCTAAGGTTAATCTAAATACTACCAATAAGTAAATCCCTAACATGGCATGGCAAAAACAAGCTAATAATAATAATGTTTACGATCTAATGAATGAGCTATCTTGAAATAAACATATTTCCTGTGAAATGAGATTATTTGCCATTTAAAACAAGGGCAATATTCCTTTCCTTGTGGCAAAGTATATTTTCTCTTAACTTGAAAGGAAGTTCTGCTATTTAAAAATATATTGTAGTGTAGTTTAGAACCTATGAATCACAATAAGTAATGTAAAAACATTTCAAATATAACCAATTATTAATTTAGTTATAAACTTTTATGGATAATATGGATGTAGGATGAGATCATATAAGTAGCTACCCAGTAGCTATCAGGCAGATATATGGAATAGCAACATAAGAAATATCAAGATTTCCAGAAAATCCACAAATATATTTTCAAGAATATGATAAAAATCTTGTGCTGATACAAATTTCAGAATGCATATCACTAGAGAATGTATCACAAAGACAGAATTATGAAAAGACCATGAGGAAGGGGATAAGTTTCCATCTTCTGCTGCGTAGCATGATTTTGCTCCCTACTGTTTTAAATGTGAACCATGAACTAGGGGTGGCCCACAGATAAGACATTTGAGACACAAACAAGAATTTCAAGGCTCACCCCTGAGTATATATTTTTTTTCTGAATTTACTTTTAAAAAACAACAACAAAAAATTGTTTTAAAAAATTTAGACGATTCACCCCTTCATTAATGTTTAGAAACAGTTGTGTCATTCACTAGGTCCCAAATTCATCTCATCAAAGGAATTACTTGAAAGCATAACTCTTGGATGCCATGTCAAGACCTGAATCAAAGTTTCCAATGTGAGATTTGAGAATCTAAACTTTATACAGCGTTCCTGTATGATTATTTAAATAATATATCTTTGACATGGTTGAAAAAATCAAGATATTGAGACTTAACAAGCGATTTGTGCTCAGTGTGGCCATTTAATAGCTCAATGTCCTTGAAAAACCAATTCCCTCTTAGAGCTTCCTTTTTAATATCAAAAGGTAATAACAACATTACTTTTCAGAATTAATATGAAAACTAGCTATCTAACAGAGAAGAAGTGTATAAAGGAATCAAACTTGGAGTGCACTTTGTAGGTATGAAATTGAAGACGGCTATTAGCATTTTTATTGTCTCTCTCTAACACATCATGTATATCTTTTAAAAAATGGTAGTGGGAGGGATCTGCCTAAGGATCTTTGCTTTCATAAAATCTATCTTTACTGAATAGGTAGCAGGCTCCAGGTGCAAAGATGAACTTTGTGGGAAAATCAGGTAGGTGAATACTGAATATCATAATGGAACAGGAATTGTTCACAAATGAATCACTTCATAATCCAGATAAATGTTTTGGTTAGCTTGTGGGGGGAAAGAGATCAAAGCTACCATTTAATATCATTAAAATAATCATTATTTCTTTCACATATGCCAACCCAGGTAGAAAGAAACACTTTTCAAGCAATGAAAATTAGACCCTTTCTCAGACAATATGACATCTGTGGGACTTCAATTGTGGCTCTAAATTAGCCCAAGAGAACACCCCAAACCATAGCAAAATTATGACCCTATTTAAAATAGATGCTTCATCAGCTCATCTTTTCTGCCAAGTTTTCCTAATCCACTGTTTTTTACTCTCCTTTGTCCTATTATTAGCCTCTGTTTTATAATTGCTGGAGAATGTTTTTCCCCAGCAGTGAAGCGAGCCACTGAAGCATTCCCCTCACTCTGGAGGCTCCAAGCTGAGAGGCCCCTAATTGAATTTCTGCCCTTCAGGAGCACAGGGTCATTGGGATCAATATGTTGTCAGAGGACTCCAGGGAACCCAGGCTCAGGGCATGCTGGTCTCTTGTCATCATTTTTTAGTCTTCACACGTCCATCTGTCAATGCCCCTCTTGCTCAAAGCCTGGGGACTATTTGTTTAATAAAGTCTTGTTTTGAAATAATAATTCATTTTCCCAATGTTAGCTCTGACTGCATTTCTGTTAAATGAGAAAGTAGTTTTTGATCAACTAGAATATCACTTCATTTTAGGAATTCTCAAAAAGTTTCTTTGGTTTGTGCTGTTATTTTGCAAATAATATGTTTAAATGTATTAAAATGCCAAAATGCTACCTTACCCATTCATTGGGTGCTATGCTCACGTGGTTGTCTTGATTTGTGACTCATAGAAACTCTGCTAGAGAGAAAAAACATTTTCACTTGGTAAATGGTTGGACATTTAGATTGAATCTGCTATTAAGTATCTCTAAATGAAGCCCCTGCATTTCTCCCTAAATAATTCCACAATGATCAATATGCAAGTATCCTTGGATGAATATGTTTAATTTATTAGAAAAATGTAACTGAAAGTCACTTCCTTTATCGAAGAAAGTAACATACAAAATTTTATGTTTAACCTATGAGTGCTTTCTGCAAATAATTTATACATGTATATAAAATAAAAAATCAGTCTTGATAAAGTAAAGTAACTGTTTACTCAATTACAATTAAAGTAATTTTGAAATATAGACCCTGATATTTGAAGGGAACTTCCTCCAAAGACTTATCTCTCCCTATGTATGTATGTGAGGAGGTAAAAGTAGATCTCAAAATGGAAAGTGAGTGGGTACTTGTCTTTCCAATGCATATTCATACATTTCCTTCTCTTAGAAGTGTTCTCTGCTCTCTGGACCATTGATATGGGTACATAGAGATCATATAGATGGAATAGATCAAAGAAACTTTAATATGAAAATATGTCTACCTAGGTCCTCTCTTCTGATATCTTTTGAGAATAGTCATTACTATATCCCTATCACATTACACTTGATCAGGAACATTGACTATGTTGAATAAAAACTGATAGCTTTGAAATATTATATACAATCTCCTCTTATAACTATTACGCATATGTTACAAATAACACATATTCTTTAACACTAATTCATGGCATATAAAGATATTCCCCAAACCATATTAAATGTTTGATTTCTGTTCCTTCTTCAAACTTATTGATAAATTTTCATTTATTAAAATTGGAACAGGGAGGTAAATATACTTGACACAGATATTTAAGTTTACCAATCTGGTAAGAATCTCCCTTGCATCATACGTGTATATTTGTGTATATATAACTATGCATAAGTGCATACAGATACAATAATGATTCTGACTGATAATAAACTCTTAACTGATAAATGATACTGGGTGCCAGCCATTAAGGTAAAGTGACTTCAAAGTGATTTTGAGTTTTAAAATTTAAAAAAACTAATTTACTAAGACACTGATAAACAGACATAGGAAAATCAACGTCAGATGAAAAACCTCCTGTGCTTAGAGGTCCCACATAATTAAAATTTGCAGGTGGTCCTGATAGTATGCCTCTAAAATGTGGTAAATATAGGTGCCAAACTAGGCTAATTTGAAATGCCTTCTGTACTGACACTGGTAGTCCAGAAGCTTCCTCCAGGTTTTGGCAAGAAGCCACTACGGACTTATGCTTTGATAAATGGTCCTTCTTTCTCCATAAGCAAGTGCTGCCAAGAGCTTTCCTGCTTCAGAACTTCAAGCCCATGAGCCAGTCCCCTGAGTCTACCCAAGTGATGTATACCCCTTTTATACAATTGAAGTCATTTTATGTACAAGGAACCAGTATTGCTCAGTTGTCATGGAGATGTACTGGATGACCAACTCCAGAAGTTTACTTAGTCCAACTTGAAGTCTATGTCCTTTATGAACTAGTTGGAAACACTGGTGGACTATGAGGCCATATTTCTGAACCAAACCCTGCCAGTTTGAGTAGGCACAAGAGGGAGATCCCCTGTCCAACTTTCTCAGATGGCTGAAATAGAGGTGCTGTTGACCAATCTTGTTTTCTCACAGGCAACAAGACAAAAGGATATCTCCTTTTAAATTGAAAATTAAATCATATTCTTATCATTATTGTGATGTGGACTTTCTTCAATAAAACCATATTCTATGTGACTCTTGATTCATATGTGAAACTTTGACATTTTAATACTTTCATGATGCACAATCAGAGTTTATCTCCTAATGGAATGCTTTGGTTAACAGGGATATTCAAGACTTGCCTATCATATAATTATTTCTGACTTGGTTATGCTTACTTCTTAGTTCTCCAATAAGTTCTGTCAAGAAGGACTTGTTTTCTTGTGTATCATTAGAGTTCAGTGCACTGATGTTGTTATACATGTAAACAACGTGCCTGTGTCTCTGTGTGTGCTTTCTATGATATAACAACAACAAAACCACTTGAAAACTTAATCATAAAATTATATACAAAGTTGTAAAGATGCCTTCCAAGACAAACTATAAATACCTCCTGCTGTTTCTGTGGAATAAAGGTTCTATGCCTCTGTTACATTTGGGATATTGTGGAGAGACATTGCTCTTGGGGATTTTCTGCTCACTCTTATCCAGACCATGGAAATACTTAGGAACTCACCAAAATTGGCAATTGATTCTGGGACAATGGGGACAACGACAGAGTTTCTATAATCTTCTGAAATTTAGCTAAGAAAAAACACATATAGCAGATAAAAATCTTTTCCATAAACCTGATCTTTGTCTGAGTTTTAATTAGGATATTCATATTTTCTGTTCAGTTAGGGAATTCCTGGTTTATGCTATTTTTGAAGAATAAGAAGTTATTAAAACTGAAAATGACTTCTGGAAAGTTTTGGTTTTATGGTGAAAATCTATAAGATAACTCAGTCTTTTATGATGTGGAATTAAAATATACGTACTTTAACTATAGTAATCAAACACTATTTACTAATTGATATAATACAAAATAATATTTAGGAGACTTAATTAATATTGAGATCTTTTAAAAAAGAGTCTGAGTTTTGGAAAGTTTGTTTTTAAGCAATTGGAATTCTAGGACCCAGGATTTAGAGAGTGGTTACAAGCAAAGGTAAGCCTTTGAAACCTGCCATCAGTTGTCAGAACTCCACCTCTGAGTAAGTGGAACATCTCCAAGCCTCAATAATTACTCATACCTTCCCAGATGTTCTGTGGGGGCTGAAAAATTCCTAACATATTCCCGAGGTTTTTTTTTTTCCAACAAAATATTCCTGCTAGTTTTGGGGAAGTTCAATTTCTCTGGGTTGTACCAAGACAGATTTTTTCTTTTTTTAAATTGAAGCACCATGAGATACACATTTACAAAGCTGTTCATGGTGGGCTTTTAGTCATATAATGTTCCAACACCCATCTCTCCACAAATGCACATTTCCCATTATCAGTTTCCCTCCTGCCATCCCCCGACCCCAGCCTGTCTCTCTATGACAAGCACACACACACTCTCTCTCTCTCTTTCTCTCTCTCTCTCTCTCTCTCTCGTATTATGCCTCTCTTTAGGGCATTATGGTTTGCAATACAAATACTAAGAGGTTATCAGGTTATTGTGTTTGTTCCTTTACCTATTTTCAGCACACGGTTCTTACCCAGAGTGATCATTTCCAACTATCTTTGCAAGATATATATTTTGCTCTATGCACAACAATGTACTTTTAATAATATTTCTATTATTAAGATGTCTGACAAAGATGGATAGGAAAGAGATTCCAGTATGAGGACTGTAAAAATTCAGTCCAATGTCCGAACTTTGTCTAAAACAAAATCTCTTTCAATAGTGAGCAAACAGATAAAAGGATGTTACAAATAGCAGATTAGCTGAAACTTTCTCTCCATTTTCATCTTATTCAGAAAGTTTAACAAGGCAGAAGTTGTGACATTGTTATTCAATATTTTTTCACATCTGTAAGATATATAATCTCTAATTGGAATGAAATTTGTGGATCCTTTAGAAGACTAAGAATAAAATTAAAAAATTTAATTTGGTGAGATATCCCCTGCGCTATAGTATTGTCCTCTCCGTTGTGAGATTTGTTGCTACTTTTATGGCATATCGAGTATGCCACGGGGAGCTTGCCAGACTCTGCGGAGTGGGAGGGATATACTCTTAGTAGCTTGCCGGGCTCTCCGAGAGGGGTGGAGGAATGGAACCTAGGTCAGCCACATGCAAGGCAAACACCCTACTTGCTATGCTATCGCTCCAACCCAGGATAATAGTATATTATGGCTGCCCCAAACTGGGATGATAGTATAATATGGCTCTTTATTTTGCTGGTTATAAAATATGAGATGGTGTCTATCATCTGGTACTGTGCATACCAGACAGAAAGTGAAGTAAGTGCCTGGGGAGAAAGAGCCAAGGGTTCTCTGCATGGTACATCTGAGCAATCCTCAATCCACCTCAGTCTAAAAACCCAAGCAGGACAAAGTTCTTTGCATATTTATCTTTTCAACATTTTTCCACAAAGGGGGTGGGGAATACTGAAAGGAGGTGGCATCTTGGAGATGGAACGATAGTGCAGCAGGTAGGTCATTTGCCTTGCACATGGCAGACCCAGGTTTGATCCCTGGCATCCCAAATAGTCCCCCAAGCACCCCCAGAAGTGATTACCAAGTGGACAGACAGGATAAACCCCTAAGTTTAGATGGGTGTGACCCAAAGAGCAAAAAAAAAATAGCAACTTTATTCTGCTTTTCTTCAAGCTTTTCTACTTGAGTAACTACAGTGAGTGGATCCTGAAAAAGTGCTTTTACCCATATCAGGTATTATGGTGTTTAGGAGTGATTTCTCTGAACCAGTTTCCTTTAGGTCTCATTAATAGGGCTAAGTTTACCCACGTGTTCTAGGTGACTCTGTGAACCCATTAGGAAGTCATGGTACAAGGAAGCTGATCTGTGTGAACAAAGCTGTGCATATAAATCAGCAATATAATGTATTATTCCTGTTTTTCCACTCAATTTACCATCTGCTTACTTTATATCGAAGAAGTAAACTTAACTCACATCAAAATACACAATTGCAATATTTACTTTCCTGTAAAGTGAATCATAAGGTAGTAATATTATCCTCCCCCATGTAACAAATAAGGAATCTGAATCATAAGGAATATGTACTAGTTTAACTCTTTGAGTTAGTGGTACAACATCATCTCTAGCTGGAAAGTCCATTAAAGCAAAAAAGAAGATGAAACTATATGGCATTTTAAAGAGGTATCTGGATCTGCCAGGTTAAAAAAAAATATTTCGAAAGTCTTTTCTTCTGAGCTAAGAAATCTTTAAAATATCCATTTATATAGTGAGATATTCCTGAAACTATTATAGTGGCATCAAAGGAGTTGATAAATGAGAGGCAAATGCCAAGATGCATTGGTTACAATAATACTATAGTAATCTAGGGTGTTTAATCTAGGGTGTTTCAACTGATAGAAACCCTCATTAAGAATGTGTTAGAAACAAACCAAAAATCTGTTCACTCACTGCCATGCCTTGCAATTGTATAATTTTTTATGATTGCCAATAATGTTCATATATTATGCTCCAACATCTTTGCCAGAAAGGGCAGTCTGTATTCCTAGGTAACAGTAAATAATTTTGACATCCAACAAAAATGTGTGTATATGGAATATATAAATAGTCTAATATAAATTATATAATTATAGGGCTGGAGCGATAGCATAGCGGTAGGGCATTTGCCTTGCATGCAGCCAACATGGCCGACCCGAGTTCGATTCCTCTGCCCCTCTCGGAGAGCCCGGCAAGCTACCGAGATCAGACACAGTAACAACAAAGTCTCCAATGGAGACGATACTGGGCCCGCTCGAGCAAATCGACGATCAACGGGAGGGCCTTACCTTAATATATATAAATATAAATTATATAATTATAGGGCTGGAGTGATAGCATAGCGGTAGGGCATTTGCCTTGCACGCAGCCAACATGGCCGATCCGAGTTCGATTCCTCTGCCCCTCTCGGAGAGCCTGGCAAGCTACCCGTGATGTATTCGATATGCCAAACACAGTAACAACAAAGTCTCCAATGGAAACGTTACTGGGCCCACTCGAGCAAATCGATGAACAATGGGAGGACAGTGATATAATTATAAATAATTTTGAGAGCCAACAAAAATGTGTATATTCGATATGCCAAACACAGTAACAACAAAGTCTCCAATGGAGACGTTACTGGGTCCGCTCGAGCAAATCAACGATCAACGGGAGGGCCTTTACCTTTACCTTTTATATAGAGCATGGGAGTCTCCCGGTGGATGGTTCCACAATGAAATAGACCACATCATATTCAATTGGCGGTTTTGCCTAACCGATGTTGCTGTTGTCCCAAAATTCCAAACGGGATCAGACCACTGTCTCCTTGATGCAAAATTCTACCTCACAGAACGGGGAGAAAAGAATGCAAAGTTTAAGAAGAGAACTCCCAGAACGACCACCAACTGGGAGCTCTTTGGCTCTGTTGCGGCAACATGGGAAGATGCCGTCATTGAAAACATTGATGAGAGAGACAATAGAATGATTCAGCACCTCCATGATTGTGCAAGAAATGCCAAGAGAGAGATAACCACAAAAAATCGCCTTTCTTCGAACACTCTTGAACTTATTCGCCAACGTGGCTTGGCACATGCCTCAGGCAACTGCAAGCAAACTTCCAAGCTGGCAAAACAATGCAGAGAAGCGATCAAGGATGGCCTCAAAGACAGGAGAGCAGTGGTGCTGGTAGATGTGGCAGAAGCCAGGAAAAGCATTCGTAATGCCCACCTGTCCTTCACCAACTACAAGACCAAGATGACAGCCCTCCGACATCCTGATGGATCTATCACATTGTCCAGAAGGGCAATGGAGAAGATTATTCATGACTTCTACTCAGATCTCTTTAATAGCCATGTCCACTTGCCCACATACCAAATTCTGCACCATGGATATGTCCTTCCCAATGTTCTCCCTTCCGAAATTCAACACGCCATCTTGTTGGTAAAGAAACAAAGAGCACCTGGCCCAGACAAGGTCAGACCTGAACACCTGAAGAACGTACCATCAGTACTCATCAATACACTGGCTCGGCTCTTCACACGCTACCTGTCTGAATGCAAGGTTCCATCCCAATGGAAAACCAGCAAGAAGGTTTATGTAAGAAGGGAGACATCCACGACAATGGCAACTATCGCCCAATCTGCCTATTGTCTGTCATCTACAAACTGTTCACTCAAATCATCCTGAATAGGATTGACAGAACACTAGATGAAGGACAACCATGTGAACAAGTCAGGTTCCGCAAAGGATTCAGTACCATCGACCATATCCACATGATAACTAAGCTCATTGAGGTTTCTCAGGAGTTCAAGATGCCACTCTGCTTAATGTTCATTGATTTAAAGAAGGCCTTTGATTCTATTGAGATGGTAGCGGTCATAGAAGCCTTAGCCAATTAGGGTGTACAAGCTCAATACATCAGGATCCTCCGTGAGCTCTATTATGGATTCTCTACCAGGATCTCACCATTCTACAAAGAAGTAATAATCCATGTCAAGAGAGGGGTTTGGCAGGGTGATACCATTTCACCAAAACTCTTCAGTGCCACCCTTGAGAACATCATGCGACAACTGGAATGGGAAGGAATGGGAGTGAAGCTAGATGGTCGGCAACTACACCACCTCCTCTTTGCAGATGACATCGTTCTAATAACACCGAACATCAGCCAAGTGGCACAAATCCTGACCGACTTCAACCATGAGTGTGGAAAGGTCGTATTACAACTGAATCTCAAAAAGACAATGTTCATGATAAACAGTTTTGTTCCTGATGCTCCATTCACTCTCAACGAAACCACCATTTCCGAATGCAACAGTTAAATATACCTAGGTCAAGAAATCAACATGATGAATGACCTGGCACCTGAGTTACGCAGGGGGAAGAGAGCAGCTTGGAATGCCTTCAAGAGCGTTGAAGAAATAACTAAGAGAACAAAGAACCTCCAGCTACGAGCACATCTCTTCAATTCCACTGTTCTTCCTGCATTAACATATGCCTCAGAGACCTGGGCCCTACAAAAACAGGATGAGAATGCTATTCGGGTCTCTCAAAGAGGAATCGAAAGAGCTATGCTTGGAGTATCACACTTCACTCAAATGAGAGATAGAATCTGGAGTTCCAATCTCTGTCAATGCTCAAGAATCAGGGATGCTGTCTCATTTGCCAAGGCATCAAAAATCAGATGGGCTGGACACGTAATGAGGTTTAAAGATGACCGCTGGATTAGAGCCATTACTGACTGGATTCCACAGAAGGCCAAAAGATCACGTGGACGCCCACCTACAAGATGGTCAGACTTCTTCGTCAAGACCCTGAATAATCGGTTTGAGGCTCTGCATGTTCCTAGAATGAGCAGATGCCATTGGACTACGCTAGCACACAACAGGGATGAATGGAGACGTTACTGGCACCCGCTCGAGTAAATCGATGAATAACGGGTTATCAAGTGATCAAGTGATACACATACATATGTATATGTATGTATGTATATATATTAGAATATATATATATTATCCTAATTATCTAAGGAAAGGAATTTAAAAAACACTGTATCATATCCAGTATGGATATCCAGAACTGATATGTCCATGGGAAGTTGAACTTACTTATCATGTGTTTGATCTTAATTACATAGTTAAGTATATATTATATACTGTATAATACTTTAAAAGGATTTTTTAAACTTTTCATATTTTCTTCTGGAAATCATAAATTATACTATTTTATTTCATGAAGGATCTTAGTGCCAATATTCACTTTAAGCACTCAACTACACTAATAGCTATACTAATAACTAATAACTATACTAACAGCTAACTTTGAGAAAGCTACTTTGGAAGTGGGTAAAGAATGATTAAACAGCACTTTTTATGTTAAATATTATATTATTGGAAGTAAAGTAAATATATTTTTTCTTTTATGCTCCATGAAAAGGTGTCAGATCACTTTACTATTTCACTGAAATATAAAATTTCATGTTTTTGTAGTAATAACATTAATGTGGCTGGTTACATTGAAATGTTAGCAAAAATTATATTTTTCTCTGAAAACTATGAATATTTAGGAAAGAGTAAATTTTTCACAATCAAGAATTTACTCTAGAGCTAGAGAAATTATTTTTTAAATGATAATTTGCAAAATAATCAAAATTTAGCAGCAAAAAATCCTAAGCCTTAAGAATATACATAATAATTTCTTGTTATGTCTCTTCCCCCTTTAATACTGCCTCCTCTTAATTTAATAAGTAGATGATATACATTCTATTTCTATTTCTATTTCTTCCACAGGATTCTGGATAATATGATTATTTTTATTTCCATAGGAATGGAAAGAAGAAAATGGAAAGAAATTTATGCTGCATGCGTTATGCATTTGGAGCTTTGAATATGCTCTTCCTTCAGCTCTTTACTCAAAATTATGAAACTACTATTATCTCTCCCCATCGGTCTCTCTTTCAAATAAAGAAATAATCTGTCTAAGTGACTTATAAAAACTTTCTATAGTCTATAGAAACCTGGGAGGGGTGTTTAGTTCCAGTGTTTCCATCTTGAATAGCTACATGTCTTTTATACTGCATACCCCAAATCATATATGCATATATGATTTCTGTGTGTATCATTATCCGTAATCATATATGTAATATAAACATATGATTATAATATACATTTAATATATACCCTATATATTATATGCACTGTATGTGATATAGCACTGTAGGACTGTCCTCCCATTGTTCACCGATTTGCTCGAGCAGGCACCAGTAACATCTCCATTGTGAGACTTGTTACTGTTTTTGGCATATCAAATATGCCACGGGGAGCTTGTCAGGCTCTGCCCTGCGGGTGGGATACTCTCTGTAGCTTGCTGGCCTCTCGGAGAGGGGCGGAGGAATCAAACCTGAGTCTCCTGTGTGCAAGGCAAAGCCCTACCCACTATGCTATCACTTCTGCCCATTATATGCTATATTAATATATAATAGATTATTATTATTTTTTTTATTGTGCCATATCTGACTGTGCTCAGCATTTACTTCTAGCTCTGCATTCATGAGTAACTCCTGACAGTGTTCAGGGCACCATACACGGTATCTAGGATCTAACACACATTGGCTCATGCAAGGCAAACACTCTGACTGCTGTGCTGTCACTCCAGCTCAAATATATGTATGTATATGTACATATATATGTAAAGGTAAAGGTAAGGTAAAGGCCCTCCCGTTGATCGTCGATTTGCTCGAGCGGGCCCAGTAACGTCTCCATTGGAGACTTTGTTGTTACTGTGTCTGGCATATCCAATACTCTCGGTAGCTTGCCGGGCTCTCCGAGAGGGGGGGATTAATTGAACTCGGGTCGGCCATGTTGGCCGCTTGTAAGGCGAACGCCCTACCCGCTGTGCTATCACTCCAGCCCAGTATGTGTGTATATATACATATATGTGCATACATATATATTTTAAAGATGTTTATTCTTTGATATAACATAAAACTCAGATCATAAAAATAACTCCAAAAAACACTATACTCTGTTTCAATTAGAGATGTCATACAAATCAGAATATATTAAAACAGGGGGAAAAATCTTTAGTCATTAAAGATGTTAAATAAATACGTTTTTTCATCAAGTGTTCATTTTTCATGATACTTAAACAGCACCTAGTATACAGAAGTTTATCTAGAAGATAAACTACAAAAAAGGTTTGTACTAACTAAAATGTCATGTATTTGCAAATTACAATTGTACTTTTGTTGTTGTTTTTGTGTGTTTGTGGCTAACACTAATGATACCATGTTGACAAACTTCATCACCAGAGAAGGAGAAAAATGATTATAACCTGGCTCATTTATCCATTTCAATCTGTGGATGGCCTCTTATGAGCACGGCTATTGTAAATTACTTAAATTATGTCTGCATGGTGGTAAACAGTTCTCATGTACATTTGTCTGATGAACTTGGAAACTCTTCTAAGGCTCTTCACCCAGTTAACGAATTCCATTCTATAGGAATTCCGCCAGTAGACCTGGATTTATAGATATTTCAGCCCCCATCTTCTCATGTCAATGGAGTTTAGGGATGTGTGCCAAATCTCCATTTGCATTCTGACTTGCTTCAACCACAGGGAGTCATTAGGAGCCACTCTTAGAGCACTTACTGGAGAACCATTTGAGAAAAAGGACTCTTGCTGGGTGGAAGAGCTAATGGACCTCCAAAGTGACAGAGCAAAACACTAACAGGAATGGTTCTACAATTCTATCTAGTTTATCACAGGGATATGGTTATATTTTGCCCAATCAATTTTTTTAAAAATGGAAGCTGATTTCAAAACCTATTCAGGCAGAAGTAGACCCAGTCAGCAGCCCCTTGTGGGGCATCCCTCCCCCTTCAATCGATTGCAGCACTCACCAACTCAAACCAGAATTTCACCCAGATTGTTACACAGTCCATCAGCTCCTTTATGGAAGTACTGCCTCGGGCAATGGTTGCTATTGGACCGCTTTACTCTTTTGCTAGCAGTTCCATATTTCATGTGATTCAAGTATCTTCAAGTGAATTGCTTGATAGATTTCCAAAATGATCACTACAGGTCAAATTCAGCTCAAATGCTATCCTTTCCAAAGTTTTGAAAATCCATTTTTGCAGCAAGGCTGGTGAAACATTTAATGAGCTCCAATTCAGAAGAGACATATCCTTTTAACTTGAATTTGGCCTCAAAACACGTTTGGCCCATTCAAATGCCTAGCAATCTTTTCAGTTACAATGACTACCTCTTTCACTATAGTGAAACATATTACAGAGTGCACTATGTACTCCGTTCTTAAATTTTTAGAGATGACATAAAAAAATAAATACATTAGAGAGAATGTGCTTTTTATTCAGAATGTTTTCATACAAGGAATTTCTAGTGATTTGCTCTCTCCCCTATTTCTGTAGGATAGATTTTATTATATAGCCTACCTTTAAAATATTTCAAAAAAACAACAAACTCAGGAAGAAAAATAATGATGATAAAGTGCATAAATGAATTATTAGTAAAAGAAGGAGCAATACATTAAAATAGACTTGGTAGTATTTAATCTGGAAAAGTTTAATTGAAAGTTCTCTTATCAGCCTAATACTAGTGAATTCTAATGACCACAATTTAACACAAGGACGCTATCTTTCTTAATGGAAAAATGAGAGAAGCAGGGTCAAGTATCTTAACCAGGAGTTACATAAATAAAATTCATGTGCAATGAAGAGATTTTAGAAAATTAATTAAGTTCAAAGAAGAAAAGAGTTGCAAATTCAGTCTTTATAGTTACGCTCATTATTCAGCTTCACAAGGTTTGATCCTAATTTTCATAGTAACATGATATAAGGAGCAACTTTGGTCAAGGAAATTGGTCGAAGGCCTGTGTTGCATGTTTTGTATACAGCAGCTCCACGTTTGATCTGTAGGAATGCAAGGTCCCTCAGCACCTATTGTCACCCAAGTACCAGGTATGTCACCCAGGTATTGCTCTCCCATCCCAAACAAATCAAAACAAAAAACAAAACAAAACAACAAAAAAACTCCTGTATAATCTATATAAAAAATAAACATTTTTCAAGTTTTTGAAACATTGTTAAAAAGGTTAGGTCAGCTTCAACCAACATATATAGCTATATTCTAATAATAAGCATATAAGTATTTGTACACACATACATCCATATTCAAGTGTTTTTAAACATTTTCAATGAATATCTTTAAAAATAAACCTACAGATATACTTCGAGAGATGAAGTTCTTAGAAGGAATGTAAAGATTTTAAAACATAATAGAACTTTACCAAAGATGCTTAATGAAGTAAATTTACATTGAATAATAAACAAAAATGTTTTTACTGCACCCAAGCTCCCAAAGGAGAACAACGCAGAGTCTCCTGCCCCCGCGCTTGGCTGTCCTCACCAGGGTCCCTTGGAGGGGGCGAGTTGAGTTTCCTTCTCCACCCTGAGCAGAGCCCCGGCAGCTGAAGACCTCCGGGACCCAGCCACAGCCATGCTGAGACCACTCTCCACACGCTAGGACAAACCTCACGCATGAAGGAACTGGCAGAGGAATCCAACTGTGTGGGACCCGGGGCTGAGATCTCTAAGCCTGCTCAGATCGAGAATGGGCCTCCTCTACCAGATCTTCCAACAGCTAGACAGTTACACCCACCAACTGCTGTGTAACCCCATCAACGGGAAAGATCCAGAGACTATAAAACCGAGTTCCCAGAAGTGTGGCCACATTTGTAGCCCTGCGCCTCTTATTGTCTAGTTCTTGCTTTCAGAGAACCCAGCAGGCTCCCGAGAGTATCTTCCCCCCATATATGCCTGACTGGGAACATCTGTAAAGATGATTAGAGCCTGCCCCTAAAGCCTCCATCACTCTTGGAAAGCCCGGCAAGTTACCAAGAGTATCCCGCCCACACAGCAGAGCCTGGCAAGCTACCTGCAGTGTATTTGATATGCCAAAAACAGTAAAAATGATGATTCTCATTCCCCTGACCCTGGAAGAGCCTCCAATATGCCATCAGGCTACACTAGTATGTGACAGGAATGAATGAAGACACTACTGGCGCCTGCTTGAGCAAATCGATGAAAAATGGGGTGATAGTGATAGTGATAGTGATACTATACTGAGTGCTTGACTTTAAAATTATTAAACACATGGGTCAGAGCAATAGTCCATTGGATAAGGTGCTTGCCTTACACATGGTCGACCCTGGTATGATTCCCTCGCATTCCATCTGGTCCACCAAGCCCTACCAGGTTGATTCCTGAAGGGAAAGTCAGGGGCAGGCTCTGAACACTGTTGGGTATGTCTCCAAAACAAAGTAATTAAACATGCTAAGGAAAAATATACACTTCTTTGTTAGTTTACTGACTTTATGTATTATTAATTTCAGCAACATCAAGATGGCCTATTTGTTTTATTTTTTTCAAATCCCTTTACCATGTTATTTTTAAGATATTTTTATCCCTCTAGAGTTTAGCATTTTTATCTATGATTTTTGAATTATTAATAATATTTTATGACAAAATAGAAAATACGCTAAGAAAGAAAATGACAAATAAAAACATGGACCTCCCACTGGCCCAAAATTCATAATTAATGTTATAGCTATTTTCTTTCACGGGCTCTACCAGAGATAATCAGGTTATTTTGCTACTATTCTGGGCAAGAAGTAGAAAAGTGCTCTAAAATAATCAATATTTGAAATGCAGAAAAAAAACATTTTGATTCCATATATAACAGCATTGAGATTTAGTGTTAAATTATCAAAAACTACAAGCTTAATTTCTTTCAGAACTAAATGTCTAATCTTTTGAGACAATTAGAAAAATAAGCTGCCTAATGTGCTAGATTCTAGTAAACCCTTTTTTATTACTCCTCTGATATACTTAATTGTGTTTTGTTTAACTTGAAACATAATCCAGTTTGCAAAGCATCATGTAGCTCCCTCTGCTAGTATTCTAGTCACACCAGAATACCTTTCCTGTTTTCCTTATTCCCTAACGATGAAGTATTTCACTTATACCAAGTGTATTCAAAGTGCAGTGCCATTTAATTCCTAAGTTCATTTTATTTTCAAATGTATTTATGCAACAGTGTCTTGATGATAGGAGGTGCTCAATAAACATTTGTCGAATAGAGAAGAATGAATGAAACATACTACTTAACTGGAGTGCTGTACAGAATAGCACATTATTAATAACTATGCTGGAATTCTAAGAAGTGGCTGATGCAGGAACAAATGTAAGTCTTTTACTCACAGCAAAGTCTGTGAGATGAATGGGAGTCACATGCAGTGTATGATTTATTCATATACACTAGTAGGAGATTTATAGGCATCTATTAACCTACTCGATTTCCAATTCTGTCTTAGGCTGGTCTTTTGTCATGATTAGCTATGTTGTGACTCTATGTTAAATAACAGGTTGTCTGTGATGAAGTATGCAAGAAATATGATGACAGAAATCCACAATGATTATGTATGTACATGAGCCCAGCTAAATTGTAGATATAGCTCTACTTGCATGCTTAAAAATTAGACTTGTACATATACACAAAGGACATTTTTCTGTATTTTAAATTCATTGTGAGACACTAAATATGCTTCCCAAATAATCAATTTCTTGACATTCTGATGTACTTAAGAAGGTGACCATATTTAAAGATCTTTAAGGAGATAAGAAAAGACAGGGTCAGGAGATTGACTTCTAATTCATTATAATGTGCATCCTTGTAAGAAGAGAATATTTGGATACATCTATGTACAACGGAATAAAATAAAAAGTAACTAGAAAAGAAAGTTAACTATATACCAAAAAAGAGAACTGAAAGGAATTCTTACCTCAGGCGCACCAGAAGAAAATACCTTACAAATACCTTACCATAGACTTCTATTATACAACTTTGAGAAAATGTCATTTAAGATGCCCAATCTGGGGTGGGATAAATAGTACAGCAGATAGGGTTTCTTGCCTCACACTGATCTGATTACCCAGGTTTGATACCTGGTATTTCATATGCCCCTTCCCCAACTCCCAAGCACTAGCAGGAGTGATCCCTGAGCACAGCCATTTGGGACCCCGAGCCTCCTGCTTCCACCTGAATTAAGCACCCAATATCTGGCATATTTCTACAGCAGTCCAGAGAAACAAATAATCTCATGAAATAATAGAAAATGCAATGAATGTATGCATTTTAAGATTTATTGATAAATCAGTTTTTAAGATTTTTATTTATGAATCAGTTTTCAATAGAATTGAAAACATATGTTTTGCACTCACAGTACTGTTCCATTAATCTGTACATATAAAGAGGAATAAGAATGGGTGTGACATTACTCAAAAAA
The DNA here is from genome assembly GCF_029834395.1 of Sorex fumeus. Lineage (NCBI taxonomy): Eukaryota > Metazoa > Chordata > Mammalia > Eulipotyphla > Soricidae > Sorex > Sorex fumeus. The sequence goes on from NW_026606100.1 coordinate 1,186,205, forward strand.
CTAGGAACTGAGCTTCCATATGACCCAGCAACTCTACTCCAGAGAAAATACCCCAAGGGTCAAAAAGCACAAATTAGAAAATACATGTGCACCCCCTATGTTTATAAGATCACTATACTCAATAGCTACCACAAACAGCTGAGTGAATAAAGAAACAATGTGACACATATACAATGAAATATTACTGTATTTTTTTTGGGGGGGAAGGAGTCACACCCGGAGACGCACAGGGGTCACTCCTGGCTCTGCACTCAGGAATCATTCCTGGTAGTCCACAGGGGACCATATGGGATGCTGGGAATCAAACCTGGGTTGGCACTTGTAAGGCAAATGCCCTACCTGCTGTGCTATATAGCTCCAGTCTCACATTACACAGTCTAAAGAAAAGATAAAGTCATGCAATTTGCTGCAATGTAAACAGAAATGGAGAGAATGATGTTGAGTAAAATCAGCCAGAGGGAGAGGAACTCAGCGTGATCTCTCTCATATGTGGAAATAAAGGAAACCTTGTAGGGGAATATCAAATGCCCAATGGCAATACAAACAAAGATCATAAAACTGGATTTCAGTAAGAACCTTGGCACTTGGGCAGAAGTGAAGGGGATACGTTAGGGAAGGGAATATTATGAAAATGGGCTATTGGAGGGAAACTGGGCGCACTGTTGGAAGGCAGTGGGCACTGCTGAAGGGACTGGTGTTGAAACAATATAAGCCTGAAACTCAATCAAAAATACCTTTGTAACTGTGTAATTCACGGTGATTCAGTTAAAAAAATGAGTTTGTTGGGGCTGGAGCAATAGCACAGCGGGTAGGATGCGTGCTTGCATGCGACTGACTGAGGTTTGATTCCAGCATTCCATATTGTCCCCCGAGCACCACCAGGAGTAATTCCTGATTGCATGAGCCATGAGTAATCCCTGTGTAACGCCAAGTGTGACCCATAAAGTTAAAAAAAAAGAGTTTGTTCTTGTCAACATTCTTAACTTTGGAGAAGAAGTTAATGATATACATATCATTCAGCATATCACACTAGAATCAGAGCTGTTTCTCAGGGTAAGATATCATCAGGAAAACCAATGCCTTGAGTGAAAACCCTGACTAGCCCCTTCACCCAGTGACTTGAAACTGCAACTAAGTTGACCACATTGTCCAAATTTAGATGGACCATTGGATCCCTGGTCATTTATCCATTTTTCCAAAGCTGTGGTGCTCTTCACAGTAACAATCCATCCATGACATGGATTGAAGCTTGATTCTGGAGCTAGACAGCATTGGATGCCACGTCGAAATCCATAACTGTAAAATTCATCTTTTGGTAGTTTATTAAAAACACAGAATAAAGTTTTATACTCACAGCAGAGAAAGAGTAATAATTTCCCATGTTTTACCTTTCATAATAATTTAATAACTGTATCACATGAGAGGCATAAATAAAGAGAAGGAAAGGGGTGTGGATATGTAAGATCACTGAAGCATACAGAATTGCAAGGAAAAACAAATTACCAGGGAAGTGCTAGAAATAAAAGCTCAATGGGAAATATTTTTTCAGATGCTAATTTGATTCCTCTATGGAGTCCTAAAGCTGTAGCATCTACAACTGTACTATTTATCTCCACCGGTTTTTATTTTTAGCAATTATGTAACCTTGTATCTCTAAAAACCAATTAAACACCTTTCTGATCTCTAGTGGAAATTTTCTCTAAATGGTTCTCAAACTAGACTATAACAGGACTATGATTTCATTTCCAACATATATTTGAAAGTGTTTCATCACCAGATGTGTTACAAAAAGTATCAAAATTAATAAACAAGGGGGAAATCAAAATAGGACACCACTTTCTCGGGACTCTGTTACAGTCTCTGAGGTTTGATTCACAATAAACATGAAGATATTAGGTATTTGATGGGCATCTTTCTTGGTCACATTATATTATGTTGATTCACAAGAAATAAATTGTCTCTGAATATCCATCTATCCCATATAATTAAAACTGCCTCAGTCCCATATAATAAATATAGACTTCTAAGTACAGAATAATTTCTATTAAACTTATAGATAATATAAAAAAACATCACTTTCCTTAAATATAAGTAAAGTAAAACATAAATCTTAGTCACTTTAATTCCGTTTTATCGTCTGCATGTACTAAAGACTTTTTTCTATCCCTCTAGAAAGTATTCAAAACGACAAATTCAAAGCATCACAATATCTGTTTTCACAAAACAACAGTATCCTGCGTGTTGGATAACAGGCCTCCCGAGAGTCTGACCTTGGCATTATTTTCCATAGTCACTCACCGGCAGTGTTTATGGGATCCAGTCAGGGTTTCAATCACAAAGCACTCGCCATCATTGAGACAGTAGGCAAGGTCCTTGTCTCGACAGGGTTTGAAGTGTTCAGACCGCTCAGTGGAATAAGTTGTGGTATCTGTCAAGCAAACACAGAGAAGAGTTGTCAGTAGTTTCTCTTAACAGCAGAAATTCCTGTTACTGGTCTGAATGCATGGAAACCTTCTCACAGGTTGCTGAGTATCTTGGGGGAACAGATAGCTTGAACCTGCATGATACTAAACAGGAACCGGTTATGACCACCAATCCAAACTAAATGTTTCAGTCACCCCAAATTTAATCCCTAATCCCTAGTGTGACACTCCTATGAGGTAGCATATAAAGAGATCAAATTGTATATGTGATTAAACAAGGAATCAGTTAGCACATCAAATCTATAAGCATCTTGATCAGGAACATCCCAACTTCCAGATTGTGAAAGGAAAATTACGCAGTTTATAAGCCACACAGTTTATAAAATTTGGTTATAGCAGCCTGGAATGTCTAAAAATCATTCTACATTCAATTGCCCTATTTCTCACTAGACTTTAACAATTGGCATCACTCAAGAGAAGTATCATTTGAAGACACATTACCAGTAAACTCAAAGTGATCCTACAGTTAAACCCCCAAATCCATTTTCGCTAATTTCAGTTTTAACATGCTGTGTGAATGATTAAAATGATGTTTTCCTCCCTTCATTGTTGCCAAGTGCCATTAAACATCTGATCCATGTATATTGTGAGTATTTTGTGGAAATGAATAGCAGACTCTGTTTTTCATTTCCTTTTGTTTTGTTTTGTTTTTTTAGTTACAGCTCTAATCAGCTAATAGCTAAGTTAATTATTTCACTTTCCCCTTTTATTATGTAATCACAATGCAAATGTTTAAATTCTGAAACAGAATTCCAAATGTGAAAAATGATTCTTGTAAATATTTAACTGGAGCAACTCACTGTCAACTATTAGCACTTTATTAAACACTTATTTTTAAAATAATAATTTTACTTATATTTTTTAAAACTAAGACAAATATCTATATTTTCAACACAAGTAAGAAATTAGGCATACATATCTATTATCTACTATACACAGACTATTATCACAGATAAATGTTCTAGGGTTTCGAAAATTAAAGAGTTTACAATAATTCTACTGCAACATTCAACAAAACACAGTATTTAAAAAGTTAAACATGAATAACTGGTTTAACAATCAAACTCTTAGTGTCCTTTACATAGTTCTAGATTAAATATATTTAATAGCATGGGTTACTCTACCAGCTTATGAATAATCGATATAATGAGCTTCTTCTTCCTGCTCACCATCCAAAATGAGTGTAGAATGATTCACTTGATCACTTGATCACTTGACCTCCCGTTAATCGTCGATTTGCTCAAGTGGATGCCAGTAACGTCTCCATTTGTCCCTGTCGCGTGCTAGTGTAGCCCAATGGCATCTGTTCGCTCTGGGATCATGAAGAGCCTCAAACCGATCGTTCATGATCTTCACGAAGAAGTCTGACCATCTGGTAGGTGGGCGGCCACGTGGTCTTTTGACATCCCGTGGAATCCAGTCAGTAACAGCTCTAGTCCAGCAGTCGTCTTTAAATCTCATTACGTGACCAGCCCATCTGATTTTTGACACCTTGGCAAATGAGACAGCGTCCCTGATTCTTGATCGTCGAAGGATGTCGGAACTCCGGATTTTTTCTCTCATTTGAGTGAAAAGTGATATTCCAAGCATAGCTCTTTCTATTCTTCTTTGGGAGACCTGAATAGCATTCTCTTCCTGTTTGCGTAGGACTCAGGTCTCTGAGGCATATGTTAATGCAGGAAGAACAGTGGAATCAAAGAGATGTGCCCTGAGCCTGAGGTTCATCGTCCTCTTAGCTATTTCTTTGACGTTCTTGAAGGCGTTCCAAGCCGCTCTCTTCCTCCTGCGCAGCTCGGGTGCCAGGTCATTTGTCATGTTGACCTCTCGACCTAGGTACACATAGCTGTTGCATTCGGAGATGGTCGTTCCGTTGAGAGCAAATGGGGCGTCAGGAACAAGGCTGTTTCTCATAAATATTGTCTTCGTAAGATTCAGCTGTAGTCCGACCTTTCCACACTCACGGTGGAAATCAAATCACATATATATCACATCTAAAATTCTTCAGTGGACACAATTCCATTGACATAGCTCCATTTGTTTTTGTTTGTTTGTTTGTTTATTTGTTCATATTTATTTGACCAGAAAATTCTTCTGGAATTTTGCTTGACTAACCTAATCTTCTGGTATCCGAAAACATATATATCCAGCTAATGTTCTATTTCCCCAAATATAAGGGACTGTCAGGTTGATCCCACTTCCTGTATCACCTCATTCTTTCCTTAACAGTAGTTCTTCAGTGTTTACGTCATATCCACCTTTGATTCCCTTGTGCCCTTCTTATTCTTGTATCATTGTCCAGTACTTTCAGAGCATGCAAATTATCATCTTCCAATGTATATCTATTTCTGTAGCCAGGAATTCATTAAGATTAGTGTCTGAGTCTTAATTTGAATGGGTAAAAATGTCAGTAAAAATGTCTTTATATGTTAAATTACTTTAACACCACTAAAACACCAGTGTCATTGATTAAGAATTATTAAAAATCCATTTCATTTATATGAGTTAATATAAATCTTAAATATAAATATAAATAATATAAATAATAAAATCAAGATTGTTATTTCTTGGGGTCACACCCACCAACTGGCCCCCTGGCGCCGTGTAATCCCATCAGCGGCCAAGACTCAGAGACTATAAAAACCAGCTCCCTGAAGAGAACAGCGCAGTCTCCTGCCCCCACGCCTGGCCTTTCCTCGCCGGGGCCCCTTGGAGGGGAGCGGGTTGAGCTTTCCTCCCTGCCCTGACCAGGGCCCCGGCAGCCGAAGACCTCCAGGACCAGCCACCACCATGCTGAGACCACTCTCTGCACACCTGAAGGTACCGGCAGAGGGACAAAGCCACGTGGGTTCCGGGGCCGAGATCTCCAAGCCTACTCGGATTTGGGCCGAGCATCCTCCACCCAGATCCTCCAAATTCCAGTAGGCGGAGGTCACACCCACCAACTAGACCCCTGGCGCCGTGTAATCCCATCAGCGGCCAAGACTCAGAGACTATAAAACCAGGTCCCGGACATCTTATTATGACATCTCATTCCTACTTTGACAAACTGTCAGGCTACCAAATGTAGCCTGCCCACACGGCAGAGTCTGGCAAACTCCCCATGGCATACCCAATATGCCAAATACCAGTAACAATGATGGGTCTCATTCTCCTAAAGAGCCTTGAATATAATCTCAGGGATAGGATGAAGGAGACATTACTGGGGCCTGCTCGAGGCAATTGATGAATAACAGGATTATTTGCAATTTGTGATTTGTGTTATTTCTAGGCTGGAGCGATAGCACAGCAGGTAAGGCATTTGCCTTGCATGCGGCCGACCCGGTTTCAATTCCTCCATCCCTCTTGGAGAGCCCAGCAAAGTGCCAAGAGTATCTCACCCGCAGGTCAGATCCTGGCAAGCTCCCCATGACATATTTAATATGCCAAAAACAGTAACAGCAAGTCTCACTATGGAAACATTACTGGTCTCAAACAAATTGATGAACAAAGGGATGACAACACTACAGTGTTCATATAAATCTTTAAAAAAATTAGAAATAATTTTCTTTTGTGATCACCAGCATCCTATTTAAATGTTGATGAACACTGCAGAAATAAACATTGCCTTCAGATTCATACAAATTCTCTTAGGTACTATTCTTACACTGTGAGCATTGAAAAACCCTTTGCTTTCTTGATCATATAATGGGAATTTATTTCTTTTACTTTAAAATATCTGCCTATTAACACTTTAAAAAGGAATAAAAGTTCTGCAAAACAGACACATTTATCTGCTTTCCAGGAGAGACGTTATTCAGGGCAGTATGTGCTAAATAGGTACATAGAATTAATTATCTTTTTATGGGAAATATTTAAAATTCAAGAGCTCTAAGCAACAAATTCATTATGAAACAGCACACAGTTGACTGCTGCTGTGACCACTGAAGTATATGAACTCATGATCAGTTAGTTAACTTTTCTTTTAATTTCTTATTATCCATTTTCTGATGTTCACTGATCATTCCTCTAAGAACAGCTTTTCATTAACATAACCTACTGCATAAAGAAACGTGATCCTTATTTTATAATCATCAGTTTTAACAAGCTGCAGATTCCAAGTACTGTACAATGGCAAACCAATTACAATCAATTAGTTTCCACCTGACACTCTCTCTCTGGTGGTTACATCCCATTCTACCAAGTACTTTCCCCCATCACAATGACATCCTTTAGCGCATTACAGAGAATTGGAGACTATGAAAGGGCCTCTGTTAAAGTCTGAGGTGGGAGGTACTGAGAGCTCAGATTTAACCTGTACTGGAGTTTTCTATTTTCATAGCTTAGAGAATTCCATAACTAATTTTATTTCATTTGTACTATTCTTTGGGGGGATTTATGGGCCCACCTAGGTATGTTCAGGATGTAGTCTTGGCTCTGAACTCAGGAATCATTTCTGGTGGGCTTTGAGGACCAGATAGAATGTCAAGGAATCAACTCTGTCAGCCATGCATAATGCAAGTGTGATACCTGCTGTACAATCTCCCTGGCATTAATGACAATTTAAAAAATGCATGCCTATCCCTCACATTGACTTGACTGCATTCAAAGTACTATTGTTATCAAAAATTTCAATTGCAGTTTACCTACAAGAAACATTCCAAGATTCTGTTATTGTTGTCATCAATAACAGAATCTTGGAATGTTTCTTGTAGGTAAACTGCAATTTGTAGTATGTTTAGGTAAATTTTAATATTTACCTAAGCAATTTGCTACAGAGGATCCACATTAGGCTGTCTCTCCCCGGGTCCCCATCTGCCCAGCAGACTGGCTGTCATGCCGACAATTTGCCTCTGGGTGCCATCTTGGTGCACCAACAACCCTGGCCCAGAGACATAGCAGAAAGTCCTGGAAGACACCACAGTGTCAGAGATCTCTCTGGGACCCAAACTGGGCCAATTTCACCGGGACACCCCAGATGGAGCAGGTACAGTGCCCCTGTCTACTCCAGATGGAATCCGGTGACCAAGAGCTTCCACAAACAAGGACCAGGTATGCGGTTTCAGGACTAAATCTCCAGGCCGTAAGGTGTCAGAGGATCTGGGCTGTCTTTCCCTGTGTCACCATCTGCCCAGAAGACTGGCTGCCATGCCCAGAATTTGCTTCCATGTGCCATCTTAGCACACCAACAGCCCTGGCCCAGAGACTCACTTGCAATTGAATCCCAAAATGGAGTATTGCCATAGAGAGATGTCTATGGAACCCAACAATTTATCATCTAGAAATTTACATTTACAACTGTGGCCAAGTGAGCTCTCATGATATTCAAAATGAGCAATGGAAAATAAATGATCTTATGTCTACCCCTGGCAGGTAGGCTTGAATGGTGGTGGGAAAATTTGAGCAAAACATAATGCCCAAAATTAGAGAGAAAGTACTGGGGAGATTGTCAGCCATAAAGGCAGCGTGAGGACTGGGATGTGGGTTGGGGATACTGGGGACATCCGTGGTAAAAAATGTTCACTGGTGGAAGTATAGGTGTTCCATCATTGTATGGCTGAATTTCAAACATGAAAGCTTCGTAAATCTATCTCATGGTGATACAATAAAATAAAAAAAGTAAAGTGGAGTTCATTCCCAATTCAATCAGCTTAATCAATGACTGAACAAATAGAAGTATTACTACACCATCTAAAAAAGACATCTAAAAGATCTAGTTAGATAAAACATGGGCTGGAGCCATAGCACAGTGGGTAGGGTGTTTGCCTTGCATGTAGCAGTCCCGGGAAACCCAAATTTGATTCCTCCGCCCCTCTTGGAGAGCCCAGCAAGCTACCAAGCTACCAAGAGTATCTCGCCTGCATGGCAAAGCCTGGCAAGCTACCCGTGACATATTTCATATGCCAAACACAGTAACAACAAGTCTCACAATGTTAGTGGGCCCACTCGAGCAAAATCAATGAACGAGAGGACGGTGACAGTGATAGGTAAAACATAAGGCCAAAATATCCCTATAACCTTACATTTGTCTTTCAAGGCTCTTTATTATACTCCAACATTCATGAGTGTCTCATTCCTCCATATCCTTTTTCCCACCAGGCCAACTCTATAATTTCCCATCTGACTGAGCTCTGAGCTCCTGGGAGTCAGAGCACATCTTCACATATATCACCCATGATATTCTGATAAAACATATATTTATAATATGATCTGCTTACATGATAAGGATTTTAAAACATTCTGTATTTAAAACTGTGAACTTTTTTATAATTATACAGCAAAATTAATTTTAACAACACTATCTGGAAGGGAGCTGGAGTTGTAAAGATAGCTCAAGGGGTTGAGTGCACACTTTTCATGCAGGAGGTCTGGGTTCAATGACCATGAATGGTCCTTTGAGCACCATTGAGAGTAACCCCCAGCACTGCGAGGTATGATGTAAGCCCCCAATACTATCTGAGTAATGAATGCATGTTTATGAATCAGGACACAGAAGAACAGAGAAAGCAATTTAGAGTATGTATAGTTTTCAGGGAGGAGTAAAACAAAAGTCAGCTCTGCAGGATGGAGAATAGAATGACAGGAAGGAGAAAAAATAGGAAAATATGTTGAAAAAAGGGGCATAAAAGTTAAATGAATGTTAGGTTTAATATGAGTAGAGACGGTGGTAAAGAAGGACCTTTCAAGTACACACCAAAGGTCAAGGTCCCAGGTTAAGGAACAGCTGTTTCTGGCATGAGGAATAGTTCTCATTCACTCTGAGCCACAGGGGCTATGCAATTATCCAGACCACTCATCTGGCACTTGCTATATGTAGTTTAATGTGTTTTCTTATATTTTTATGGGATTTTGTCACTGCCCCCTGGGAAGTCTGAGAGAGTGTTTTCCTCTTAAGTTTTGTATTCTTTCCACATCATGTAGTATACATAGTAAGCAATCAGTACAGTAATTAAATGCACAGTGGGAAGTTGTGGTGGTTAATTCATTAAAGGCAAAAATGGGAAGAAAATGTAAGTCTAGAATACAGAAGTCTCTGAAGATTTGCAATGGAAGTTAATTTATTAATGAATTAAAACAATGACTGGTTTCCCCTGTTAAGTACTGAGCTGAACCTGACTATCACTTACTGAGGTTTTCTATGCTGCCAATACAACACAACACACTGTGGGAACACAAATTTTGTCGCAGGAACAAGAGTGCTAAATGGACTATTACAGATAATAATTGCAGAAGATAATCAAAGAAAGGAGAGCTTAATTCAGACTGAAGTTATCTTTGAAGGCTTCCCAAAGGGTTGGCGTTGAAGTCTTGAATGAGTATGATTTAATTGGAACAACAACAACAAAAAATTCTAGATGAGAAGAGCAAAGACACTTACAGAAAATAAAGAATGATAAGGAATAGCATAGATCCTAAATTGCAACATTCACATTCCTTGCTTGCAAATGTCAGGTTCATCAGTTTGTCTCTTGTTTTTATTTTTTCCCTTATTAAGTGAGTTCATGACATGACAGTTTTCTAAGAAAAGTTAAGAGCCTACTGGTAGGATTTTAAATCTTTAGGATTAACAGAGGGCCTTTAAAATGAATCTGAAGCCATATTTAAATATGGTCAGCTCCATCAGCAAGCATCTTCTGTGGGGGCAGTATAAATTAAACCTATTGCCTTATATAAAAATTCCCTGTTGATTCTGCCATTTATTGGGTCCCCAGGAAAGAGCACTGGCATGAGACTGAGTTATAAAATATTTAATGGTCAAGGAAAATTGCAAAAAGAAGGCAGTGAAGTTTAAAAGGAAACAAACCATTTCTCAGCTGGTAAGAGGCAAAGATAGCTTTCTCCCTGCTGCCAGAGATCAGACAATTGTTCACTTTGCTGGCATGGAAGAAATGGGGAGTGTTGGGCAAGAAATTTAAAAGTTCAATTGAGTCGTGGGATGCTGTGAGGACTGACAGTTTTTGATTTGTACCGGAGATATCAATTCACACAGCAAGCATAGAAAATACCCTTGTTAAATTTGCATGACATTCTTGACACCTTCCAGTAAGAGATCATGCTTTTAAGTACCTTGCACCAGCTTCAATGAACCTACATGGAATAGAGCATGTTCAAAGAAATAGATTGATTTAGAAATTGCAGAGCTTATTCTAAAAGCTAAATATATTTCCTTCAGAATATAAACTTCTGTGTATATATGTGACTTATATAATAATCTGCCTTCAACTATAAGAGTTGAAATAGAAGATATTATTCTTAAAGTCGGAGCCTTGCATTCTGGTATGTCCTTCATACATACATCTCTGCACCTCATGTCATCCTTTTCATTACCTATCTCTGAATCTAGTGACTGTTTAATATTTTGCATACTGTTTGGATTCTCAAACATTTTATACATTTTTAGATATGCCCAACCTCATAAAACCTCTTTAAATACCCCACATATCTTGATTTTCTTCTTAATTTTTAGTTTCAGTCATTTTAGTCTCACCTGATTTCTATATATGTTGATGTTGTTTTTTTTCTTTTGGTTTGGAGGCCACATCTCATGGTGCATAGGGCTTATTCCTGGATCTGAGCTCAGGGATCACTCCTGAGTCTCGAGTTCCATCTGGGGTTCTGGGTATCAAAGCAGTGTCAGCTGCATTACAAGCCAAGCACTCTACTCACTGTACTCAATTCAGCTCAATCATCAGATTTGTATTTAAAATTTGGATCTCTTGTGCAAGAGAGATAATAGAGAAATGACTTGTTTTACATGAAGCTGACCCAGGCTTAAACCCTGGCACCAAAGGTAATTCCCTAAGCACCACTAGGGATCACTCCTGAGTAGAATCAGGAACAGCCAATGAGTGACACTGGGTGGCGCTCAACACCTGGGATTTCTTAGCCAGAGGGCTTTAAATAATGTGAACATATGTTAGGCACCATGATAAGAAGTTTCCTTTAGCTATTTCTTGCTCATAAAATAACTGTATTACTTTGTGCAGTCTTTATAACCTTTATTTGTAAAGGAGAAACTGAGACTTTGTGACTAATTATATAGGCCCATAGTCATTGCATTTAAACCAAAACAGTTTCATTTACTAGTCAGTAGTAATCTCAGAGGACACATTTTTAATTTCTATGTTTTCTCTCTCACATACTTTAACTCATTTCCTATATAAATGTGACTCCAAGTGTGAAAATTAGTATTATTTGGGAAGGTAATAATAGTGATATTTCAAGCATCCTGTCCCATTCCTACTATATTAAAAACTTGGAATTGCGTGGCACGATGCTTCTTTAAGTTCTTCAAATAACCCTCAGGCACCCTAAATCAGAAAACCCCAGTTGCTTGGGTGATCAAGTCTGTTATTAACTAACTATATGTCAGTAACTCCCTTTAGCCCGAAAGATTCTCTGAGCATGCTTAGCTTTTCCCTCCAAATGGTAACCTTAAAGCAACCTAAAAATCAACTTATGAAAAATCGAACCACCAATGCTCCTCATAAATCTATAATTCATTCACATTCACAGGCTGACGTATTGTATCATCAACCTGTTATGCAGGAAGGCGGCCTGTTAGCTGTCCTCTTTCTACTCAATGCACCGGCACCAAGTACTGAAGATTTTGCTTTCTAAGCATATGTTGCAACTACCACTTTTTTTCCTTCTTATATCACTTAGAGTATTCCTGTTAGACTTGTCAACTTGCATGTTTGACACCATAATATTAATCCAAACTGATGGAAATCAGTTTTCACAAGGTGTATAAAAGTACATGATTGATCATTTCCTCCAGGAAAATCATTTAGATGCTTTCTCTGGCTCATGTAATGAATATCAAAATCATTCTAAGCCCTTATGTACTTCTGTCCTCATCCCATGTATAGTATCTGTTCATCATTTTTAACTAAAAGTTACAACTGTTCAAATGACCCAAAAGTCTTCACTCACCCGCCCATCTGCACAGACCTCACACACTCTTGCCGTCATCTACTGCTTTCTTTAGGAGACACATTGCAGGACACAAACATCTAAAGGGAGCTTTTCCCACAAAATCCCTCAGTTTGTGCTGCCAAATTGAGGCCACATCTCATGGGAACCTCCCCCATTGGGGGTCAAGCCCCCACTTCCCTGTTTCACCCTCTTGCTCTTTCATTGTTTGCAAGAGAAGCTATTTTAGTCTTGAGTTGCAGGTGACACACAGCCCTGGAAAGACCAATCGTTGAGCTAATTTATCAAAGTCTAACAAAAATGACCTCACCCAGGTGAAATGTTCAGTTTCACTACCAGAAACAATGACCAGCATTGCAGTCATCTGTTTCTGCCACAGACTGAAAGCTCTCAAACTTAATGGGCTTACAGCCTCTTTCCAGGGAAAAAGAAATAATGATTCAGAGACCCCTGGAAATGTACCTTATTTAAACAAACAGCATCAATTGTACCAAAACTACCAGCATAGTCTGTAGATATTTCCAGAGTTCACTGAGGGACATTCCCATAGATAATAGGTTATCTGAAGGACAGAAACAAGCACTTTGTGTGTTTTTGTTTGTTTGTTTTGGGGGAGGGAATTGTGTCAAACCCTTCTGTTTTCAGGGCTTGTTCCTTCCTCTGCATTCAGAGATGATATCTCATAGTGCTCCAGGGACCATATGTGGTTTCAGGGATCAAACTGGGCTTGGCTACAAGCAAGAGAAGCATTTTAATGTCTAAACTATGTCTCTGACTGCAGAAAAGTTTTGATTCGCATGTGCATGTGTGTATTGTGTTACTATTAACTAGCCCATCACCAGCTATCCAATGGTAATTAAATATTCACTGATGACTAATTTCTAATCTAGGTTGAATATCTGTATCCTGGCCACATTTATAAGTTAAATTCTAAAATCCAATATCATGATAAAAGGACATGTAGTTTTTACATTATTGGGTCAAGAGGTGGTGTCCTGAAGAATGGGGCTAGTGTACTTAGAAAAGATACTTCATGAGTCTGATAAATAGCATAGCAGTCAGGAAGCTTGTTTTGTATGCAGACAATCTAGATTTATCCTAAACCACCACAGATAGTCCTCTGAGCCTATCCAGAACAATCCCTGAGTGCAGAGTCAGGTTAAACCCTGAGACTTTCGGGTGGCACCCAAAACAAAACAAAACAAAATAAAATAAAAAATACTCCAGAGACTTCCCTTACTTTTTCCACAAGTTAAAAATCCAACAAGAAGAGGTCAACTCTTTGTGTGTGTGTGTGTGTGTGTGTGTGTGTGTGTGTGTGTGTAGGGTATATGCATTTATTTATTTATTTATTTATTTTTAATTAGGGAAACACCATGAGGTACAGTTGTAGACTTACAAATTTTTGTGCTTGGGTTTCAGTTATACAATGATCAAGTACCCATCCTTCTACCAGCGCCCATCCTCCACCACCACGGGTCCCAGCATCCCTCCCACCCCCCATCCCTACCATCCCACCCTATCTCTGTGGCAGGGCATTCCCTTTTGTTCAAGAAGAGGCCAACTCTTAACCCAAATAACCCCCCAGGCAGCAATCACAATGGCATCTTGCTCTTGGACTTTCTAGAGTTCAGGACTATGAGAAAGAAATTTCTGTCACACATCTATGATAGTCTATTATTGCAGTTTAATGGGTGTGTGACAATATCATTTCACTGAGCCTGATGTGGAACTATTACTTATTAGAGATGAAAGTTTTAATGATTCCTTTCAAGATTTTATTATTTCTAGTAGAGAGGAGGAGCATAAAAGAGGGATGAGAAGTATTGGTGGCCATGTAAGGGCCCATTTCGAATACATAGGTCATGTTAAAGAGTGATAGAGCCAAATCTCCAAACCTGAGCATCAACAACAATGGAATCAAGAGACCCAAACTTTAACAACCAAATTTAGAAAAGTGTTTGTCAAGGGGGCAGTGGGGGGTAGGGGAAGGAAGGGAACTTGGAAACATTGTTGGAGAAAGTGGATTCTGGTAGTGGAATCAGTGCTGCAATACTGTTGGTATAAAAATCAGCTATGGATAACTGTAAAAAATGGTGCTTTCATAAAAAGTAAAATATTACAAAAGAAACTTCATTCTTTCTGAAATATTGTTGTCTAAATAGTTTAAATTATAGAAAGAGATGACCCTTCAAAAGAAAGGAATGCATATTGAACAAGCACCTCAAACCTGTGGAAGAGAACTGTAGAGGTCTTATTGATACAGAACCCACAGCTGTTTCTCACTTTGGTTATAAGAGGACGATGGTTAGAAAAATTTTCTATTTGTTCTTCTTTTGGCCTTGTTTCAAACATAGCCACAGTGTGCCATGGTGAAATATCTGTGTTCTTACTGGGAAATAACAGTTCAGCTGCCAGCAGAACGGTGTCCCCAAATAGCCCCTCCCCACATGTGTGGAGTTGCATCTACAGAGAAATCCCAAAACCACTATACAAACTAAGAACTAGGACCTCATTAGATGACTAGTTGGTACTGATTTCCAAAAAGAAGGAGAGTGCTGAGACCCTGTGGGTGAGACTTTCATCTACCCTTGGATAGATATGGCAGGTTTATCTTTCAACTCAGTTGCATTGGGGGATTTTAAGAAGATGCTTGCAGCTGGAATCACATAGTTCTCTTGATGTTATACTCCTTCAGCAACTTACTAATTGGGATTGTAATACCCATGCAGTATGCGCTTTAAAATAGGATAGCTCATCTTGTTTAGGTAGTGTCTTTTTGTATAAAAAGGAACATTTTTAAATCCAAAAGGATTAGTGTGAGCCCCTTTCTCTTTTTTTTTCAGTGAACAGGTGACAATATCTGTCTTGATAACACACAAACCCTTAATTCTATGCCTAAATAATAATTGGGTCAGAGATATACCATAATGGGTAGATTGCATGCCTTGTACATCATCAAACCAGGTTCAATCCTCAGCATCCACTATAGTTTCTTGTGCAAACCCAGGAATGATCCCTGATCACAGAGGTAGGAGTCCTGATAACATCCAGATGTGGCCCCCCAAAAATAAGTAAATAAATATACCTGTGAGATTATAACCAATACCTAGATTATGTTTTCCACTCCAAAAAATTATAAAATGAGTGACTATTTTATAATTCTCATATAAGTTGAATGTAGAAGTAACTCTAAAATTTCCTCATCTCCCTCTTATATTTCTTAAACTTCAATAATACTGAAACAAACCAGGTGCCTTCAAAACTTGTAAATTTATTTATGTTCTTCCTCTCACCTATCCATAGTCAGTATTGTATTGTTTCTGAAAAATATTTTGTTTAAATTGGTTATCACAAATCAAATCACAAATCATCCTGTTAATCGTCGATTGCCTCGAGCAGGCCCCAGTAACGTCTCCTTTCATCCTAGCCCTGAGATTATATTCAAGGCTCTTTAGGAGAATGAGACCCATCATTGTTACTGGTATTTGGCATATTGGCTACGCCACAGGGAGTTTGCCAGACTCTGCCGTGTGGGCAGGCTACATTCAGTAATTGTATTATGACCTTTGTAAAAGGTGAGACCCTTGAAGTCCTTTCCATTCTCAAGTCAGAAGCAGCATAGTAATTACAACTTCAGAAACCGTAATCTTTAATATAATACAAATCTATACTATTGTAATGATTACTCTGAATTTCAGCTTAACCATCTGCAGATATTCTCCCAAACTTTCCCCACACTAGAACATGAGATCCTGAGGACCTGGTAAGATGATTTCTAGAGCCCCCATAATTATCTCAGATCCCGATACAGAAGAGTCTTATTTCATGTATTTTGAGTGAATAAATACCATTTACTTACAGTGACAATTATGCCACAATTATCATAAACATAAATATAGATTTTTCTCGATAAATCACTTAATCACTTAATCCCCGTTATTCATCAATTTACTCGAGCGGGTGCCAGTAACGTCTCCATTCATCCCAGTTGCGTGCTAGCGTAGCCCAATGGTATCTGTTCGTTCTAGGAAAATGCAGAGCCTCAAATCGATCATTCAGGGTCTTGACGAAGAAGTCTGACCATCTTATAGGTGGGCGTCCACGTGATCTTTTGATGTCCCGTGGAATCCAATCAGTAATGGCTCTCGTCCAGCGGTTGTCTGTAAACCTCATTATGTGTCCAGCCCATCTGATTTTTGATGTCTTGGCAAATGAGACAGCGTCCCTGATTCTTGAGCGTTGACGAAGATCAGAACTCCAGATTCTATCTCTCATTTGAGTGAATGGTGATATTCCAAGCATAGCTCTTTCGATTCCTCTTTGAGAGACCCGAATAGCGTTCTCATCCTGTTTTTGTAGGGTCCAGGTCTCTGAGGCATATGTTAATGCAGGAAGAACAGTGGAATCAAAGAGATGTGCTCGTAGCTGGAGGTTCTTTGTCCTTTTAGTTATTTCTTCAACGCTCTTGAAGGCATTCCAAGCTGCTCTCTTCCTCCTGCGCAACTCAGGTGCCAGGTCATTTATCATGTTGATTTCTCGACCTAGGTATATATAACTGTTGCATTCGGAGATGGTGGTTCCATTGAGAGCGAATGGAGCGTCAGGAACAAGGCTGTTTCTCATAAACATTGTCTTCGTAAGATTCAGCTGTAGTCCGACCTTTCCATATTCACGGTCAAAGTCGTTCAGCATTTGTGCCGCTTGGTTGATGTTTGGTGTTATTAGAACGATGTCATCAGCAAAGCGGAGGTGGTGTAGTTGCCGCCATCTATCTTCACTCCCATACTTTCCCATTCCAGTCGTCGCATGATGTTCTCGAGGGTCGCACTGAAGAGTTTTGGTGAAATGGTATCACCCTGCCGAACCCCTCTCTTGATATGGATGATTACTTCTTTGTAGAATGGTGAGATCTTGGTAGTGAATCCGCAATAGAGCTCACGAAGGATCCTGATGTATTGAGTTTGTACGCCCTGATTGGCTAGGGCTTCCATAACCGCTTCTGTCTCAACAGAATCAAAGGCCTTCTTTAAATCAATGAACATTAGACAGAGCGGCATCTTGAACTCGCAAGAAACCTCAATGAGCTTAGTAATCATGTGGATATGGTCGATGGTACTGAATCCTTTTCGGAATCCGGCTTGTTCACATGGTTGTCCTTCATCTAGTGTTCTGCTAATCCTATTCAGGATGATTCGAGTGAACAGCTTGTAGACAACAGACAATAGGCATATTGGGCGATAGTTGCCAATGTCGTGGATGTCTCCCTTCTTGTATAGTAGTACAGTCCTGCTGGTTTTCCATTGGGATGGAACCTTGCATTCAGACAGGTAGCGTGTGAAGAGCTGAGCCAATGTATTGATGAGTACTGATGGTAAGTTCTTCAGGTGTTCAGGTCTGATCTTGTCTGGGCCAGGTGCTCTTTGTTTCTTTACCGACGAGATGGTATACAATCTCTAAATGCATACATCAGATAATATTTTGGGAGATAAGTGATGAAAAACAAATATTTTCTATGCTTCAGTGAATGTACCTAGAGCTGACTGCTAACAGGGCATGTGTTTTTTATATTATGGACTTTAAGTGGAAAAAAGTTTAAATTTTTGGTGACATTTATTTCTTTGTTTATAAAATAAATTCCCCAGATTTTCTATTTCTCTGGTAATATCTATGCATATATAATATTCAAATTATTTAGCAAGTTATATGAAAATGACAGGACTGATCAGAACAAATCCAGATACGCCAGAACAGAGTCTATGCTCACCTTATGCCATGTATTAATAAGGAATTTGTTTCTGGATTAATATTGATGATTTAGAGGAATCAGGTAAAAGGTATCATTGCTGGCAAGGAGAGACTTCATTCGAAACAATTTTAACAGCTGCTTTTACCAATAATAAACTATCTATTAATACAATTAATGTTGCTGATACGTATATATGAGGCTTCTTATACATTTTTAAACTATGCCACATAACATGGTTGAAATATATCCTTAGATGTTTTATCTTTAATAATTCAAAATTAAAAACACCGTGAGAATAATGGAGACCTCAGAAGTAAAAGTGTGAAAATAACATTTAGAATATATCTTTTTGATCTGATCAAAAGAGTATTTCTGCTTGCAGAAAAGAAACTAAATCACAGAAGCATCATGCAATCTTCTTAAAATTTCACACTTAGTAAATGGAAAGTCAGAGAGAGAATGAGAGAAGCCCAACTCTATAATCAATAACTTTCATTTTTATCAATCTGCAGTCCCACATGAACTATGTTGAATCTTTCTGGGGCGTATATATTCATGTGAGTCCTTACCATACTCTATTAGTCACTCTTTTATGGGTAACGGTAAAGTAAACTAGGATATGATAATTTTCGGTAAACCATTCATCTCACCCATCCATTGAAAACTCACTTTTCTTTGACTATCTGTTAAAACACTGGATAAGGCAGGTTACTGGAAATAGGTAAGTATGTACAAAAAACTGTATTACGGTGCTTGTCACTAGGAATGTCTATTTCTATCTCTAAAGATTCTTTTCAAGCTATGATGGGTTTGAAATAGCATATATATTGACATGATGATCCTTTAAAAATATAGCACTCACTTATTTTAATTGTTAACTTATTTTCTTCGTTAATATATATTGTATGCATATGGTACATATTAATATATAATTCATCATATATTAGATATTAAATATATAAGGCTCTTAATATCCTTGAGTCTAACATTTAATGCATAGATGTCTAATTTCATCTAAATAAATGATCATGGATAATGTATAAATATTGCAGCCTTATCTGCCTAAATTTGAATTCTTGCTTTTGTAAAAGTAGAAAAAACTGTCCTCAGAAAGTTAAAACTGAAAGCTTCTCAACAGTGGTTTGGTAGTTGTGTTCACTTCTATGGAAGAAGGGTATGGTAACTGGGTTGAATAGAGAGCTAGATTTATCTCAATGTTGCCTACATATAGGAAATATGAATTTGTTTTGACTGTGTGTTTAATTTGGATACATTGAAAGATTATTACTCTGGGATTATAACCATCTTTCTACTCTCTGTTTCTACAGTTTTTCTAAATTTCACAAGCAAAGAAGCTATTATATTATTTGGTGTTTACTTAAGGACCTCAATCTTGAACCCTGACCTCAAATATCTTTGAAATGTTGTTTATATGTGATTGCAAGAAAAAGTCAGTGAAGGGAAGTATTATTTAAAAAAAATAGCAAGACACTGTCAAAAAAACAAACAAACAACTTTAGGGAGCTTTTACTCTGGTTGACTGCAAAAAATAAAGACAAAGAAAAAGAAATATATTAAAGGTCTGTAAAGAATTATAATAGTTGTCCATAAATAAGTTGTCTTTATTTAGTTATTTATTTATGTCTAACCCCCACACCAGATTACACATTCCTATATACACAGAAATTTAAAAAAATAATAATTCAAGTGGTATGCCACAACTTCTTAGAAAGTATAGTTGTATTCTTTTATAAAGAGAAATAGTCTAAATGCAGTCAGCATTATGAAGAATAAGATGAAGGGATACCAAATGTATACATAATGCCAAAGACCCTTGACTGGTGGTCCTTGGAACTCTGCCAGGAATGACTCCTAAGCACAGAGCCAGGAATAAGCCCTGAGCACCGTGGTGTGGCCCAAAATCCTACAGGGGCAAGAAAAGAGCTTCTAAAAATTTAACACACTTGAAGAACAAGGATGAGGTTGAGAATAGTTTAAAAAGTGCTGACTAAAATTAAAATAAGTTACTAAAGTAGTGTTAACCCCTAAATTGCTATATTTGTTTTAAAAATCTAAAATTCACTCATCCATAGAGTCATTTATCATTTTGACAAGTTCCAGGTTTTAGAGATATGCAATCAGGTTTGGAATCAATTACACTGATCCCCAAATCTCCTCCCATTAAGTACTGCATACATCAGTCATTCCACTTCCTAAAGAGCCACATTCTCTACCTTGTTCATCTTCTTTGGGACAGTGTCGTACATATTCCTAGGAAAAGGGGGAAAGGTCTCTGTAAAACACTGAGATGCTGTACTTTGGACTCAGTATGTACAATTAAATATATGGAAGTCTAAATATATAGCTCAATGTTCTATATTGCATCTTTGCAAATACTTATTTGCATTCCATGTTTGCTACATATTGAGTAAGTGAAATACTGTAGCATTATAGCACTATACTCCAGCTGTTCATCGATTTGATCAAGCGGGCACCAGTAATGTCTCCATTGTGAGACTTGTTGTTACTGTTTTTGGCATATTGAATACACCACGGGGAGCTCGCCAGGCTCTGCTGTGCGGGAAATATATATATATATATATATATATATATATATATATATATATCAGCCCAGGGCTTGAGGTATAGCATAGTCGGTAGGGCTTTTGCCTTAAAAGCAGCCAACATGGCCAACTCAAGTTCGATTTCTCCACCCCTCTCGGAGAGCTCAGCAAGCTACTGAGAATATCTCACCCACAAGGCAAAGCCTGGGAAGCTATCTGTGACACAGTCGATATGCCAAACACAGTAACAATTGTCACAATGGAGACGTTACTGAGTCTGCGCGAGCAAATCGATGAACAACGGGAAGACAGTGACAGTATATGAGATTTATGCAGCTGTAAAAATATTTATGCACATATATGCGAGTTTTATGCAGCTGTAAGAAAGTATGAAATCATGCAATTTGCAGCACCATGATTGGAACGCAAAGGTAAAGGTAAAGGCCCTCCCGTTGATCGTCGATTTGCTCGAGCGGGCCCAGTAACGACTCCATTGGAGACTTTGTTGTTACTGTGTCTGGCATATCGAATACTCTCGGTAGCTTGCCGGGCTCTCCGAGAGGGGCGGAGGAATCGAACTCGGGTCGGCCATGTTGGCCGCTTGTAAGGCGAACGCCCTACCTGCTGTGCTATTGCTCCAGCCCGTAGGAACGCAAAGGTATAATGTTAAAATGTTAATTTATATAAATCTGACAGAGAAGTAAAAATATGATTATTTCACTCATATGTGGTTTGGAGAGAGACAAACCAAGGAATGAATTTTGATTAACTGTGAGTTTTCGCACTCACCAACACAACACAAAAGAAATAAGAATGGTGAACACACAAATGAAACTCGGTCCTGAGCAACTTGCTGCAGAGATAGAAATGGCACTGAACTTTGCAATAGGACATTTCCATTGGGCTGCGCCAGATGGGGGTAGGTGCCGTCCCTCCAACTACCCCCTAGAACTCCGGCAAGTGTCATTTTCTAGAAGCCAGCGATAAGTTCCAGGTATGAGTGATGGTGATGACAAATGCCAGGCCTCTCCAGATGGGGGAGGAGTGGGCACTCCTCCATCCCCCTTCCCCGTGACTCCAAGATGATGCCACAACTGGCCTATGTCGATTTAAGCTCCCACGTGGCCATAATCCAAAGACACAAACAAACCTCAGTCCCGAGCAACTTGCTGCAGTGACCTCTTCAGAACCTGTCACTGTCACTGTCCTCCCGTTGTTCATCAATTTGCTCGAGCTGGCCCAGTAACGTCTCCATTGGAGACTTTGTTGTTACTGTGTCTGGCATCTCGAATACGTCACGGGGAGCTTGCCAGGCTCTGCCGTGCAGGCGAGATACTCTCGGTAGCTTGCGGCTCTCCAAGAGGGGCGGAGGGATCGAACTCGGGTCGGCCATGTTGGCTGCGTGCAGGGCAAACACCCTACTGCTGTGCTATTGCTCCAGATTTTAAATTCCTAAAGCATGTGGCTACTCTAATGGCCACGTAATATTATATCGCACCCATAACAAACAATACAAAACACATGGTCTAGCATTGCCTTTTCGGCAGGTATGAGTGGTGATGGGTCTGGTCTCTAAATATCAAAGGTAAATAAAGTAGAGAAAGAGAGTTTTGTGCAAATTGACACACAGGGAGGGAGAGGTGTGAAATGGGGGATGGGGGTTACTGAGGATTTTGGTGGTGGATAATATACACTGGTGAAGGGATGGGTGTTGGATGTCAGTGTGACTAAAACTCAAAAATAAAAATTTTGTTACTGTAAAAAATTATATAAGAACAGTGTGCTGTTGCAAAGGCAGGCCTGCTTGCAGGCCAGATGCAGGCAGGGTGTATTGATGGCATTGGGTAGACCAGGAGCAGCCTCCCAGTGGAGGGCGGGCGAAGGATGGGCGGAGAATGGGAGAAGAATGGGTGGATTCCCCAGCGTCCTCCTATCTCACCCCTTAAGGCATAGTTGTAGTAGTCATTATGACTTTAGTCTCTGTTGGTCATCAGAGTTCCATCATTCTAGTCTCCTCGCAGACCTCAAAGTCTCCAAAGTCTCAGTTTTTCTTCTTGGTATCTTCTTCTGCTGTTGTCTCTCCCTATCTGATCCCCTAAGTCTCCTTCTTTCTCTCTTCTTCTGACCTTGGCGTCCTTCTTACCCTTCTGACCACCTGACCATCAATGAAATACATGAACACATAATGCATGGGATCTAATGAGTGAAATAGAGATACCAGGGTGATAGCACAGAGGTTAAGTTGCTCGCCTTACA
The DNA here is from genome assembly GCF_029834395.1 of Sorex fumeus. Classification (NCBI taxonomy): domain Eukaryota; kingdom Metazoa; phylum Chordata; class Mammalia; order Eulipotyphla; family Soricidae; genus Sorex; species Sorex fumeus. The sequence goes on from NW_026606100.1 coordinate 1,209,169, forward strand.
TGTGTCCAAACACTCCTCGATCCTGAGCACTGCATGGTCCTCAGAGCATCACCAGGAGCCACTCCCACACGCAGACATAGGAATAGACCCCAAGCATTGCCAGGTATGCTCTCCATAATATAAAATAAATGAGAGGAAAACAGAGGGAAAAAAAGACGATAATACATGTGTTTGGCTCTTACACTGTACATGACGCTCAGCATTTCTCCCCCTCTTTATTTTTTTTGACTTTTCAAAAATAAATCAAGACATTCATTAACATTGGATGATATTAATTTCTCTCATATTTCTGTTATTATTCCTTTTTTGTTAAAAACTGTGATGAGCCATAAGTGACAGTGTCCAATCCTTACTCCTGGCTCTGTGCTTAAGGATCAGCTCCTGGAAGTGCTCTGAAGGTCATATACAGTACAGGGGATTAAATCCAAGTTGACTATGTACAAAGCAAGTGCCTTAACCACTGTACTATATCTCATATCTGGCCAATGTCTCTTAATTATTCCACTGAATCACTGTATCACTGTCATCCTGTTGTTCATCTATTTCCTCAAGCAGGCACCAGTGACGTCTCCATTCATCCTAGCTTGAGATTTTAGCAAGTGACACATTGGAGGCTCCTTCAGGGTCAGGGGAATGAGACCCATCATTGTTACTGCGTTTTAGCATATTGAATATGCCATGGGAAACTTACCAGACTCTGCCGTGTGAGCAGGATAAACTTGGTAGCCTGACGGGTTGCCCAAGAGTGAGAACTAGACAATATGAGGTTGCCCTGCCTTGAATGCAACCGCGCACATCCGGGAGCTGGGTTTTATAGTCCCTGGGTCTTGGCCGTTGATAGGATAACACGGTGCCAGGGGCAGTTGGTGGGTGTAACACCTAGCTACTAGAAGATAGGGGATGTTGGAGGAGGAGGCCCAGGTCCGATCCAAGCAGGCTTGGAGATCTCAGCCCCGGGTTCCCACACACCTGGGTTCCTCTGCAGGTAGCTTTATGTGTGAGGCTCATCTGAACATGTGGAGAGTGGTCTTAAGCATGGCTGTGGCTGATTCCGGAGGTCTTCAGCTGCTGGGGCTCTGCTTGGGGCAGGAGGGGAAACTCAACCCGCCCCCTTCCAAGCAGCCTTGATACAATAATTTACTTATCTAATGATACATCATTGATCATCTACTCTAACACTTTAATATAGTACCAGTTCCTAGGAAAGAAATGAAGAACTGTTTTTATTTTAAGGCATCTGACTGCTTCATGGGGATTTTCAGATATGTGTGAGCATATAGTCTTATTTACCAAAAGAAGCCATAAAGTACTGGTTCATAACAGATGAAACTTGAAAGCAGTATGCTTGGGAAAAGAAGCAAGATACTAAGCCAGAGTGACACACATAGTATACAGTCTTTGGTATTTGCCTTGCATGAGGTCAACCCTGGTTTGGTCCCCAGCACTGGAGTTCATAGAGCATTTCCAAAAATGATTTCAGTGCACAAAGCCAGGAGAATCCTGTGAGTACTACATAGTATAACTACAAAACAAAAACAAACTCAAGCACTCAACATAGGCTATACTCAATAATTCCATTCATATCAAATGTCCAGAAGAGTCAAATCCACAGAGCCAAATGATGAAAAGATGAAAATGCCCTTTTCATGCAATAGATCAACAGATTTTTATATGCTTTCTTGTATTTTTGTAGTTTAGAAATAAGTTTTAAAAATGTACAAATATAGTTTTATATTTTATATTCTGTATGAAATCACAGTTGATTTTATGCTATGTCTTCAACAGAAAAAGAAGACATATTGCAAACCATTTGAGAAAAATAAGGGAAACCCATCATGTTCTTTTCCAAAGAGCCTTGCATTATTGACAAAAATTTTACTTCCCAGACCTCTGTTTCAGAACAAATATTGTTTTGAGAAAATTGGTCCATTCTCTGTGCCTGTTGGAAAGCAATTAAAGCTGAAATCAAATAGCTATAATCATCTGTTCATTTCCGACCCTTATCTCTCCATTTGCAGAAAGAGCAGCTATGTATTAAAGTGTTTGTGGATCATTCAATAATTTAAGTATTAGCAAAAATAGTGGTTTTTGAAAGCAGTCCTAAGACAATTTGGAATTTTTAACAGAAAGTCCAAATAAAATATGGATAAGAGGCAAGCTAACTTCCATATTTTGCTTCTCTTCAGGTGAACAACCTAAGATCAGCTCCCTTAAATTTAAGCGATTTTCCAATAAGTACTATAAAGTAGAAAAGTAGGGATTAGAAAGTTCAGGAATTAAAGGACTTGCCTTGCAAACAGCTCACTCTGGCTCAATCTCAAAAAGCGCATATGATCACTGAGCACCACCAGGAGTAGGTGTAGTAGGAAGTAGTAAGTGTAGTCAAGAGTAAAGCCTGAGTAGTGCAGGGTTTAGCCTTCCCCTCCCCAAAACAGAAGGGGCAGGAAGAATGATCATCACCATCCTTGACACCTTCAGGTTTGTCAAAGGAAGCAAAGTCTTTGATCTCACCACACCTGAACTCCAAGTCTCATCTTTCATATCTTTCCTGTGTGACTTTTTCCTGTACACTCTAGTACTATTACCTAGTCTTATTCATTGTAGTGGGCTTTAACCAAAAATAAAGTGTTCGTTGCTTGTAAGTAAAAGATGGGCAATTTGAATAGCAATGCTTTATAATGAATCTTTTCATAAAATTATAGATGAATTTTTAATCCACATATTGTCTTTGGCTGCTTCTATGTAACCATTAAGCAGTGTGACAAAGGCAATGTGGATCACAAACTAAAAATGCTTTTCTTTTGTCTTTTGGGTCGCCCGTATGGCAAAGCCTGGCAAGTTACCCATGACATATTCAATATGCTAAACACAGTAACAGCAAGTCTCACAGTGTTACTGGGCCAGCTCGAGCAAACTGATGAACAATGGGAAGACAGGGACAGTGACAGTGATAGTGACAGTCTTTTGGGTCACAACTGGCAATACTCAGGGGTTACTCCTGGCTCTGCACTAAGGAATTACTCCTCTCAGTGGTTGGGGAACCATATGGATGCCAGGGATTGAACCTGGGGTTGGCCTTATGCAAAGCAAATGCCCTCCCACTGTACTATCCCTCTGGCCCCTAAAAATACTTAATATCTCATCACATAAAATTTCTCAGCTCTTGACAGAAAGTAGCATGCTTCCAGTATATCATTATTTAGATAGTGACACCTCTGTCAATGCTGTTTTATGCTCTCAGATCTCACTCTAATTTGTGATTATTAAGTATATATTAAAAGTATATTGAAAACTTACAAATCCCTGTCATTCAGTGTAGTTTATTGCAAGATAAACTGAAGTCACTGTAACTGTCATTGTCCTCCATTGTTCATTGATTTGCTTGAGCGGGCCCAGTAACGTCTCCATTTTGAGTCTTGTTGGTACTGTGTTTTGCATATTGAATACATCATGGGTAGCTTGCCAGGCTTTGCTGGGCGGGCGATATACTCTTGGTAGCTTGCTGGGATCCAAGAGGGGCAGAGGAATCAAACCCAGTAATGAAATGGATATTTGTTGTTTGTTTGTTTGATATTTGGGACACATATAACTATACTCAGGACATTTTCTGACACTGTGCTCAGGGATCACTCCTGGAAGTGCCCGTGGAACCGCATGAGTTGCTGTGAATCAAATCTGGGTTTAACTGCATACAAGGAAAGTGTTCTGTTCTATGTGTACAATCTCCCAAGCCACTATTAATGTTTTTAAAAATAAAAATTAACAATCCTTTTATTTCCATAATTATTAGAAAGCTATCCCCCAACACATACACACATACGTAGCCACCTCCCAATTGCTGCTTGAGTCAGATATGGTATTTTAGAGCTATTATAAGCAAACTCTCTTATCTGGCCTCAAAAACACAGCATTATAAATTCTCTTTGTCATATTGCTTATCTCACTTCTTTGTAAATGCTAGTTTACATGTTATTTTCTCCTCTTCACCAGGCTGTAAACTTAAAATGGGCAAGTCCTGATACATGCCTGCCCTCCTTTCAGCGTTTTGAGATAAAAACAATGAATGAATATAAATACCTGCTATAAATGTCCATTTGGAGAAAGCATGGCTGTATATTACACATATAGCTAAGGAGAAATGTTGGTTTGCATGTACCAGACTGAGAGATCCATGCTGATGAATCTCACTTTTTCTTAGTGTTTCCAATAAAAGCAGGAGATTGAGCTATCCCAAAGCTTGTTTTGATTTTCTATCCCCACTCTTGACTAGGCAAAATATATGGTTTCCACAAATAAGAATACCAGAGAAACTTAGTCTCTGCCCAAGGTTAAGTCAATTCAGGGGGTAAATATAAACCAGAAAAAACTACCTATAGGTATTCAGAGCAGATATGAGAAGAAGCTAGGAACTCGCATTGCTAAATTATGAGGTAGTTATGTAAACTATGTTGCCAACAAAATTAGCACATCCCACCCTTAGGATCCAAACTCTGGATACAACAACTAGACATTCTGAAAACATAAATGCCCTGAGTGAATGCTGATTGCAAAGTGTGGAAAACTTCCTCTTACACAGAGAGATGTTCTAAGAAAACTCCACCATGGTGTAGTCATCTCAAATTCTTTCTTTTTGTTTTGTGTCTGTTTGGGGTATACTCTCCTGTGTTTAATCTTGTCTCTGTGCTGAGGTCAACCCTGGCAGGCTCAGAGCACCATGCAGGGTACCAGGGATTGAACCCAGATTGGCCACATGCAAGGCAAGCACTTTCCCTGCTGTTCCATCTCTCCAGTCCTTAAATTATGTCTTTCAAAATCATTCCAGTTTTCCTCATGCAGCTCAAAGTTGTATACTTTTCTCCCAATCCCCCTATCTGACATTAATCTTGGCTTCTTCAAGGCTTTCTCAGCATTCTTCAGCTACCTTTATTATTGTATGCATCACTCTCTGTCTTGAGTGCCAACTATTCTTGTGTTCACTATCTCTTCATCCCATCAGGGAGATCAGGAGTTTCTTGAAAGCAGGGACCATGACTCACAAAACTTTTCTTCCCTATAGCTACAGAATGTTTAATCTGATATAGAAAACTATTATAGACAAAGAAGATATATACCCTACTGTCCTACTGTAAAACATATCTGAAGATGTTCTTTCCAACTGATTTTTTGGTAAACTGTTTCCCTTTTGAAAGAATGATTCTGAAAAATAAAAAATCCTGACTGTTGAGTTCATCAGTGTGAGTGCCTACATAAGAAGAAAACATTTTACTTTTAATTGTGAGAAGGTGGATATTGCATCAATCTTAATGCCTGTTTTTGCCTAATTCTGTTTCCTGAGAAGGCATACGCATCTTTCTAATTTTAAATTTTTCAAGAAACAGTTTCAGCAATCTGCCTTGGATAACAAAAGTCAGATTCTTTATGTACAGCTTTCTGAGCATTCAAGATCAAAATATTATTAACTGATCGCATGAAAGGCATCAAGTGACTGATTTTTCCTGTTGTATTAAGCTTAAGGCAGTATATAAAGAAAACAATGATCTTGGGAATTTATTTTTGCCTTATCCAGTAAAATAATGCTTCCACATAGCTTAGCTGTGATTCAAAATATGACATTTTTGAATGGGTGCCTTGTAAGCAGGTGGTTCCTCCCCTCATCCTATACACACAGGTTAGTCGGGTCAATAGTCATGTGAGTTTATTCCATTGGGCAAAATTAGACTAGATAAGGCATTTTCCAAATGGCAGTCTGGGAGTGATCAACCATGTTGAAGATGGGAGAAAGAGGGGCAGAGGACAGACAGTCTGATCTGCAGTCCCCTTGTTCCTCATGGCATTGGATAGGCAGGTGGTGGTGTCACGATGCTACACAAATGCAAGGCGTAGGCTTCCAGGCTCAAACACAGCATGTACCAAACACACCAACACAGTGTCTTAGTCAAAAATTAGAGCTGTGAAAGCTGATTAATTTTGCATCCAACTGAACTTCTATTTCACAGCAAAGCAGTTCCCCAGCTGTGATAGGATAAGCACTATGAACTCCAAAGAAATCAGTGATCTCACTCTGGTAATTAAAGCATCCTTTTTATTCCATTTGGGTGACAGATAATTTTTATAATTTACATTGTTTTGATAATTCAAACCTCAAGCATGCTTGCCATTCTGCTCGGGAACTTCATGTACTCTTCAATCACAGATACTCACAGTCCCTTTGGGAGCTGAGCAGTATGGAAGTCATAGGGTCAGTTTTCTCCTTTGCTCGTAGATTCAGTGTGCACCCACTCTATATTCAGTTTGTTTCCTTTGCACTGGGGTCAGACGCATGGTGATTAAATCATACGAATGCCTGAATCTTTTGTTGTGCTGAACAGCAACATATACAGCTTCTAGCTACAATCATAGGAAACATTTACTTTTAGCTACATCTATAAATAGGATGAATGGTTAAAGCCATTTTTCCCAAAAAGATTTGAAGAAACAAAATATTCCTATCACAGTCATAAAAAATGAGAAGAGACATTTTAAAAAGACAAACAGGTTCCTGGTGTAGAATGACTGGGGTAAAGCAGTTTCTTTCTGACTGTCCAGCACTTCAATGATTGCATTGTGAATGTGAGTCTTTAAGAGCAGGAACTCAGGAAGCACATGTCACAGTTTATTTCACCACAGGGACCTTTATTTCTAGCTCCCACTGAAAGTTCAATTCGACAGAAGAATAATTTCAGAAATGCTGAATTTTTAAATTCAAACCCAGGGGTCTTCAGCAAAGGAGAATGTTAATGGCACAATCTAGAAATTATCAGGGAATCTTTTTTACACAATTGTACAATTTGCTCAATTCAGAGATGGGCTAAAATAACATTCAGTGTGGAAAAACTTTCTTTTTCATGAAGATGTTGAATAGATTATAAAATCCTCTCTATTTACATTAATCTCTGGCCAAGAGTAGTAAGAAATAAAGTAAGGAAGGAAAGGAGGGTAAGATGCTGAAGATCATAACCTGATGAAACAGTGCAAGTCCAGAAGATATTCCTACACCCAGACAGAAGGCAGGAGGGATTTTTTCCCCTATATGCACATGAGCAAAGCTGACTAACTAGGTGAGCCATAAACAGAAATGAGACCAGTTTTAGGACTACAAGGATAAAGTTGATGTTCCATAAGTCTGATTAGTGTCAAAAGAAAAGTAACACTCTGCATTAAGTAATAAAACTAGCAACCCACAGGAATAAGCTTGAGGAATAAGTTCAATGTGAAGCTGATGGAAGCTATAAGTTAAACAGAGGCATTCTTTCCTCCCCATCCCAAGAGACCCCGAGTCGCCGCCCATGAATGACCTCTCTGGCTCCTGATCAAGCTGCTTAATGGCCATGATCCAAGAGGCTCAGAAACAAATCTCGAAACCCAGCGGCTTTTGGCAGAAATGCGTCAGGGCTGCACAGTAGGTTACTGTTGCCAGGTCACCCTAGGGGGGAAGGGGTGCTGTCCCTCCATCTGCTCCCCCGTGGTGGTTCAGTGGCTGCCATCCTCCAGAAGCCATTGGACAGTCAGGTTGGGCCCGTAGTGACGAGACATGTGGGGTCTCACTGGATGGGGGTGGAGCTGGCCCTTTCCTCTCAGTCCCAACAAGACCCCAAGTCACTGCCCATGGACGGCCTCTCTGGCTCCTGTTCAAGCTGCTTAACGGCCATGATCTTAGAGAATCAGGAACAAATCTTGGAACCCAGCAGGTTTTGACAAGAAATCCATCCAGATTGAATTGTTAAAATTTTGGAATTTCCAAATTGCGCGGCTACTACTGCAGCCAAACACCATCATATGTTATTCATAACCAGCAAAAGAAAACTTATTGTTACTGTTGCCTTTTTGGCAGATATGAATGTTGGAGTAAAATCCCAAATAATAATGATGGGTCTGGTGTCAAAATAATTTGGAAATCATCTGCCCCACAGGTAGAGGGAGGGTGTGGGACGGGGGTATACTGGGGTTTTTGGTGGTGGAGAATGGGCACTGGTGAAGGTATGGGTGTTTCATTGTATGACCGATACTTAAATCCTAAAGCTTTGTAACTGCTCTCACAGTGATTCAATTAATAAAATTATGAAAAATGGATAGCACAGTGGGTAGGGCGTTTGCCTTGCATGTGATCAACATGACCAACCCAGATACAATTCCTCTGCCCCTCTCGGAGAGCCTGGCAAGCTACCGAGAGTATCTCGCCTGCATGGCCAAAGACTGGCAAGCTCCCCGTGACTTATTAGATATGCCAAACACAGTAACAACAAGTCTCACAAGGGAGATGTTACTGGGCCCTCTCCAGCAAATTGAGGAACAGCGTGAGGACAGTGGTACAGTACATAAAAAATGGGGGGAAAAAAAAGTAAGGTGGAGTTCATGCACAATTCAATCAGCCTAATCAGTGGCTGAATAAATAGCAGTACTCCTACATAAATAAATAAATAAACAAACAAACAGAGGTGTAGGCAGAGAATCATCCCCTGAATCTCATCATTTTAAAAGCAGCATTTTTGAAGAAATGGACATTAAGCTGAACGTGATAACATGCATTATTGCATTTCAGATGTTAAGTTGGTGTTCATTTATGTTGACTACTTAGGAAGACAGATGGATAAACTTATAATTTCAGTTAAATTTCTTCTGTCAGTGACAGTAAAACAGATGAGAAAAATTGCATTTATTAGAAGTCTTCGATATGTTTCTGTTTTTTGACCAAGCAATTCTACATGGAATACACTTAGAGAAAACAATCCCAAATGTGAAAGAACATATGGTCCAAAGATATGCATTGTCATATTTCCCACATTAAAACAAGCATTTCTGAGAGACAAACTGTTATGAAATTTACATTGAAGACATACAATGGAACTTTATTAAGTGACATTTATGTTGTCAACCTGATAATAATACACTAAACAAAAACAAAGAAAATAGTGTATTATACAATGAAGACTATAAAATATTAGGGAGATACAGAAAAATGTCTGAAAATACAAGAAACATTTCTAGCAGTGTAAGAGCTGTAAAACGTGAATGTAATTATACATAACCCAGTCCATTGTTTTGTTTTTTTCCAGAATTTTATTTGATAGGTAGTACCTTTTACTCTTATGAAGCAAAATATAAAATGCTAGTCAACAAATGTATTATCATTAATTCACAGTGTAAGAGTGGGATACATTCCAGATATATATTTATAAAATAATCCCACATATGAAGAAACATTATACATTTTCCACAATATAAGTTAAATATGTGTATATATGTATATGTATAATTACATATTATAATGTAATTATAATTACATTATATCACTGGAGCGATAGCACAGCGGTAGGGCGTTCGCCTTACAAGCGGCCAACATGGCCGACCCGAGTTCGATTCCTCTGCCCCTCTCGGAGAGCCTGGCAAGCTACCGAGAGTATTCGATATGCCAAACACAGTAACAACAAAGTCTCCAATGGAGACGTTACTGGGCCCGCTCGAGCAAATCGACAATCAACGGGAGGGCCTTTACCTTTACCTTTTATGTGTATATATGTATATGTATAATTACCGCTATTAAAAATACTTAACAAGTAAGGAAGAGACAAGGCAAGAGTGGATACTAAGAAATTTCTTTTTGCAAGATTCAGAAACTAGCTATGGTTAAAGATAACCCTGTGGGTGGAGGTTGTTATTCACAGCCATAAAGATGCACATCACATAAAGCTATTAATCTAAGGGGATCTCCAGTTTCCAGTGCATTGTCTATAATGAGACTCCAAGATCATCAGGTTTTAAAAAAGTTTGTTTTACCTCCTGGCATATAAGGTAAGATTCGGAAAGGAATCTAAGAGACATTGCCAAGGTGAAAGTACATTAGATATTCACTTTTGAAGCCAGAAATTCAATGTACCTAAAAGGTTAGTATGAAAGAATAAGGGATTACTTCAGGTGATCAACAAATGGAGCCATTCTTCAGTTACTATTGATAGAATAATTTTTCTTTTAATAAAGACTTTTCCTGTACTCTAGAATATACATTATGCATTTTCTAACACCTGTTCAGAGTGCTTTGTTATAATTTGTTTAAAATAAATATTAAAATGTGATTTCAAATAACTATATTTTGTTAAATAAATATAAGGTATCACATATTTTGCACTGTAGGTAATTGGAGCAAACGAAGAAAATATTTCAGTGAAAATGTTAATAAATTATGCTCTCAGAAAAGATGGCACTTTTATAAGAATACAGATATAGACAGAGTCAATTGACATAAATTCTTCTCTTACTGGAATAACTTTCAGTCTCTTCTTAAAAATATAAAAGAAAAGCTTATTTTTCAGTAGAATGCAATTCCTCAATAAAATATCACCCTGAAACTAGCCAAGGAGAAAAGAAGCACTCTAAAAATATCTCAGCAAAAAAGGAAAGAGATGACATTTCTCTCTTTTCTCCTGGAACAGCCATCTCTGGGGCTGTATGGTCCTCAACTATACAGTTGCTTTATCTTTTTCTCTTATATCTATGCATCTTGGAACAAGGGAAAGTATGCAAAGATTGCTTATTTTCTTTCCAATCTCCAAGAAATTTCTTTCATTTCTTAAAAGAAGCTATTACCAAAAAAAGTACCACAAACAGGCGCCAACAACAAAATTTATGAAATTTAAAAATAGTTCAGTGATAAAATAACCTGCATGTACAATAAAAATGGATTTTAAACTCTGGGCCTATTAGCTTCTAGCATGTGCCCCCATCTTAACCTTTGGCATGTACCTTTTATCCTATGCTACCAATTTTCCCATAAAAAATCAATTTTAGTAGTTCTAAGCTATTATTTACCAAAATTTACCCACTGAATTGTACCCAGAATTGTACCCAGAATTCACAGGTCAAATATCGACAGTGCAACTATATTTGAAGAGAAGGCCTTCCAAGAGCTTATTAAAGTTAAAGGATGTCATAAAGGTAAGTCTCTATTCCATCAGGATTGCTGCCTTTAGAAGAAAAGGGAGAGGCATCGGAAATTCATGGAATGCATGCACTTGTATATAGAGAAGGGCTACCTGAAGACAGAGAGGTGGCTAACACTAAACCCAAGAGACAAGCAGTCATCCAGTCATCTAGAAAACCAAGGTTGTCAGGAATTTTATTTTAAACTTCCAGATTTTATGCTGAAGTAAAAACCTATTTGTACTGGCTAAGTCATCCAATCTGTGGTATTTTGTTATCCTAGCCCTAAGTGACTAACATTCCATACAATGGTTAACACGTCATAGATAATAGTCTCTGTAAGAGAACATATGTAGCACACAGCCATCAGGGATATATAAATGCTTTTGAGAACATTGCATTTGGTTTGATATTTCAGCTGAAGCATACTGGCATTGAAATCAGGAAGAAAAGAGGCCCTGTTTTCATAATTTACTCACATCCTTCCCTGCTACAAATCAAAATGACTTGGAGCTTCATTCACAATAAAATCATTCCAAAAGTGAATTTTTAAAAATTGTGTTAATAGGGGTGATAATTTAGTTTTAGAGCAGATAGGCATAAAGTTTAAAGATTATTTTTAATATTTTCAATTAAGAAAAATAATATTTGTCTTCTTAATTGCAAATAAGGTATTTTACCTTAAAAATTCTGATCTAACTACACCTAAGGCAAGCTTTCTCATAGGAAAATTGGACATGGCATATAGAGTACCAGTGGGAAACCAAGATATCCATAAAGCGCTATAGATTCTCAGTCTTACCACTAATTTTGATGGAAGCCATGACTGGTTTGTACCCCTGGGTTCTATTTCCATACTAGTTTTGCTTTGGGATTCACATTTTGGAGGTCAGACTACATTTGAGAATGTTCTTTTCCCTTGTTTCCTACATTATTTATTATGTGGATTTTCCTTTAGCTGTGTCTTTATTCCAAAAACACCACATAGAACATGATATAATACGTAAAATGACTAAATTTATATCATTTATGTTTATTTGTTAACATATACCATGCATTACAGGGATTATCCTAATGATTGCCTTATTTTACTAAATAAAAGTCTTCAAGTCAGGTATATCTTTACCACTGTTTTAAAGGAAAAAATGTTAAATGATTTAATCATTTGGCAAAAATCACAAGCTAAATGTGATGAGGGGTTTCTACTCCAGGTCAAAATGTAGCTTTCTGAACCAGATTTAAATGCATGAAAAATGTTAAGAGTTTAATTAGCAAAATGAAAACAGAAAAATAAAGTGATTTTAAAATGGGAGAGAAAATAGTAATAAAACATAGAATGTCTGAAATAAGTACAATGATTTTAACTAAGAAATACAGTAAACACTGGAGAAAAAAGAGTGGAGTGAATACACAAAAACTATCAAAACCAAGAAAATTTCTTTTTAAATTAGCATCAGTAAAGTGTGAATTGAATATCTAATCCCTATTGCAGAAACTGAAATTCCTAAATAAGACAAATACAGAAAAATTAATTATAATGATTTTTTTATTTTTTAAATGTATTATTTTGGGGGCTAACCAGGTTAGATCATCTAATGCTTGTTCTAGTGATGCAGTGCTGCTCAGGTCAAGAAGTATTGGGCTTTTCTCCGTGCCTCTCAAGTTGCCATCAGGTCCTGGGGATCAAACCGAGGTCCTTTTGCATGAAAGGTATGCACCTCTGACCACTAAATTGTATCTTCAGGTCTATTTAAAAAAAACTGATGAAAACTACGTCATAAACCACAGATATCAACATATTCTAAGCACAATAAAGTTGAAGATAAACTATATAGGCACAACATGATCAGCTTTCTTCGAGCACAGCAATGAATTAAAGATCTAATTACTAGCGAGTAGAAAAAGTTATGCAGTGAAGACTAAATATAAAATTGATAGCAGGAATCTTGTCAGAAACATGGCATTCTTGATGTGCAGAGAGTAAACTTTTAAAGAATTAAAAGGAAAAAGTAAAATTAACAAAAGTGAATCATCTATAATCGATTACCCAGAAAATATAGATTTTGAGAATATAGGTAAAATAAAGCCATTTTAGACATAAAACAGCTGAGAAAATTCAGAAGTAGTATAGCTACCCAAAGAGAAGTAATGAAGGATATCTTTCAGGTAGTAGAAAAATCCCAGCTGGAAATCTGAATAAACAGAATGGAATATGGAGCAATAAAAATAGTAACAATTTGGGTAAATATAGAGTATCTTTATATTTTTATTATAAAGGTCTCAAAATACTACCATTTAAAAGCAAAATAAAGAACATAGTATTACAAGGTTAATAATATAACTAGAAATGAAATATTTTATAATAATAGCATCAAAACAAGTAGAGGGAGAAATAGAAGTACATCAAAACTCAGTCAACACTACTGCAAGCATGCTGCCAAAACAATAATAATTAAATTTTAAAAATGAGTTTGCTAGAGGATGGGGGTAGGAGGGAAAATTAGAACATTGGTAAAGGGATACTAGTACTGGTGGTGGTTGTGAAGTTGAAACACTGTATGCCTGCAACTCTATTAACAGCATTGTAAATTATGATTCTAAATAAAAAGTGAATTTAATTTTTAAAAATTTAAAAAGTGACTGTTCTTATTAATATAATTCTAATATAATAATTAGGGCATTTGCCTTGCACATGTCTGGATCTGGTTCAATTCCTCCATCCCTCTTGGAGAGCCCGGCAAGTTACCGAGAATATCCTGCCCACACGGCAGAGCATGGCAAGCTCCCCGTAGCATATCTGATATGCCAAAAACAGTAGCAACAAGTCTCACAATGGAGACGTTACTGGTGCCCACTCGAGCAAATCGATGAACAAGGGAGTATGGTGCTAATATACAGTCAAATATTATCACTTGCAGATAGTTATATACTACAAATCACACATCAGTGTCCTTCTCAGGAGGTAGCTTAGAAAATCTCACCACAACATGGTTCATGAACAAAGCCAGGGGTGACTCTGGGGGCCCTTGGACATCACCTGAGAGGATGAGGATGTTGTCGTCATTAAGCATTTCTCTGTTTGCTTGGTGGCCCCCAGCACCACTCACATGAAGCCCTAAATTGTGTGACCTCACAGATTTCTCTGAACACAGCTTGGGTGAGACAATATTGTCCCAACCGCAGAGTAAAACAATTTGAAAAGACTTTAAAAAGGAATTAAATATAGTAAGATCTCAAAGGAAATTCAAATTTTAAAGCAGAGATTATGCAAGTGGATTAAAAAAGTCAAATACTTGCTTCCTACAAGAAACTTATTTTAAATATAAATTTTATAAATAGGTCGAAATTAAATGGACACAAATATATACCACACAAACACTAACCACCCACACTGAAGTATTATATTAAAAACCAAAGCAGAATTCATAAATACAAAACCTTCATGGATAAATAGGGCTATTGTGTGTAGTTGGCAATGAATAGGTGAGTTCTTCAAGGATTCATTACAATTTCAAATGTCCGAGCAACTAATTAACAAGATTCAAAATCCAAGAATCAAAATGACAACAACAAATAAAACAATAAATCCACAATTACAATCATTTTTCAGTTTCTACCCTCTACAATGAGTAGCTTAGGTAGGCAGCAAATCAGTAAGAATATAGAAGACTTGAAGAACAAAATTAACTAACTTGACAAAATAGACAATTACAGAATATTCGAACAACAGTAGAAAATATGTTTCTTAAATTCACAGAATAATAATAACTAATATTCAAGATCATCAAAATTTTTGATATGTTAAAAAGTATTTAAGCCTAAAATGTGTACTTTATGAAAATAGTTAAAATAAGTTTGAAATAAAAAATGATTATCTGGAAAATGACCAAATACTTGGAAAGTAAATGTACACTTCTTATTAATCAATGCAGCAATGAGTTTTTTATAGAAAATAGAAACTAGAAGGAATATTAAAGCAAATCAAAATGAAAACAGTGAGTATATGAATGCTTGTGGGATATGGATGAAGCAGCACTTAGGGGGGAAATGGTCTGGCTTTGAAAACATGGAGTACAAAAGAATAAATTTCTCATGCTCCACTTAGATTTCCACATTAAAAAAGCAAAAAAGCAAAAATCAAGTACAAAACGAATCAGAAAAGTAGATGACAATACGATCATAGATTGATAGTAAAAACAAAAGAAAGAAAAAGCATAGACACCACACTTCACTTTTTAAGGTAATAAATTTTATAAATTGTACCTACAATGATTAGCAAAACATCAGAAAAGAAAGATAGAATCACCACAGATTCCAGAAATATTATAATAGCAATAAAAATATAATTATATGCCAATGAATCATAGATACTTTGATGAAGTGTACAATATGCCAAACACAGTAACAAGAAGTCTCACAATGGAGATGTTACTGGGCCCGCTTGAGCAAATCGATGAACAACGGGAGGACAGGATGATTTGAAAGAAACTTTCAAAGCCCATTCAAGAAACAGACATTCAAGAAACACCGATTTAAGAAAAAAATAATATCAGGCAAGAGAGATAACTCAATGGGCTGGAGCAAATGCTCTGAATGCGATATTACGTGGTCTCCTGAGCACTGCTGTGAGTGACCCCTGATTCAGGAGTGATTCCTGAGCATGGCTGAATATGATAAAAATAAAGAAAAAGACTAAAATAAAGAATTAATATAAATTATACACAAACTTCTTTGGGAAACTGAAGAGAAGAGAACGTTTTTCAGCTTATTTTATGAAACCACCATCCTAGCAATACCTAAATCAGGCAAACACATTATAATGAAAATATGTACTAGTATTCTAAGAATAATTTTAGCAAACCTCATTCAAGAAAATGTATAAGAATTTTTACATGGCCCAAAGACATTTAATTTAGGCATATAAGTTTTGTTTGTGTTTTATTTGTTTGTGGGCCATACCCAGCAGTGCTCAGGGCTTGCTCCTCATTCAGTGCTCAAGGACTACTCCTGGTGATATTCTGGAAAACATATAGGGTGCTGCATGTTTGGCAAACACCTTTTCTGCTAAGGTCTATCTGGAACTCTAGGCATGCAAGTTTTGTTTAACATTCTAAAGCCGACCAGTGAAAATTAAAGAAAATTACTAACTTAAGTGTGTGGATTAATTCATCCATTGTGTTGCCTTTGGCCTTTACTGTATAGATTTAGTCCCCACATATGAGTCGGAGAGCCCGGCAAGCTACCGAGAGTATTTGATATGCCAGACACAGTAACAACAAAGTCTCCAATGGAGACGTTACTGGGCCCGCTCGAGCAAATCGATGATCAACGGGAGGGCCTTTACCTTTATATGAGTGAGATCATTTTTCATCTATCCCTTTCTTCCTGACTGACTTAACATGATGTCCTCTAATTCCAGAAGTAGTATTAGGGTCCTTCAGAGAGGGAAGTGGATACATAGGTTATGAGGGTAGAGTTAAAATTACGTGTTTTAAAAGCTAACAGTGATAGCACTGGAAATCACAGATAACTCTAAAAGTACTATAAATCAGAAAATGCCAATCAATAAAATGAATTTTTTAAAAATGAAATAAGTTCAATAACAACAAAAAAACCCAATATGATCATCTCAGTTTCTATGTACTGAAGTATGATGAAGTACTATCCTAGCTTTATTACCAATGTTCCAGCATAATTTACTTCAGAGAAACTTTGAGGGACACTTTTGATTTACAAAAAGAAAGGTCAGAAATGGAAAACTTTTATCATCATATAGAAAGAGGTAGAGAGAGCCTGGAAAGCTACCGAGAGTCTCTCGCCGATGACATATTTGATATGCCAAACACAGTAACAACAAGTCTCACAATGGAGATGTTACTGGGCCCGCTCGAGCAAACAGATGAACAACGGGAGGACAGCACTACAGTGGACAGTGCCACATAGAAAGAGGTGAATATATATATATATATATATATATATATGTGTGTGTGTGTTTGAGGAATTAGATTATACAGAGACACCTGGAATCATGTTAAATGTTAAATACTAAAAGCAACACTGCCATATTTATGGATTGAAAATAATGTTAACCTTTTTATAGGAATTCAGAAAATATTACCTAAATTGGTTCTCATTTCATTTTAGTTATGCAGACTTTCTCTTTCTTCTTTTCCTCTTTTACTTCTTATTAGTCAATATCATTACAGTTTCAATCATAAGACTGAGTAAAAAGCATCCCAAAAGATGTTTACAGTGAAGTAAATAATTTTATTTAATTTTGTATATTAAAATGTGATCATAAGTAACATCAAATGCAAATAGTTCTGTATGAAACAACTCTATAATATGAAAAAAGATATGTAAACATTTCTTTTTTCTTTATAGATTATAATTTTACCAAAATGTTTCTCTGCCTATTCAGCCATAGAAATTCATGATTTAAAGAGTAGAAAATATGGATTCTGAATTATTAATAATATGTCTTTTTATATTTAATGTCTTTAATTTGTAAATTCACAAATAACTGTGAAGAAATGTACTGAATTTTATATATACTAATAAATATCAAAAGTAAGTCAAATGTCTGTAAAGCAAGTACCAATATGCCTATAGGGAACCCAATCTCTTTAATAAAATCTAACTGAAATTTTAGGAAGTCAGAGTTAAGTAATATAGTGTGTTATATTCAGTTATTCCCTCAATTTCTTCCCATAACCATCTGTTTTATCTCAGATTGACTGAACTTTTGTTGAACTCTCTCACCCGTTTATTTAATCCACCATAATCAGCTTAGCTATATATACTCCACACTCAAATATGATGAAAGGAAAACTATCTAAATATTAGTTTATGTCTTCCTACTACTATTTTAACCCAATACATATTCTGATAGATGATGAGACTGAATAAATCTCATTTTACAACAAAGGTATTATTTTGCAAAGAATTCTTATTTACATCATGACTATGTACAGTAGATCACAATACTATGTGAATACAATGTATGAGCCATAGTGCCAGCTCCCTACTAGAATTGAATATATATTATTCACATACACACATATATTACACAAAATATCATGTTGATAAGTTTTTTATCTTTCTCAATTTTTTCAACCACTGTGGTGATTTATCACTATAAACTATCACATCTGTCATTGATACTGTCATACTAATAATCTTTAATTCAGAGAGTTCTTGGATGCCCTCGGAGACGAGGCAACATGACGACTACCAGACTTGGAACTAAAAAATAAGAAAAAAGGGACACTTTAAAAAACCAAGAATGAGTCCTACATCATGAGGAGATACAATATATCACAGTTGCTTTTAAAGTCTCTTTCAATGCAGGATGCTATCTCTGTGTTAACTGATGTTCCCTGATGAACCATGTATACAGGCCATGCATGCATGCTTTGTTCTTAGCATTGCGTATCATATCTCAGTTTTAGTCTCCTATGATACATGACTTCTGGAGACTCAAAGGGTATGATGGGTATATCCCCACCTTCATAAAGTCAGTCACTAATAGATAAACTGGATAGAGGCAGAATCAAGCAGAAAAAAAAGTTTTTGTTTTATTGTTATAAAATAAAATTCCAAGTTCTGCTCTTTTATTTTTAGCTGATGAACTTGTCTCAATTTCCTCAAAATAAAAGAAATATAAGCATCTCTCTCTCTGTATCTCTCTCTCACCGGGGAATATGGAAGGTAATGCATTTAAGAATGTTGATTTCAACTGGTACATCATAAAAATTTAGAGAATCATCACTGATTACAGGGCTTA
Organism: Sorex fumeus; assembly: GCF_029834395.1. Taxonomy (NCBI): domain Eukaryota; kingdom Metazoa; phylum Chordata; class Mammalia; order Eulipotyphla; family Soricidae; genus Sorex; species Sorex fumeus. Next base: position 1,227,908 of record NW_026606100.1, read on the forward strand.
CAAAGTCTGCTTTTTCTCTCATCATAGCACCTGCTACCCTGCTTCTGGCTAATACACATCTCCTAATAAACTAAAAAATAATGACCGTTTACATTGTTCACATTCAATTTTCTATATATAGATTTCAAGGACATCTAATTAACTGATCAAATTTTAATAATTTTTAAGAAGTTAAGCAATGTCCAAGTTCAGTCATACAATTTTTCAACAAAAACTGACCCAATTTTAGCTGTCCTGATACAACAATTGTTAATCAATTGATCTTTAATTGTCATATAAATTAAAATTACTACTTTCTGTCAAATTTTTGTTTTCTCTTATTTTATTTCTCATGCCTCTTTAACTCCACCTTTTTTCCCCTCATGTGTAGAAACGACTATGGTGAGCATTGTAAGAGATATTTCTATAAAATGACTTATTGCAAAGAAACAAAATTATCCGAAATAGTTACATTAAATCGATTTTAATTTTTGTGTCTACAAGATATACCTAAGTTAATTTTTAAAATATATAATTGGAGGGTAGGGCGTTTGTCTTGCATGCCACCAACTGGGTTCGATTTCTCCATCTCTCTCGGAGAGCCGAGCAAGGTAACGAGCATATCCTGCCCACAAGGCAGAGCCTGGCAAGCATCCCCTGGCATATTCAATATGCCAAAACCAGTAACAATAAGTATCACAATGGAGACATTACTGGTGCCCGCTAGAACAAATCGATGAATAACAGAGGACAGTGCTACCGTGCTATATAATTGGAAGAAAACAAATTTGTTCAATAGATTAGAACTTTATTTGGTCTGCAAAATTGACCCTTGTCTGTGCAATAATAAATTATACATTAGAAGACAATGGCAGATTTGTTTCTTGTGCTTGATTCATTTATGCTTATCTTTACTCCAAAAAGGTCCTAGAAAACAAAATTAGTATACCCATGTCAACATAGCCATGCTCTGCTATCCAGAGAAGAGCAAGCAACTTGTCATTAAATTATTCAGCCAAGAAGACAAATTCTTTCTGAGACAACTCAGACAGACAGTTCTCTAACTATCTGTCCCCAAAAAGATTGACTGATCAAACTATGGTCAGCCACAGAGGACTCCATCCACACCGCCCACACTGGGCAACAAGCTCAGTTGGTCTTAACCTTCCCTAGGCAGGCAGGCACACACAACCCCGCAAAGGAGCCAGTTCATTTGTTATGAGGACCCTGTGAGGGCTTAGGTGTGGGCTTCTCCATAACAGCAAACTGAGGACTAATGCTCCCAGAAAGGGTCAAAGCAGGCACTGTGGGGTTTCTGAAACCACTATTAGATAGAGAGACTATGGTAATCTCCTTAGAGTCTCTGAATCAGGCACTCAGAGAACAAGGAGGAATAATTTACAAGAAAAGCAACACTAGGCCAGGGACAATAGACTAGAGGAGGGATTGAAATCCCAAAGCAAATTGCATGCCTCTGGGTACCAATTTGCCTTGCAGCAGAATTTAGGCTTCCTAAAGTTAAATTATGCATACAACAGCCTCATTATCCACAGTGGTATTTTCATATAAAGATCTGAAGACAAAAATGTAAGCTTGCCTCTTGGAGCCTTTAGAAAAAGCGATTGACTAATCCACATACGGAACAGCTCTGCTTCCACCTGCTGCTGTCTATACAGATGGGAAAGATGCGACCTAGGGGAGTCCCCACAGCAGCCAGCGCCACAGGCCCAGCTCTGCACGCACTGCCATCCTGGGCTTCACTTTCAAACGCTGCAATTTTGCAAAACACTTTAAACACATTATTCTAAAGTTGCAATGCACACAGCTGGGTTGCAGAAAGAGATGTTTCTATAACAATATTTGTTATTTTTTTTATTCTCACACTAATGTATTCTTTCTGGTACTAGACCAAAATTAACATGTTTTGGAGGTCTGTTTTGCCACAGAAGAGAAAGTTGAGTATTTATTATTTATAAAGACATTCTTTAGCAGTTACTTCCCCCCCAAGGGGAATAATACCGCTGCTGAATGAACTTTTGACTTTCACTCATCCAACAACTACGCTTAGGCTGTCATTTGCCGGAAAGCCTACTTTGTTTTTTGTTTTAATTTTTATTAGTTAAACATTATGAGGTACAGTTATAGACTTACGGATTTTTGTGCTGAGTTTTAGTTATACAATGATCGAGTACCCATCCCTCCACCAGTGCCCATTCTCCACCACCAATGATCCCAGTATGCCTTCATCACCTCCATCCCAACCCACCTCTGTGGCAAGGCATTGCCTTTTGTTCTCGCTCTCCTTTTGGGTGCTGTGGTTTGCAAAAGAGGCACTGAGTGGCAATTATCTTTGGTCTATAGTCTGCTTTCAGCATACATCTCTCATCCTGGGAGGATCCTCCCAACACCCTTTGCTTGGTGCACCTTTATCTATCTGAGCTGCCTCTGAAAGCCTACTTTGAAAGACAAACTAGATATTGCCCTGATTTCAAGATGTTCACTTTCTATTTGGGAAGTAAACAGGCCAATTTCATTATGATAAGGCATGTTCTCTGCCCTGGAGGGCTAAACAGGGACAATAGTAGAAAAAAAGAGAGTGGGATTTGAGCATAGACTAGAGAAAACAGCAAACTTCTTAGAAAGATGATGAAGGCCAAGAGCAGAATTTGCAAAGCCTAAGGTTGTCTGGCACACGAGCAATCCAAGAAACCTGAGAGACAGAATATACATGCTCAGGCTGTTGGATGCAGGGAGCCATGACAGGAAGAGTCTCCATGCCATATTTAGTCTATATTTTATAATACATGTCTTCAAATATCATTAAGATTTCTATGTAGAAAGGAGAACTTAGACACTTAACGTTCTCTTCTCTCTTTTCTGTGTATACTGTTTACACAGTATATACACAGTAAATATACACAGTATACACAGTAAATCATAGGAATTGTGGGATGTAAACTATAAGAATGAAACTTGCTTGTGAAGCCACAGACAACATCATATATTTACATTCAGTAGATTATTTCAGAAAGGGTGTGAAATATCTATTCATCAAAAGAAACCAAAAGCAGAAGATTTATAAGAAAATTCTGAAAAGTTAATAGCAGAGGTGGTAAGAGATATAAGTGGACAACCATTTAAGCAGCAATGTGATCTGAGGTGATGAATGACAAAAAAGGTTTAACTAAATAGAAAATTACTGGTCATTGCATTGTAGCACTGTAGCACTGTGCTTCCACTGTTCATAGATTTGCTCGAGTGGGCACCAGTAATGGTCATTAGATGTTAATAATTATTGGTTATCTAGAAGTAATTTAATTAATTCATTAGATCAACAAATATGTAATGCAAATACTTCTCAGATAATTTTCTAGGTATTGATAACATAACTAAAGAATGCCTTCTCTTCTGGATCTGACATTTAGTCAAGGAAAATAAAATAATTTCCAAATCTCTGACTTGGCAAACTGTGTTCTCATCATATCCCTGAGACAGAAAACAAGGGTGTATCATTGAGGGAAAATCCTTTCCGCCTTAGATACTGAACTTGAAATCTGTCACCCATAAGCTTTTTCAAGGGATTACACATCCTACACTGAAAAAAAAGAGAGTGAAAATTCTCTAAAGCAGAGGATGGATACCTTAGAAATAGGACAGTCTAATATTTAGGAGATGAAGCCAATGAAAGGTAACAACAGTTTATTAGTAAACCAACTTGCAAAAATGACCTCACTTCACACCCATATGGTAGAGTCCAGGTAAGAGTGACTAAAGAGTGATAATTACTTTCTGCTAGACAATGCTGAGAAAATAACCTGGAATTTATCCTGTGATTTATCAGGATGAGGTCTCCTGGCTCACCATGATAACAGACTCCACAGGTGAACTCAGAGATGTTTTACCTGGGATGACAGAAAACTGAACTGACAAATCTCTTCCTTAAAAAGATGAAAGTGTCTCATTCCCTCAGAGAAACAAGGGCATAAGTGGAATCGGGCAAAGGTTTTCAATCTTTTCCTTTCCAGTAAGGACTTCTTATGAAACTAAAACTTATCCCATTTCTGTCAGAGTAAATGTAGTCTATGAGAGGAGTGAGACTGAGAGTGGGACTGTAATATAAACCACCACTGGAGCCCAGAATGGATAAATTCAATAGTTAGTGAAAGCAGACTCCCAGTCCAATCCCTTCAATTCAATTGTAGGGAGAAGAGCAAACTTAATTGAGTTAAAACCATTTGTCTGAAAACAAGATTTAAATTTTAAATTCAGTACATATGACTTCTTTAATGCACTTAATGAAGTATTTTCAAACATAGTTGTAAACACCTTCACAGAGTGCACTGGGAGAGAAAGCACAGTATAATTTTAATGCTCTCACTATTATGCAGACTTTTCTCCAACTCTCCATATGGCTTTGGTGGGAAACATCTACAATCATGCGATAGATATAGAAGAACCTTGAACATTTTATTAAGTTCACAATAATATTTTCAATAAATCCTTATCACATTTCTTGTAGTAAAACTGTTAAACGGTCTTTTCAAGGAGGCTGAGCAATTTTCATTTTGAACAAGAAAGTAAAGGTACACAGAAGCAGAAGTTTCTAAGTATGATCCCAAAAATGACTCCAGATTCTTATCATAATAACATTACTGCTAAGGCCAATACTGAACTTTCCATAGAAGGTTACAATTATTCTAGATCCCAAATCTCTCTTTACTCCAACCACAAACATAGACATAATAAAAAATAAACTGATTTACTAATTTTTATAAAAGAAATATGATAAAATAATTATCATATGTGCTCAGTAGAATACATTCATGTAAGAAAAAATAATGTCAATCTTCAAAGTTGTCACTTTGGTAGGCAGGAGAAGTCATTGCCTTTTCATTTCCTGCCATTGTCAGAGTAAAATTCAAGCAAGAAGATCAAATGCTATGAACAGCTATTCATTGTGCAACCTTTGACTATATAGAGTTTAGCCTATCTTGACTCTAATGCTTATTTTACTGCAGGGTGTTTTGAGGACTTTGAGGAAATATCTTTGAGGACTTTGAGGAAAAGATATTTTCCCTCAAAGATCAAGATAGGATTTGTCATTTTCTAACCAACATATGTGAGAGTATGCCCAGCCTCTACATAGGGCTGGGAAAGAGAGTTTCAAATATGTTCCAAGCCCTAAGTCTTTGGGTTCACTAGGGATCTAATTTTAACAGATTCCACACATTTCTAATAACAAAGCTTAGCCTGATCTTATTTTAACATACTGTATTATACTTAAAAATATATATCTATACATATCATTTTAAATATGGACCATAAAAGCATTAATGTCACTTACTAATAATGCAGACACACAAAAAACCTCCATATATATATGTGTGTATGTGTGGATAGCACCACATCATAGACAAATTGACATATATAAATGTATACATAGTGTATATATGTACACATATATCTATACATTTATATATAAATGCATGCTTTTTTATCTAGAGATTTCCAAGTCCAAATTCATTTCAGAAAATGAAATTCTAGAAAGTAAAAAGTGGCATGTCCAATAGCAAAAATTTGGGACAGAATAAAAGAAACTGGCATAGAACCTAGAATAGCTTAACTCCCACAAACTCTTTTATTGTTCTTCATTTCTTTTTTGATGACAACTACACAATGCCCAAAATAGATGGGTAAGATATTTTTTCCTTCTTTGGCACTAATCTCCACATTTAAAAATGAGAGGTTTGAATGGAATGGTCTCTGTGGTCCCTCCAAATGAAAAACTTTGCCATCTGACAATTTTAGAAGACTGGACAGAACAGAAATAATGAATACAAAAGATTGGAATGTCAATAGAAGCTAGAAAATATAAGTATAATTTTTAATTCCATCATCCTAAAACTCTAGTTCCTTAAATTATATCAACTTATCTAAATTAAAATAGTATTCTGTTGTCAAGCTACAAAGAGAAAAATATCTGATAAAGCTTATTTTTAGAAATTAAATGTTCACAAGAGATAACAGTTTTGAGTATTAAGTGTGCTATTTAATTATCTATAAAACCCTAAGTTTTATTAATATTTCTTGCTTCCTCCATGAACTGGTGAGATTTAGATAGTTCAGAAAACAACAGAGCCTGTATTTCAAGCCACTTCAATCTGCCTTTTTTCTTCTTGAAAAAGATCAGCATATTAAGGCAGAAAAAACTAATTGGAATAGGAACTCAGTATCAATTAGATAGAACTTTCCATCTAATTGACTTTCTAAAACTTCTCCATCTTATATAAACCAGGTTTGACAATTTCACTGAGAATTCATTTTACTGAGAAAGAATAAAATGGATATTCAGCCACAACAAAGATTGACCAACTGGTGGCTTGCAATGCATAAACTCATACCTGCCGACCCTGAATAAAATACGTGTATCAGCAGACAACTAGAAAACATAAAACACGTTCATATGAACTAATCTTCACTATCTTGAGGTCACAGCCCCTTCTGAATTGTATACGCATCGTCTGACTGATATGGGCAACCCAACTTCTTGAGGATGCCTCTGTGGAGTGCTAACTCCTCTCAGAGGCTAGGACTCGTCAGGCTTAGTGCTTCTTGGGGTTTTTAAATTTTTCCCATTTGTTACCACCTTCCACCAGTGAAGCTTTAATATAATTACAGGTATATAAAATATATACACAAACCAAACATTTACCGAGAACAAATCACAAATTTATTTTGAAACAACTTTTTACAATCCTCCACCTCCATTTGCAACCCCATATGGAATTTTTACCCCATTTAAGAAGTCTGATAAGGTTATTTAAAGAGATGTTAGCTGAGACACAAGATGCTTAGCATCGCAAACTGACTGTCCTCAAAGAGAGGACTGACAACACATCTAAGATTAGCTCAACTAAAAGTTCACACAACAAGCAAAACTTAAAAGCAACAATTAACATCACTATGATAGAAATTATCTTAATTATCAATCCATCTTTATGGGTACAATTAAATCCAGCAATCAAAAGATACGATCTTTTGATTGAGCAGAAATTATCTCTACTAGAAAACCCAAACTCAAATTGGAGGTACAATTCATCGAACCTCCACAGACTAATGATGTTTGCCCACAGTCTCCTTGCTTTGTGATTTTTTTGCAGCTACATTGGCAAGAATTCCTTTTAGGCATAAGGTACCACCATGCAATTTCTGCGAATAAAGGTAGATAAATAAATAAAAATCTAAGGGAAGACTAAAAGTCCAGTATTTGTATCTTGATATAAAAACTATTACTTTGGGTTTAGTCATTCGGGTTTGTTTTCAAAACCAAATTTCCATTGCCCTCCCAGGAGCTAGAAAGCAAATGCAAGGAAAATGGCTGAAAGACATTCATAATCAATTTACATTCCAGCTATTCTGTCAGTACTTCTTTTTCTTATATATATATATATATATATGCATATATGCATACAAATGCATAGTATTCTAAGTAGCATTGTTACAATAGTCTTACCAATGTTTTTAATTCTGATAAAAACAATGACCCCTGTTAGTTCCAATCCACCTCATCATCCTTCACCTACCCTTTCCTTATCCTGCATTATTAGTTCTGTAACTGAAAGCTTAGAGTTTGTTATCAATTAATAACAAATTGACATCTATACCCTTGTTTTATTTCTGTATATATCACAAGTGAGTGAGATCGTCTGGTACTTGAGACTAAATTTTTTTTCTTTTTATATGTGATACACTTAGGGATAGTTTAGGGTATCTTTGGACAGTTTTCCCAAAGTAGTTGTTTAATTCTAGCCTCCATATGGGTGCAGGTATGCAATGAGCTTCGGAATAACTCTTCAGAAATACTATCTTCATAAAATTAAGCAGATCAGAACTTCCTTTTCTCTAGTTCTTTCTTTCATACAAATTATTTGTTCATGAGAGTCCTCCTATTATCTGCTGGTGATACAGAATAAACAAAAAAATATCCTGCCTGCAAATATTCAGGGAAAAGGGGTTCACCATTGGAGGAATGTCAATATTTGCTGGTAAAGCAGTGTGCACTGCCTTCATCCATGGGTGCTATATGAGCTACATCACTGACCCCTCAGTAACCTTTATCATATAGATATAGCTGTCCTGCTTTGGCAGAGAAGATAAATAATTTAAGTTTTTATATCCTGAATCTATAAGATTGGGTCAGAGTTCAGAATATTCAGTTAATTGTTTTCACAGTTACTAAATCTTACATTTTCCATTTAATACTTGAGTGATTGTGATGAATGCTTAATTTCTCCATGTCTCAGTTTCTTTGTCTACTAAAATGGGACAGAAGTTGGAAAGATAGAATTCCTTCATAGATATGATATAAATACTAATGGGGGCTGGAGCGATAGCACAGCAGGTAGGGCATTTCCTTGCCGACCTGGTCTGATCCCAATTCGATTCCTCCGCCCCTCTCGGGTAGCCACCAAGCTACTGAGAGTATTTGCACCTGCAGGGCAAAAGCCTGGCTAGGTACCCATGACGTATTAGATATGCCAAAAACAGTAACAACAAGTCTCACAACAGAGATGTCACTGGTGCCCACTCGAGCAAATTGACTAACAATGGGGGGACAGTGCTACAGTGCTACTAGTGGAGATTAATTGCAAAATTATACAATGCCTTGAATTCAGGAAGAGGAAAAATTGTATTTACTCACTTACTTCCCTAATTTTGCCTGGCAACCTGGATTCCTATACCCTCCAATTGACTTGCTCTTTAATTGAAAATATAAAAATGCCAATTTTCCAGCATAGTCAGAAAATACTGTCAATAATGAAAAATGATGCTTCCTAACTATTAAATTGACTTGTCTCTGCTAAACAGGTAAACAAGTGAAAAAGGAAAAAGACAATTCTAGAGGATGATCTCAGTTTTATTTTAAATTCCACTCTAATGGCCGAAAGGCATATGAAAAAATACTCTATATCACTTATCATCAGGGAAATGCAAATCAAAACAACAATGAGATATCATCTCATACCACAGGAGACTGGCACACATCAAAAAGAACAAGAACAAGCAATTCTGGTGTGGATGTGGGGAGAAAAGGACATCTTTCATTTTTGGTGCTAATGCCAACTGGTCCAGCCTTTTTGGAAAACAACATAGGAATTTCTTCAAAACTAGAAATTGAGCTCCGATATGAGCCAGCAATACCACTTCTAGGAATAAATCCCAAAGGTGCAAAAAAGCACAGTAGAAATGACATCAGCATCTATATGTTCATTACAGCATTGTTCACAATAGCCAGATTCTGGGAACAACACAAGTGCCTGAGAACAGAATAGTGGTTAAAGAAACTTTGGTACATCTATACAGTGGAAATAATATGTAGCTGTGAGGAAAGATGAATTCATGAAATTTGCTTATAATTGGATGGTCATGGAGAATATAATGCTAAGTGAAATGAGTTAGAGAGAAACAGACATAGAATGACTACACTCATTTGTGGAATATGAAATAATTAATATGAGACGAACACCCAAGGACAGTAGATACAAGGGTCATAATATTGCTTCATGGTTAGTAGTCTGCCTAGTGAGCAGGGGGAGAAGGCAGCTGGAATAGAGATGAGATCACTAAGTCAATGATGGTTGGAGGGATCATTCAGGATGGGAGATGTGTGCTGAAAGTAGAAAAAAAGACCAATTGTGATAGCCTCTCAGTATCTGTATTGCAAATCATAATGCCCAAAAGCAGAGAGAGAGTATGGGGAGAATTGTCTGCCATAGAGGCAGGAGGAGGGTTAGAAAGGGGAGGGGGGATTCTGGGGACACTGGTGGTGGAAAATGTGCACTGGTGGATTGGGGGGGGGGCGTTTGATCACTGTATGACTGAAACTCAAACATGAAAGTTCTGTAACTGTATCTCATGGTAATTCAATTAAAAAGAAAAAAATACTCTCTATGTTCTAGTAGGTATTTCAGAGAGTCATAGCTGATTAGAATTTGGGGACGGAGTTAGAAAGAAATGTCCCCCTTATTTGATTTATTGTCAGAAATAGCAACACACAAGAGTGCCCTGTCCCTGTGTTTGGCTATGTTGGCTTGCCAAGTGTTAGTGCTAAGGATCTGTGATTTGATCCAAAAATGATTTCTTTCTAGCAAGTTAAGGCATGGATTTGGTTAGAGAACATAAAAAAGAAAAAGGAGAAAAAAGAATGAGGAAAGAAAAGAAGGGGGGGAAATGTAGCCCTCTTACATACCTGGATAATCTTTTGACAATATTTTGCAAGTGGAAAAAAATGATTGAAAGAAATTGCTGGCATAGCCAATCTGGCTACCTTTATGATCCTTTCACATACAATAATCTAAAGTAGTTGATGTGTATATTTTGGAAAATACAATACTATTCTTTTGTACTGTGTTTTTACAATGTTATTCATTTTCTTCCACTTTTATTTGAATGCAAGTTGAAATCTCAGGTCTACTTTGATAGTTATATAAAAATAATTTTATGTTATAGAGAAATCCATTCCCATGGCATAATAGCACACAAACATTTTGGGGGCATTCATTATTTGAAGGATAATAGACATAAACCCATAAAATGAACAGCCTCAAATCTGAGAGTGCCTGACAGAAAAATCTTTAATTCACTTTGTTGACTTAGTAAGGAAACATGGCACAAGAAGCATCTCCTTTCCTGTACCTGTTCTAGCCTTCTATGCACAAAAATAGAAAGTGCATGAATAACAGAGATGAATGACATTGTAGCAGTGCCACCTTTACAATTGGAGGTCACTCTTATAAGAAAAGATTTATCTGATAACAAGAAGGATGGATTGGAGTGAGAGGCTGGCGGCTTAAAAAGAAACAACTTGCCAGGCAATGACAATAATAATAATAATTACTTCCCAAAGATATAATGAGGGATTGAAAAAGAAGTTATAGCAAGAACAAGTGCAATTATGTAATTTGGCAATGCAGAGCCACATATTGGGTAAGAGGATTACGAAAAAGTAGCACTACAATAATAATAATGCAAATGATAACATTAAGACTCATACCACATACCAAAATGCATCAAAGAAGAGACATAATTGGTAGAAATATTTTGGGTTGAGATTTCACTTTATGTGCTTGCTTGGGACATCTTCCAATTTACCTGTTTGAATTTCCACTTTTGACTCTTAAATCCCTGATTTTTTTTTGTTCAAATCCCTGCCTTTCTGACAGGTTTCTTGTTTTCTTCTTTGAGTAAATAATTTTATTCCTTTTTATTGACTTACATTGGCCTATGCTAGCAATAAAAAAAAATCTCCATTTTTTTTTATTGGAAAGGGGTTTGGGCGAAGAGGTTTAGAGCCAACCTGTTTTTGCTCAGAGTTTACTCATGATTCTATGCTCAGATATCACTCCTGGCAGTACTCAGGAGACAATATGCAATGCTAGGGATTGAACCAGGATTAGCACTGTGTGACCTAAAACCCTCATTGTCTCTCTGGGTTTTGAATGATTTCACTTGATGTCAGATTACTGTCCACTTTCTACAGAGCACCTTTTATATTGAAACCAAAATTTCTCAGGTGTTCATACTTAAACCGGTAGTTTTTCAGTAGAGGGTTTATTCAAGGACTTCTTTGTTTTAACTTTGCTTGTATTGTTTGTTTGTTTCAATAATTTTTGGGGGTCACCATAAAATTACACAGTTATTCAAGATTAGGTTTCAGGAATGCAATACCAATTGCTTCACCAGTGTCCACTTCCTTCCACTAATGGCTCCCCCACCACACCTTTCCTTCCTCCAACCTGACTGCTTCTAGGATATATATATATATTTGTGTGTGTATTTGTGTTTGCACTTTGGGTTATAGTACTATTACTGATGGGGTTTAATACATAACACTTTACCATCTTTCAGCAATACTTCCTCCTCCCAGTTTAATTTTTCCCACCTGATCAATGTCGCACCTATGGTTTTGGCTTGGGGCTATATTAAGAGATTCTAAGGACTTCCTCCTGGTTCTGTAATCAGGGGGACACTCCTAGTGAGCTCAAGGGACCATATGGGCACCGAGGATTTAAACTGGATCAGCCATGTGTAAGGCAAATGCCTCATGCACTGTGCTGTTTCTCCCACCCCTCAAGGACTTCTAATACTTTCAAATCCAATATTAATGAAATGAAGAAAAATCAGCTAAGAAACTTTGAAGTATAGCAAGTAGTAATATAGAAGGTGCTTTCTTATAAAGTTTAATCATACTTTATAAATATAGAAGTATGTTAAACCTTGTGTGAACTTTTTTTTTCTCAAGTTCTCCAATTTCTAAAACAATATTCAATAATAGCCAACATCAGGGGAGAGATGTGTCATGATGTCTGAAGTGTGACTGGACTCTCACATCCAAACAACCAACCAGAAAACACATGGAGGGCATTGGTACAATTTCAAATAATATCAAGCATTCAAAAATACAGAGCTAACAGGAGAGTTTATTGTTAGCTTGATTAGATCATGGGAATAAGTATAGGAAAATATCAGGGGTTACTGCTGCATTCAATAAACTATGCCTCCATCATTCTCCTACCCTTAAGTAGGAAACAGAAAGATAATCAATGATGAGTATTTACTATACATGATGCTGGAACATCTGAAAGAGGACAATGAACAGGCACTCACAGAATGTTCTCAGACCAACTGGCAACATGTTGTTGTTTGGTTTTGGTTTTGATTTTTGTATTCCAAAAGTCCATGAAGGAAGAGACCATTCTCCCTATTTATGGCACGGATTCATCTTTCCAACACAACATACTATAGAATTCAATCTGAGTGCAAGGGTTGCAGATTGAGGAAAAGAGAAACACATTAAGAAGTTTCACATCCAGAGAAAATCATAGCAAATGAAAAAAATCAGGACATATCCTATCACTAATTCTCTTCAGAAAGTTAGTGACTAACATGTAAACAAAAACGTTAAAAGCAACCTTTCCAAGAACACAGCTGTATATTTCAGAATATTCCCTCTCAATTCTCTTGTGATCACAACAGAGTAAAGATAAAAATAATGTATACAAACATCAGATTGAGTGACATTTACTAAAGGGGGCATAAAACATATTTAAAAATGGAAGTAGTGGTGTCCTGAGCTGGCCGAGATTAAGAAGTGAGACATAAAGCGGGAAAAGAATAAATCTAGGGCTTTTCAAGAGAGCCTAGAAGCAGAAAAAAAATCTCCAAGAGCCCAACAAAAAGCAGCCTTGTTGAAAGTAAGAGGTTCTCTTGAGGTTCACAAACTATATTTGTTTGGAAAAAAAGATGGGAACTTTAGTAAGTGTTCTTAAACCAAGTAGAGTTCAAGACACTAAGAGAAAAAAATAATAAAAATATCTATAAGATGTATCCACTCACAAAAATATATAATAACCAAATATATAGGTAAAATTGAAAACAAATTAGTGAAGCAATCAAGCACTTCAGGAAAAAAAACACAAATCATAGATTTAAAACACTAAAAATTTAGTCATAAAAGAGGTAAAATATAAGTATGAGCTAGCAAAAATTCACAAAGCTATAGAGGAAAAAAATTTATAAAATAGAAAGTCTAAAATAAGAAGGAATAAATAACATGATATCAAGCAGTATCTTACTAAAACTACAATAAATACCACAATTAACACCAAAATATCCCTTCATAAAATATGTGATTAAATATAAAATTATATAGTATATATTTTACCAATCTATAGTAGTAATACCATAAGAAATTAAAGATAATTAAAGAAAAAAGTAATCCTGGAAAGTAGAAATAAAGAAACGTTTGTAATTTGGGTAAAAATATTTCAAATTTAAATGTAATATTTCTTGTGGTGGGGTGATAGTGCAGCAGGTGGACAGTTGTCTTTCATGCAGATGGCCCTGGTTTGATTTCCAGCACCATATATGGTTCCCCAGGCACTGTGAGCAGTGATCCCTGTGTGCAGAACCAGGAAGAAGCCTGAGTACTACTGTTATGACAAAAAACACCATATTAATAATTATAATAATAATTTTTAATTTTGTAAAGGTGTAACAGAAAATTAGAATTTTTATAGCAATAAAACGAGTGATATTAATGATATTAAAGTTTTACTAATGCTATTAAAGTCAGAGTTAAAATATAAATGGAAACAGGACAAGTTAAATTTTTAATTTAGGTTTTTAGTCGATATTGCATGGGAACCACTCTCTGCTAAGGACTAGAACCCAGAACTTAAGCATGCAAAGCACGAGCTCAGTCTCCTGAGCAATTTGAACTTTCCCTATGGCTACAAAATAATAGAAATTTGAAATAACAACTATTCCACCTAAATAATCAACTTTGTAAAATGATCACACGGGAGAATTCTTTCATACCTTTAAGGAATAAACTCACAATAGTAAATGGCTAGACCATAAAGAAAAAGTGACTTAAAAGAAGTTGCAAAGAAGCTCATAAGAATCACTCAAATCGGACAGATAGCACAGGAAATAGACCTATACATCGATATTACTTAAAATTCATATGTAAAAAGCTCCACACAAAGTAACAGAAAACATGCAGTAATTTGTTTAAAAAAATACACACAATCAAGAGTTGCAGGGATATAGGGAATGCTTTAAAATTTTATCTATTGATATGAAGTCATAAAAACTCTTATTTATTTAAAAATCAACATTAATAAGTGTTATTTAAATGTAATGCTATATGTATAATATCATACTTATGTATCATATTCTTATTGTGCAACTTAAACAAATGCAGCTATATTGTATTTTTAGTTTTGTAAAGGAATAATAGAATTTTTCCTAATAGAAGAATAATAACAAATAATAACCAATAATAATAACTAAATAACAAATAACAAATAATAATAACTAAGTAATAACAGATGAATTTGAGATTTTCTATAGACAACCATAATAGTCCCAAATATCAGTATTTCTTAAAATAATTTGAAGTTAATTCAAAATTAATAATATTGAGTCAACAAATAAAAATGGTGGATTTATATGAGACAAGAAGGAAAATTTACCATAACTTATAGAAATCTGAATTATTTAAATGTAAAATTTCAGATACTAAAAAGTTATTACATAAAGTTAATATGCCAAATCAGTAGCTTGTATATAAAATATAGCAGTAAATTCTCTGATCTATAATCAGAACAAAATATAAAATACCTTAAAATTATAACATTTAAAAACTTTAGTAGAAAATCAAAACTATTAACTAAAACCTATAAGTCTATAATAAGTAAAATATAATATGGTTTGAAATGTATCTTCACTATCATGAATATGATGTTTCTCCATAAACTGAACTACAACCTATAATCAGGCTTTTGTATGTTTTCAATAAGTTTAGCTTTATTTTAAAGTCCATATAGAAATTATAGCAAATAAGTATAAATTCAGGATGTATTGAAAATACCAGAGAAAAAATTTGTCCTAGCAAACAAACATCACTAAGGAAACTGATGAACTACCAGTTAAAGAAAGAGATCAGAAATTTCAAGATCTATAGAAGACAGAACTAAAAATATAGTTATTAAACTTTCAACTTAATTCATCTTAAATGTAAGTGGACTCTGTCAATAGGATGCAATAACCTTTATGACTAGATTACAATTATGGCAAGGTTGTTTTATGCAAGTATACTTAAGGTCACTAATAAGCTAGCTTTAGGTCGATCATAAGGCAACTGCAAGACTCTCTAGGTTCTCAAAGTAAATACCAGTTAATAGCCAGTAAGAAAGTAACTACTTCAGTAATTGTAGGATAACATTGGTTTGTGCTTTTCAAAACACACATCTGGCGCCCCTGGGTGGGCTGTTAACCAGAAGGTTGGTGGTTCGTGCCCACCCAGGTATGCCACACCTGTGTTTTCAAAAGGCCGGCACTGTTCTATCTTTCTTGCCACCAGCACTGGTGGTCTCAGACAGCTTCTCTCACGCCAGGGAAGTCAACAGCATAGGTAGGTGAAAGAAGGAACGAGGGCCAGGCTGATACCGACAACGGTCAGTATCAATTGTAGTTAATTCCAATCTTCACTCCCCTTCTGCTTCTCTCTCTCGAGCCTGAGCCCCCTTTCATTCTCCTTCTTGCTTCCCCCTCATTCTCCTTCTGGCCTCTGGATCTGACTCTGCCCTCTGGATTCTGACCCTGCTCTCTGGATTCTCAGTCTCCCCTCCAGAGCCTGAGCCCCCTGTGATCTTACAGTCTTAGTTTATATAGCAATCACGTAGGGCGGTGATACAAAGGTGTGTTGAATATTAACAAATCAACAAAGAGAGGTAAAAACCATTCCCCCATGAGATTAACTCAAGGTAAAAATCTCACCTAAAGAGATTACTCCAGATTACTAGGAGATCTGCTTCAGAGTGGGTCTTAATAAGGGTGTGTTCTTTCCTCAGCTAGTAATCTACTTAAATAGTTGTAGTAAATCTACTTCTAATATTTCTAGCAATGCCATTCTGTATGAGCACAGTAAGAGATATAAACTTAAACCTGATGGCACCTTCAGACTTCCAGATATCCCAAAATCGCTGCTGTGCCTTTGGCCAGACCCCAAAAACTTGGGGCAAAGTTTACCAAGAAAGTAAATGGCCAAAGTTAGGTATGTGGGAGACACATCCACAAACCACCTCTAGCTCAGCTATATAATTGGAGGCATGGCCTCTCTGGTTCCTTCTTGAACTGCTTAACAGCCATGATCCCAGCAACTCAGGAACAAATCTCGAAACCCAGCAGCATTGGGCAGAAATGCATCCAGACTGTTCAGCAGGTTACTTTCACAGGGCCACCCTAGGGGGGAAAGGGTGCTGTCCCTCCGTCTGCTCCCCCTTGGCGGCTCAGTGGCCGCCATCTGCCAGAGGTCATTGGACAGTCAGGTTTGGGCCCTTAGTAATGAGATATGCGGGGCCTCATAGGATGTGGGTGGAGCTGGCCCTTTCCTCCCTGTCCCAATGAGACCCCGAGTCGCCACCCACGAATGGCCTTTCTGGCTTCTGATCAAGCTGCTTAACGGCCATGATCCAAGAGACTCAGGAACAAATCTTGGAACCCAGCAGGTTTTGACAGAAATCCCTCCCGATTTGTTAAAATTTCGGAATTTCAAAATTGCATGGCCACTACTGCAGCCATGTGATATCATATGTTATTCATAACCAGCAATAGAAAACAAATTATCTACTGTTGCCTTTTCAGCAGATCTGAGTGTTGGGGGTAAAATCCCAAATAATAATGGTGGGTGTGGTGTCGAAATGTAATCAAAATAGAGAGAGAGAGTAATGTGGAAATCATCTGACCGAGACTTAAACCCGAAAACTTTGTAACTGCTCTCACGGTGATTCAATAAATAAAATTATAAAAAATGAAAAAAAATTAAGGTGGAGTTCATGCCCAATTCAACCAGCTAATCAGTGGCCGAATAAATCCTACATTAAAAAAAAGAGAGATATATAAATTTAAGGTTTGGTTCTTCCTGAGGACATCTCACTTTATATCACTTTATATTCATAGAGACTGCAGTCTTCAGGCCAGGTTAGTCTTCTTAACCCTAGCAGGATCCTAGTTTCATCATTACTTACTTTTGGATCATGACAGCATTTGTCCATGATCATGCCCTCAACTTATAGTTGAGTATCTGTTACTTTTGGATCATGACAGCATTTGTCTATGATCATACCCTCAACTTACAGTTGAGTATCGTGGCACTTTGGCCTGGCTCATTTCGATGCCAGGGTACCTCACAACTTGCCCTGGGCCATTCAGTCCCTCATCGGGACCCTGCTTTTCAGGTGCTAGGAACTAAGGGAAACTGAGTCAAGAAAGCAGATGCCCAGGAGTAATTATTATTCAGAGGCAATCAACTCCCAAGTTACAAAGCATAATATTAATTACTGTCTTCCTGTGTCTAACTGAAAGGACATCGCTTTCAGGTAAACTGTGTAATAGATGGAGAAAAGCAATAATTAACTTACAATACAAGTTCAATGTTCTAAAAGGATCTGATCTTACAGAATCTGATTAGGGAAAAAGGTGATTAACTGGCTGGGGAGGAAAGCATAGAGAAGAGTTTACAGATAAACAGAGGAATGGGAGTGAATCCAGAGCACTGTGATGGGTATAACCCGAAAAACCTAAGCTCCCTGTGGCAAGGGAGAAAGGACAAACCAATGTTACACTACAAGTAATATAATTAAAATGTATTAAATTCTGTCCCAAACCATGCAAACCAAGAATAGAATAATCTAGTTTATTTTGACATCATATTGACTCAAAACTGACATTGTCCACAAGGAGAAGATAAACTCAAAGACACAAATGTCTTTCAATAAACATAATCCCTTAGACTAAAAATATATGATAAAAGTGGAAAAATAGATTATTTCAAGAAAGCTACTTTCCTATTAAATAAAGTACTCCTTTAAACTAATGAAATGATCAGAGATAAGATAGGGAATATTTAATAGTTAAATAGGCATTTTTAATGTTCTTAGAAACATGAAAGGAACTGTGTCACAAATAAAGAAATATATAACTACACATCGTAGTACTTTTCATTAATAAAACTGGAGAGAAGACAATTTCCAAATTCCATAATTTTGCTAGTGAAATATTTTGGTAAATTTGGAGAAATACATTCCTGATAGTAGTATTTATTTAAAAATTCTTGGAAAACAAGCTGGAACTATCCAACAAATACAGACATTTACACTCTCACCAGAATCTTACTTCTGCGAATATAATCCTAAAACTACATTAAATCCTATACCTACATTTTAAGAGTCTAATTAATCTATGCATTGCTTTCAACAGAAAAATTTATTCATTTAATTTTATTTTGTGTGTGTATGGTTACTTTTTTTTTGCTGGGGTTGGGGCACACTCAGTGATGTTCAGATGTTACTCCTAGATCTATGCTCAAGAATTACTCCTGACAGTGCTCAGAGGATCATGTGGAATGCTGGAATTTTCCCAAGGTCAGCCATGGACAAGACAAACACTCTACCTGCTGTCCGATCGCTACACACTAATACAGTGAAATTGAAAACAACCAAAATATGTGTAAAAGAGGGACCAGGTACATTAGGATTACCTCTTGAAAAGTCTAAAATATTCATTCTGACTTTGCTATTATAAATAATATTAAATAACATATGCCATATACCCCATTCAATGACAACATATATAGTGCAATAAGAGTATTCAAATACATTATAATAGAATTATGATAAATTGAATAGGGTAAGTAGTACATTGAATGTCTTTCTGTACATTTTCGTGTAGAGGGTTTGGAGGAACAACAATATTATTCTAGGGTTTATCTTCCTTGAACAGGAAAGAATACAATATGGCCTTGATAGTGGCTTATTTTTTAAGTATATACATATGTAAATTACTACTAAGCAGTAAAGAATTACAAGTTTTATTAATAATATTGCTAACTTAAATAAAATATTGATCTCCAAATGTTTTAACTCAAGCTCAGATAAAATTGTATTTGAACCTGAAGGCTATATGTTTCATTGAACAGATAATGAATAATCTTTAAAAATAGAAAGACTGTTGACACAAGTGCTTTGAGAACACTTTGCATTAAACCAGCCACTTCAACCATTACTGAGATAATGGTAAAAGCGTCAAACTATTTATAAGTCAGGTATCTTAAGGACACTAAGTCTATAGACATAAGTCACACTGGGGTATAGGTCCTTTCTTTTTTAAATTTCAACTTATTTGAAATCTTGTCTTAAGAAAATTGAGTTCTGGCTAGTTTGTTTGCAAGAAGCTCTCTAGAGACATACTGACTTAACTAAAATGATTTACTGTTAAATAATCTCTCACTTAGGACACGAAGTTATTTTAACCGATTTGTGGTGTGAAATTGCATTGCTTTTTTATGTTTGTATTAGAAAATTGAACTTATCAATCTTTAATATTTAACTTTCTACTGTGACCTCACCAATCTTATTCTATGTATCCCAAAATGCACATCAAAGAGTATATAAAGTAAATACATAGTAGATAAGCCAGAGAGGTCCAGCAGAATTTCCTCCATCATGATGCAAATGTTCTCAAAGTGCTCTACCCGTTATTTTAACCGCTCAATGACTCTTGTAGAATGAAAGCTGACTAGTGAGACTGAGAAATGGAGCTCTAAAAATTCAATTAATGTCAATATTAATAGTCATATTACTGTGGCTATATGAATACTTTCCTAAAAACATTATTTTTTAACGCTGAAGAGATCACAGTGAAATGAATGCAGGTTACATTAAAATTATCTAACCTAACAGGAACTTTTTTTTCCTTAGGAAGGTAACCTATAATAGAATTACAAAATAGATCGAAAATGACCAAGTGAGAAGGAAAAGCAAGGAATCACACCAAAAAATAGAAAAAGTAATTAAAAAAATGAATTGAGGTAGGAACAATATAAATACAGCTAAATATTGTGGCAGAAAGACAGGGGAAACATACAGGGGGGAAAGTGTTCAAAGCTTTAAACCACCCAAAAGCATGGAGGTCTTTGCCCTGAAGAGGCAGGAGCCCAGAAATGCAGAATTCCAGCTCCAAGCACTAATGGTTCTTTCTGAGCAGAGAAGTACCAGGAATCCATGAACAAAGGCCAGAGCAACTCAAAAATGGACTATCAGAAGTTTAGTGTATTGCCTCAGAGAAAGACCCATTAACTCCTACTCCTTTAAAGAATTTGAGACCAATGCCATTATGGAAAACATTCATACTTAACCTTCCCTAAATTGCTATTTTGAAAAGAGTTTGAGATTTCCTTCCTTTGTTTGACTTAACTGTTTGCCATCTCCCGAAATTCACTCAGCAGGGAAGGCAAAAGACGGACCTGAAAATCTTACCAGATGTAGAGCTGACTTCCCATTCCTGCAAAGAACAATTTCTCCCGCCATCCTGAGTCCACAGCTCCCAGAGTAATCAGGGGGCAGGGATCTATTCTACATGGGCAAAACAAATGAACTTCAGGAGTAGTGAAGATTGCCTCCTGGGGCTGGCAGTCAGGGGCTCATCACAGATTTTCATCAGTCCTTCATTTCCTAAGCCCTCCCCTAGGTGACCAATATAGGTAGAGCAGGAAAGGAAAGAGTTCTTTCTCCAAGCTTCCACCTCTTTCCTCCCCACTTCACATCAGTCACCTGGTCAACCCTACACTTCCACTGCTGGGGGTCAACATTCACAACTGAGAACATAAAAGTAAGAAAACTCAAACTACATATGTTTTATCATCAGTGTAAGGTCAATTGTTTATGCCAAATATAGCATGTTAATGTGATTTACAAAAGATTCACTGTATGTTATTTACCCCCCCCATGCAAAAAATCAATAAACAAAAATAAAAGAGAAAACAGGGTAACAAGATATAAAACCAAGAGAAACAAAAGCAAAACTACTTAATATCAGCAATGATAAAACTGAGCATTAACAATATCAGGCAAGGCAAGGTTTAAACTTAAAACTACCAAAAAAGATAAAGAGATGCATTATTAGAAATAAAAGCAAAGGGGCCGGAGTGATAGCCCAACGGGTAGGGCGTTTGCCTTGCACGCAACTGACCCAGGTTTGATTCCCAGCATCCCATATGGTACCTCGAGTACCACCAGGAGTAATTCCTGAGTGCATGAGCAAGGAGTAACTCTGTGCATCACTGGGTGTGACCCACGAAGAAAAAAAAAGAAAGAAAAGCAAAATTTACCGAAAGAGAAATAATATAAATAGAACTGAATACAGATTTCAAAAATATTTAAGGCACAGAGATTCAAATAAAATATTAAAGTAAAATATTTGAACTTGCTTTTTTCAGATAAATTAGACTGACTAAATAAAAATATATTTGGGATATAAGCTAGCTGAAATATTAGAAGAAATTTGATTTTAAACCTTTAGTCAGAAAGTTAGTAAATTAGGGCTCTGTTTTTTTTCTACTTCCCTATGTGCAACAGTACTTGGACAAAGTCACTAAATAATTGTTCAGAACTGGAAAGATAGTACAGAGGTTAGGGCACTTACCTTGCTAGGCCAGGAATGATTCCTGACTACAGAGCCATGAGTAAGCTCCGAGCAAAGCTGAGGGTGGCCCCCAAACAAAATGTAAAAGTATTAACAAAATATTAAAACAATATTAGTATATTGTTTTATAATATATATGGTACAACAAAATATTAAAATCAAACAATCAATATATAGTATGTAGATCAAACAAAGTCAAAATGAAAACTCTAATGCTAAGAGAGAGATTGATGGAGCGGCACATACAAAAAATTAGTTGTTTCTCAGAATCGCCCATTTGATTGACATACCAAGACCTGTTTTCAAAAGGAGTTAGAGATCACTGTTAAAAAACAACACAAATTATTTATGCTGATGAAATGCAATATTAAAATCAATTTCAACAAGAAGTATTTTATGTTGTTTTTTTTAATCTACTTTCTTTTTTAATAACAGAAAGCAATCTTCAAACAGTGTTTCATTAAGTCTGGGGTTTCTGCATGACTCTTCTCATGAACCAAGAAAACTCTGAGGTGTTGGAGGCCAGTTTATTCTAGAGATCCTCCTGAGCAGTGTTCTTGGGAAGTCTACCTCAGGGTGGGTTAGAGAGAAAGTAGAACAGGTAGGGCATCTCTCTTTCATAAGGCCAGCATCAGTTAAATCCCTGACATCACATATGGTCCTTTGATAATGAATGGACTGATAACTGAGCACAGCCAAGTGTGGCCCAGAAAAAAGGGGGGAGGGAGAGACAGACAGAGACAGAGAGACAGACAGAGACAGAGAGATAGAGAGAGACAGAGGGAGGGAGGGAGTGAGCGAGTGAGAGAGAGAGAATTTAAGGCCATCTTCAACATTAATCTCAACCCTATTCAATGTCTCCATAAGAACAGATAGAATCTTTCTCTTTGTTTTTGTATCTCCTCTTGTAATAATCTAAAATCAAAATTGTAAGAAATTTTTATTAGTTAAAAGAAATGTAAAATTAAAAAGAAAAAATTAAAAGAGTAAGTAATAAGTCAGTTTCCTTCAACTAGCACTCCCACAAAACCATTCTGGTTTTGATACATCAAAATGAATAAGAAGGTGATTTCAGGAGAAGAGTAGGAAGTTGTTGGATGGGAGATGGTAGTCTAGTTTACTATGCATGATCAAATAGTGAGTATCTAGAGCTAATTACAAATAAAATTTTCCCTTTACATATTTTCTTAATGGATCTTAACTTTATTCTAAAAATTTTGCCAGGGAAGGACAAAAGTGAAGAGTTAAAAAGGAATTGAGCAAAATTCTACATATTCAACACTTTACATTAAAAATGGACTCAGATATTAAAAGTCATATACAGACATAGCTGATTCATCAGCCTTTAAAAAGTATCAAACCACTGATGTGTTACTCTGAAGATTAATAATATATCTAAGATATGCATTCCAAATCTTTTATTTTTCAAAGAGTATTGTTATTAATATAGAGAAAATGTTGGGTCAGGGTAATAGTACGGCAGGTAGGGCATTTGCCTTGCATGCAGCCCACCCAAGTTTGATCCCAGGCATCTCATATGGCCCCTGAGCATCACCAGCAGTAATTCCTGAGTGCTGAGCCTCCTGAGCATTGCCAGGTGTGACCTAAAAATCCAAAAATAAATGTTACAGAGTTATTTCTTATAAGGAAATGAATATAAATGAATATAAAATAAGTAAACTGAAATACATATACATTAATAGAATAAATAACAAATGCATACTATAACTTAGCTATAATTCATGTCTGCAATACACATGCATATGTATATACACATTGCACCAAATTTTTCACATATATTATTAAACCAGCATTACTAAGTCAGAAATATCTGAGACCTTTCTGATAGAGATTCTAGTCAAACCAAAGAAAATCTTTTATCTGTCTACATTGCTTTTCCTAAATAGAGAGATATTTTTAAACTCCTCTTGTACTAAAAACTTCAGTTTCTCTACTATCTAATATTTATACTATAAACTATATTAACATTCATCCTGTCATGATACTGATTACCAATTTCCTCAACTGGTCGTACTCAAGTTCTGTTCAAACATCCCTTAAGATAGCACCTGATTTCCTCCTCCACCTCTGGTCCAGTGATGGACAGATCTCATCAGGACCATTACAACTCCAGAACTGGGCCACTCACATCCTCAGAAAAAGTTCTCTAATCTTGTCACCATACAGTAATCAGATTAGTCTTTTTCCAATACAAAACAGATTTAGATCAGTTCATTCATGCATTCCTACTTAAGAAATTTAGAATTGTTTCTCTTTGTTTTTGGGCTAAACTCTTCAATGCATAACACAAAATGCTAGGTACTGCACTTGATTAAGCCTTCATTTACCTCTTTCAACTCCATTAACAATGTCTTCCTATTTACTATGTCCCTCCTTTACATGAGGTTTGGTATTATATCATTTCCTCCACTTGGATCTCCCCTTTCCCTACCTTTCACTAAATTACTCATGATCACCCATTAGATACCAGGAAAAGGACTCAGGAAACTCTGGCTGTCTCTTTCCCTCATTACATAAAAGACAACCTTAAATGTATGGACTAGACCAGGCTCTTGTCTCATATCAAATATTGTAGTGACAATTTTACATTTATCTATGCAAAATATAAATTTATTTAAGTCATTACTTATAGTAATTACTTAAGCTCCCTGAAGACAGGTGTTTCCCCCCGATTATATTCACGTTCCAGTTCCTAGATACAGCTTAGCACTGCACCTGCCACATAGAATATTCAATAAATATTTGTTGAATCGGTAAATAAATAAACTTGGAGAAAAATAAATAAAAGGTAAACCAACAGCTAGAAAATGCAGCAAAATTAAAGACGGTAAACATATGAGAATAGACTTATTGAAAGTTAATGTGTAGAGTTAAAGTGGAATAATAAAACTTCCAGAATGAAACCACTGAGTATGACAATCATTGGCACGGATGGAAGGTTGCAGGTAAGGGAGGATTTTTTCCCCTTTATTTCTTCTTTAAGGTAATGTTGAAATGTCCATTTTGGACACTCAGTTGGAGATGTCCATGGTTCAGTTCCCAGTATGCAGAAGAGAAAATGACTCTATGAGTCCTTAAGAATCTACTATAGCATTTGTTCAACTCTTCTTTATCTAGAATCCCAGAGGGTTTCATCTATTAAAAATGTAACCTGAATAACAAAAACAACCTTCTAGAGGTCACACAGAGATTTGGGGACTAAGCTCATTGTTCATTCTACTACAATACACCTGCCACCTTTGACTGAAGCTTATAGCTAGCAACAAACCGATTCTATTACAGCACAATCATCAATCTTTGTTCTTTTCCATATAGTCCCATCTACATTTCATATAAAACACGTCATACTTATTTTTGCTCTAGAAATTCAACTGTTGATAGTCAACAGTACATCAGGTCAACTTTCACAAGTGTCGGGGTAGATTAGTCATGTTCTTGGTGAAACAAAATAGTCCAAGGTCTTGTGTATTAAAAAAGAATAAGATGTAAATGTCAATTAGTCATAAGCAATGCTTTGTTTATATTACTCAGTGGATAGCACTATGAATCTCATGTTTAAATTTTATCATCTAAAGTTCACTTCAGGTTCTGTGATTTATTTGCACACATTATTTAAATTGATTTGGCATTGATGTTTTAGCCCCATTTTTTCTTAAAAATGCATGGGCTTATGCATGTATATACTCATTTTAATAACTATAAAAATAATAAAATCAGAAGTGAAAATTCAGAACAATAACCACTCTTCACTGATTGAACTGCAAATATTTACTTTCTTCAAGTACATAAATCATAGATATTATGTATGAAAAATTCAAGTTTTTATCAGTATAAAATACAGAAAAGTAAATTGACAGAAAAATACATTTAGAAAAAGCCTACAACATTGAAAATTTACTTTGAGAGGAAAAATATATGCGGCAAAGCAGGAATCCAGAGCAAATCAGGCATGCTGAGAAATATTTTTAACATTTATAGTATTGAGGGGGGGAGGCTGGAGCAATAGCACAGCAGGTAGGGCATTTGCCTTGAATGCAGCCAATCCTGGTTTGATTCCTCCGCCCCTCTCAGAGAGCCCAGCAAGCTACCCAGAGTATCTTGCCCACATAGCAAAGCCTGGCAAGCTACCCGTGACAATTTGATACGCCCAAAACAGTAACAACAAGTCTCACAATTTGTTGTGAGACGTTACTGGTGCCCACTTGAGCAAATCTATGAACAATGGGAGGACAGTGCTACAGTATTGGGGGTGGGGTGGGGATTGAAGTGACACACAGCTGTGCTCAGGGATACTGCTCCTGGCAGTACTTGACAAAACATATGCCATGCTAAGCAAATCCAGGTCTGCTGCATTCAAGGCAAGTGTCTTACCTGCGTACTTTCTCTCCACCTCTTTCATGTTCTTTATAAATGTTCTTTATGAATGACATATTAGGTATTTCCTTAATAATACTGAAAAAGTTATGTAGGGCACAATATAAATGTGATAACGTATGAATGTGTAACTCTAAACTGCTATACCACTTGGCAGTGATACTAGCTATGTCTGAAAATTAGTATACCAAAATCTCCCCAATTGTTAAGTGTTAATCACTGTTGTTAAATTTTTTGTGTTTTAAAAAATTAGACATTTTGGTAAGTGTGGTGATGTAAAATTGTGGGTTCAGTTTGAATTCCCATATGTAATAGTGTTTAAAATATTTTTCTGAGTGATTATTTGTCTTCTACTGGTCATGTCTTCTTTGAGGAAATGGCTCCTAAAATTTTTGACTCATTTTCTAATTGGATTAGGAAGTTTCTAAATAAATTTTGCAGCAATAATTAAGATTTAGATGTTTTTAAATGAGGAAAATACGTTAATTTATTATTTTAATACTAATTCATAATGTAGACAGATAGCCAATGTATAGACAAGATTAGAATGTACTTCATGATGTGGAGAAAAAATAAAAATTTGATCTTTGGGATGCAATGGAATATGAGCGTTTGTGCTACCAATGTTTATTTTTATTTATTTTTACTGAGGTATTAAGGTTTTTTAGATAAATATGGGGGTGGTAGAGAGTAGTGAGAGGAGAAAGGCAGAGTTCACGAGCAAACATGAGCTTCTCCAGAGGGGGGAATAACAAAGAGTATATCATGTCATGTTGAGATATAGGCAAATCTCCAAGACAGAGAATGTTCTTGATGCCAAAGTGCAATGTAAGTATCAAAGCAAAAACAAATCATATTTAGGAAAACTAGCTGTAACATGGTAGCTTCAAGGGCACTGTTAGCCACAAAGTGCAGCCAAAATATGATAACATTCAATATACAAATAGTAATCTCTAAAGATGCTGAGTGCAAAAATTAGAAGAAAATTATGCACTCAAAAAGGTATCTTAGTAGAAGGGATTCTAGGATTTTTTTAAATTGAAAGATATAGGTCTCTACTTAAGACATAGGAAAATCTAGAGCATTATCTGAAGTTGCTATTCAGCAAAAGTACAGGTGTCATTGTAGGTAGACATGAGAAGCCAAATTTGTTGTCAAGAAGATTAAATCCAGAGTCATAATTGAGGAAGATCCATTTTGAGTGATCATTTATTCAACAGATGCCATACACTTATTTGGAAATGTCAAAATACAGTCAAAATTAGAAAGGCATAAATAGAACGTTCAAAGAAAACAGGGCCATGGGAAATTGGGTGTTGCTAGTGATTAACAATTCTCAGAGGCAGATTCAAGTAGAGCAGTGGTTATTAAGATAAGTATTTCTTTTGAAACTAGTAAATGAACTTCCTATTTTTATACATATGTGCATTAAGTGGTAAACCGTTATTGTAATAAACCTGATTTAAAATGTTATTTTCTTGGGGGCTGAAATGATAACACAGCGGGTAGGGCATTTGCCTTGCACGCAGCTGACCCAGGTTTGATTCCCAGCATCCCATATGGTCTCCTGAGCACTGCCAGGAGTAATTCCTGAGTGCAGAGCCAAGAGTAACCCTAAGCATCGCTGGGTATGACCCAAAAAGTAATAAATAAATAAGTAAAATGTTAAATTCTGGTAATATTGCTTTACAAGTATAAAAAGTGCAAAAGTGTCTCATAAAACTTCATGAAAAAATATACAGAAAAAGTTATTTTCCTACGTGAAAAAAATAAATTCCAAGAACACAGTATATGTTAGTGTGATTCTAATGAATTATCCTGTACAAAAAAATTATCCTTCTATAGCAAATTTTAATGCAAAGGAGTAAAAAATAATGCTTTAAGGATAACCTTAAATATCCACTATTATTTTTCTTCAAAATATCTTTTACAGTCATTGGAAGTTAGGCTCTATGTAAGTATATTCTCTCTAATTTTTTTTCATTCTCTATACAGATCACAAGACAACTAGTTAGTCCTTGATATTTCATTTATGCTCTTATTGATAAATCGGAAAGAAAAAGATGTTTCTTGGAGTGAAAGGGAATAAATGTATGTTATTCACTACCTAATCTACCTGCTGTTGGTCGTGAAGCAATGACAGAGAAATGAAAGAGTCACAGAGTGAGAAAAACAAAAATCAGGCTGATAAACACAGGTTTGGAGAAATTGTCTTCCCTTTGCCAATATTCCATACCATTAAGAAGTTGAAAAGTACAGAGATTCACATAAAATCAAGAAAATCCACATTTTCTAGAGACATCTCTCAGGGAAAGCTGATATAGTTGTTTTTTTTTTTTTTTAAGAAATCAGTACATATGATTGACTGCCCCGGATGGGATTAGATTCCCAGATCCAGTACTCATTACAACATGATCAGTAGTAGTATTATGACCAAGGTGTATTTACATACAAGTGAGGTTTGGTACATAGAAATGTAACAGGATAATTGTGACCCACCCAACAGCTGTATTTCCTCAAACCTGGTGCAGGGAGACAAGTCAACATGATACCTATCAGAGAGAATGAGAAACTACTGAACAATGAAAGGGTAGATATAGCTACAAAGTATTGAATCGGCATCACCATCCTGGTGACAGCCACATTTCACCAGAACGTGCGTTTTAGAGAACAAATAATTTCTTTTGCACAGTTCTATCCATCCATACTAGTTGGAACAGTTCCTGGCATTCAATGAATATCTATTGACTTGACTGAATGAACACATACGGCACAGCCTTGCATCTGGGCTCATGTCCAGCAGCTTCATCCTTTCTGCTCAACTCCTATAGTATAAACACAACAGAAAGCTATCCTAGTAAAAATAAAATCTCTCCCCTACACAATTCTGAGTTTGCAGATCTTTCCACATACTAGAAGAACAATACCAAGATAAACTATTTATCCATGCCAATCTTCAACTTATTCAGTAATAAAATAGGAATGATAATAGCAACTTAGTACAGGTGTGAAAATTCACAATCACAACCATCCTGTTATTCGTTGATTGCCTCGAGCAGGCCCCAGTAACATCTCCTTTGTCCTAGCCCTGAGACATTTTTAAAAAAGTGACATATTCAAGGCTCTTTCAGAGTTAGGAGAATGAGACCCTTCATTGTTACTGGTATTTGGCATATTGGGTATGCTACCGGGAGTTTGCCAGACTCTGCTGTGTGGGCAGGTTACATTCGGTAGCCTGCCAGTTTGTCCAAAGTAGGAATGAGATAATAAGATGTTGCTTCCGGGATCTGGGTTTTATAGTCTCTGAGTCTTGGCCGTTGATGGGATTACATGGCGCCAGGGGGCCAGTTGGTGGGTGTGACCCCCGCCTCCTGGAATTTGGAGGATCTGGGTGGATGATGCTCAGCTCCAGTCTGAGTAGGCTTGGAGATCTCAGCCCCGGGATCCACGTGTCTTTCTTCCTCTGCCGGTATGTTCATGTGTGCGGAGAGTGGTCTCAGCATGGTGGTGGCTGGTTCTGGAGGTCTTCGGCTGCCGGAGCCCTGGTTGAGTGGGGAGGAAAACTCATCCTGCTCCCCTCCAAGGGGCCCCGGTGAGGACAGCCAGGCTCGGGGGCAGGAGACTCTGTGCTGGAGCGAAGACCTCCAGAACCAGGTGTGAGAATTAAATATATATATATATATATATATATATATATATACTATATATATATATGGAAAATATACAAAAGCTCTTTGATATACAGAAGTGTCCATTTTGAGGGGCAATAGATATAGAGAGGGGTAATGCATGTCTTTAATATAAGAAACCTGGGTTCAATCACTGTCAATGAAAAAAATCCATTTCACCATTAAATAAATGTATATGTAATTTATTTGAATTGAATCTGACGCATTAGGGGTGACAGTAAGAGAAATCAGAGCATTAAAGAAAGATGTACTTCTCAATTTTCTGAATAATCATGAAACAGTGAATGGGATTCTCCGACCTCTCCACTTCTGGAGAATCATACAGATGTTGTCTCCCACGCATAGAAATGACCCAGAATTTGTATCTGAGTACAGGTACTGGAGTGGGGAAACCATAACGGAATTAATTCAAGAATGCTGAAGTGGAATTAAGCTTTGATGAGTATGATCAGAAACTATCCCTTGCAGAACTACCACTGGTTCAATATTGAAGCAAAGACAAAGCCTCAAAACATAGGAAGACACAGCCCATCCTTAGTTTGTCTATAAAATTCCATCAAAGAGACAATTGTAAGTCCAACTCTTGCTCTCTTTACCAGGTTGAAGTCAGATCTATGCCAGTCTAAACCTAGTGTTCAATCAACTTTTGGTCCATCATAAATAATCTTATTTTGAAAAGGTGCTGAATAATGAAAATTAAACATACTTTAGAAATTTCAGAGAAGCATTATTGTTTTCCTCCAAGATACACCTCCCACCACACTCCCATTAGTCCTTCCTTCTGGAAGGAAATTCTCTGGTTAGACATTCTCTCTCTCACCTCAGTCTTACTAATTATATTCCCTCTTTTCTCTGTTAGGGTACAGTTCAGATTGTGATATTCTCCTGATCTTAAAGTATGTTAATTAACCCTTGTCTACTAGAGTAATGAAGGTAAGATCACTTAGGCCTAGAATTTCAAGATTCAACTAAAGGGGGTGTTAAAAGTACCTACAATAAAAAACGTTCCTTCACATAATAAATATTTAAGATCAGAGTTAGATATATAGCTAATTGGGCTTGGGGAACATGATTTGCATGCAGGAGGCCAGAGTCAATTATCTGCATCACCAGGAGTGACCCTGATCATGTTGCCAAAGGTAGTTCTGAGCACCACCAGGTGTGTAGGATATGTATATGTAACAGGAAGAAGGAATAAAATTATATACTTATTGCTATGTTACAAACAAAGGACATGTGATTTAAAATGTCTTTCAACATAATCACTATGTAAAATTGTCTTTACAATTTGTAAACAGCAATAAATCACTGTCACCCTGTTGATCATTGATTTCCTCCAGCAGGCACCAATAATGTGCCTTCATCCTAGCCCTGAGATTTTAGAAAGTGCCACTTTCGAGGCCCTTTCAGGGTCAGGAAAATGAGACCCATCATTGTTACTGGTTTTTGGCATATTAAATACACCACGGGGAATTTGCCAGACTCTGCCGTGTGGGCAGGATACTTTTGGTAGCCTGCCAGGTTCTCTAGAGTAAGAACAAGATAATAAGATGTCTTGTGATGCCACCACAAGCTTCCGGGAGCTGAGTTTTATAGTCTCTGGGTTTTGGAAGTTGATGGGATTTCACGGTGCCAAGAGCAGTTGGTGGGTGTAATGCCTACATACTGGAAGATGGGGGATCTGGGTGGAGGAGGCCCAGTCCCAATCTGAGAAGGTTTGGAGATCTACTCCCCAGGTCCTGCACACCTGTGTTCCTCTGCCGGTTCCTTCACGCGTGAGACTCATCCGGAAAAAGTACTCCCATGTTAAACACACACATGTGCGCATGCACACCATGCACACACACACACACACACACACACACACACACACACACACACCACCATCAACACCACCATCCTAGTACCATCACCACCATTATCACCAACACTACTATAAAAGGCTAAAGAAAACTAACCATCTATAATTATTGTCTTTATCTTCCTTTAAAAGTTACCCCAAATAGATTTCTCTGGATAAGTTCCTTTATCGAATCATTTGAAATAGACATATTGTATTTATAATAAAATCTTGGACTTTCATAACTCTACCTCACCTCTAATACTGAGAATATGAAGCCCACAAACTCTGAACATATTAGTTAGCTTATATATATTATATATATAATAAAAACATAACAGATACTCTTCACTCTGTACAGTAAAATTAGAATCACCAATAAATTCTTTTCTTATTTATAAATAATTTATTTTTATTTTTTTATTAGTGAAACACCACGAGGTACAGTTATAGACTAATACATTTTTGTGCTTGGGTTTCAGTTATACAATGATCAAGTACCCATCCCTCCACCAGTGCCCGTCCTCCACCACCACGGGTCCCAGCATCCCTCCCACCCCCATCCCCCCCATCCGACCCTGCCTCTGTGGAAGGGCATTCACCCTTGTTGTCTCTCTCTTCTTTTGGGTACTGTGTTTTGCAAGAGAGGCTTTGAGTGGCAATCATGTTTCACCAAGAAATTCTTAGCTTTCTATCCATACCATCCTCAGGGACCTCAGAAACTATTTAATATTATATCTCAAGTGAATAAACTAGAAACAGATTAAATAAAGACTACCTATCTTATATGGTGGGCAGAGTGATTTGAGGTTAGAAAACTAGGTGAAAAGAAGGTGAGTGATTTGACAGTACATACCTGGGAAGGCCAGATTTAGATGTGAAAAGAAAACAGCAAACCAGTTCAAACTACTTAAGTTTCCCTCCCTTTTTCCTTTTTGTCTTGGTTTATACCTTGAATCATGTTCTATACTTTTTTTACACTAAAGAAATATTGATAATATCTTTGCTTTGGTCACCCCATTGAACAGTAATAATTTCTCTCATCTTGGGATAATGCAGTTTAATAATTAATTAATTAACCAGACCACTATCTGTTCATTGGTGACGAGATATAAAAAAGTATATTAAGATAAATTAAATTTAAAATACATCTTAAAGGTCTCATGAGAGGAAGAGTTTCTTTTCATGAGTTTGGGTAATAGTTGTCATAATTTTTATAAAGCAGGGAATATGAATAAAAAATGGTATTTACATAGGTATCAAAGTGACCAGACTCATGAATTCCTTATTATCTGTTAAAGCCAGAAGATTCAAAGTCTGATACCAACACAGTAAATTCTAGTTTGAAGCCCTAATACAGATGATGTATTTTTTTACTAACATTATGATTCTGTAAGCTGCTGTCATACTCCAAAAACACTCAGTGACTGAATGTGAGACTGGACTATTTGAACAAGCAGATCTATTTTCTGCTGAGGGCCCTAGCATTTGCTACTGAAGGCCTAATGGAAGGAAATAAATTCCCTAAATCCTTCTCAAGAAAAAGGCATTGCTATCAACCCCAAACAAACAAAAAATAAAATAAATCATACAGAGACTCACTCTATTTTTTATATTGCCTCATAGGTAATTGTTTACATAGTCAGGAAATTAGTTTAAAGTCATTTTTTAACATAATGCATCTTCCTGTCTACTTTAAATCACCAATTAAAAAGAAGAGTAGGAAACAATTTATTGTATAATAGAATTGGGAAACAATGTATTCCAAGAACTAAGTAGAAAGTAGAAGATCTATACTCAGAGAGAGTGAAGTCAACATGAACAAAATTTCTTATATATGAAACTCTAGCAAAGTGTTCACTTCTTGAAAAAAACTATCAAAACTAAGATGGTAAAAAAAGAATATCTTAATGGTCCCTGCCAAAATAGAACAATCTTCACACTGTTTCCTCTATGGGTACTTTTCTGTAGCATTACCAGAGGTTTTCCACAACAGATAATATAAAATAAAAAAGATTAAAAATAAAAAAATTAAGCTGGAGTAGCATCTATCTTTTAATTAAAGAAAAAAT
The DNA here is from genome assembly GCF_029834395.1 of Sorex fumeus. Lineage (NCBI taxonomy): Eukaryota > Metazoa > Chordata > Mammalia > Eulipotyphla > Soricidae > Sorex > Sorex fumeus. Next base: position 1,261,930 of record NW_026606100.1, read on the forward strand.
TAATATCAAAGTCTTTGATCCATTTTGAGTTAACAACTGTGTATGGTGTGAGATAAGGATTTAGTTTTATTTCTTCTCAGCAGTACAATACTGGGAATATGGAAACAACCCATTGATCAATAACTGATGAATAAAGAATGAAGTTGTGGTATACATACACAAAGACAGCTATAAGAATGTATGTATCTTCCAATTCACTGCAACATGAATGAAAGCATTATACTAAGCCAAAAAATACTTGTGGAAAAAGGACAAAGACTGTATGATCCCTCATGTGTAATATGCAGAGAAATAAGAAAAGGAGATGAATATAGTATTGATATCAAACTTTGGCCTTGGGTTAGAAAACTAAGATTACCATATAGAGGGGAAGGAGGAAGTGGAAACAATGAGGGGGATCTTGGGCATTTAATCTGTGGTGAGGTGTGGTAACTATGTAAATCTACAACATAAAACTGTCAACATATTGCCTAAACTATAGTAGTAACAAAAAAAAGGAAAAAAGAAATTATATTACTCATGACACAAGAATGGTTAAGTAAAATTTTATATAGAAAAATAAAGATAATTAGTTATATGTAAATACATGAAAAATTATAGAAACTATCAAGAAATCATACTAGAAATGGATTTCTATAGTAAAAGCTAATATTTCCAAAGAAACAAGTATAACATAGATTCAGCAAAATTTCAGGTCTGTTAAACATCATCACTTGATAATAACATATCTAACTACAGAACATAAAGATAGTCCAGTTGACAATCTCAGGGATGGTATCAGAATCTTCTGGTCCCAAATTTATGCCTGTGAAATAAGCATCTTCATAGTTTTATATATAAAAACATAACCTGCTATGGATTTATATCTATGACAGTTCATGTTTCTGGCTGATTAAATGACATTGTCGATAGTGTTTGTGGTATGAATTCAACACAAAAACAATTAAACTATCCATCTCTGGAGCAAGGGGCACACTGGCATCAGCATATGATCATTCATCATTTGCCATGAACCTTTTCATTGTCATTTCTGCAGTTTCTTGATATGCAAATATTGGCTCCCGTTCTAAGTGGGTTCATTTGTTACTATCATGAGGTGGCATACAGTGAATGCCAGTTAATTCAATGATTTTTGCATGTATTTTGTGTTGGAACAGTTCATAATGAAAATCCATGCTAAGAATAACAATGACACTTTCTCTGTTCCCTCTCTGATGTCCTTGGTTCTCTCTCTTTCTCTCTCTTTCTATATATATTTATATATATAAATATAGAGAGAAAAAATATATATCACTCTCTCACCCCCTCATCTTTTCTCTTGATTTTTTCTTCCAAACAAATTACATCCCAACTATAAATCAATAACAGGACAAATTATAATCAATGTTCCAATGTTTTATGTATGCAATCATTAAGAACCATTTCCTAACAAAATGTAGAGACTTGGCATGCCCTGGGTTGTCACAAATTCTTGACACAACAGTCTTGAGTAAGACTTCACTTTGTGAAGTGAAACCAATGGACAGAGATCTATGAAGGCTGCACATGTGTATCCTAATCCAATTCTGAGGTTGTGCATTATGGCACTGTCTGAATTCAGAACAACAAAAACACTAAATTTCTTGGCATGACACATTCAAAAGTATTAGTATATTTTTCATAAAAATTCATACAATCGGTTGTATATTTTTAGAAGCCTGTTCCTATGTATGCTCCCCTAGGCTCTCCTACAATGCTGCCTATCATAGAAACTGAGCTCGAGATATATTCCGCCCACATCTTTGTTCTTAACAGGCTATATATACGTTAAATTATTTTTGGTAAAAATTGAATCAAGGTTGCATATGAAAACTTAAATTGCTGAGCTACAATATATATTTTCCAATGAAATCTTGAATTTGTGTTCTGTCAGAAAATAATCACCATGTTAATATGATATTAGTTATTAGTTTTCTCAAAATATAATGCAGGCTGAACTCAGGCTGCTCAATTATTATTGCTACAAAGAAATATGGAAGATTGTGTAAGTTTCCGTTAATGGAATTGTGAAATAAATAAATTCACCAAAAGGTCAACATAAGAAATCAACCCCTTCCCCACCCCACAATATAATCTAATTCTGGAACTAAATACACAAAGAACCCAATCTTCATCAACCGAATTCCACTTTCTGTCTCCTTATGAGCACTCCCTAAATTTTGCTTGTGAGTTTTTCACTTGATTGAAACCAATAAGATGGCTATAGACTATGCATTATGCATCACGATTTGACTAGAGATTCCCAATGATCATAGATCAAAGTGCCCTCAAGAGCATCTAGAAATCAAGGACACTCGGGCTGGGCAAACATGTGATCTCCATCTGGATCCATTTCTGGATGTCTCCTGGTCACATATCATCATAGATGTAGTCAAGCTCTGAAGTCTACTCTATGAAAATTCATTTTTTTCATTTCATCATCCTATTATTCGTCGATTGCCTCGAGCAGGCCCCAGTAACGTCTCTTTCATCCTAGCCCTGAGATTATATTCAAGGCTCTTTAGGAGAATGAGGCCCATCATTGTTACTGGTATTTGGCATATTTGGTACGCCACGGGGAGTTTGCCAGACTCTGCCCTGTGGGCAGGCTGCATTCGATAGCCTGCAAGTTTGTCCAAAGTAGGAATGACATAATAAGATGTCATAAAAAGATGTCCTGTTAAGATGTCACGCCCGCGCGGTTCCGGGAGCTGGATTTTATGGTCTCTGAGTCTTGGCTGTTGATGGGATTACATGGCGCCAGGGGGCCAGGTGGTGGGTGTGACCCCCGCCTACTGGGATTTGGAGGATCTGGGTGGAAGATGCTCGACTCCAGTCCGAAAATTCAGGTGGTCAAAAAATAGTCTACTGGCCCTTTCATCAATGAGTATGTTGAAGGAATTCCAATATGGAGGAGAGGTAAGAAAACATTGCCCTCTGCTTCGGTCAGCTCTCCTGAGATAGCTATGTGATGCAATAAGTTTCCTGAAAGGCACTGTACTAATTTAAATCACTTTTGCACAGTACATTGCACCTCTATCACTAGGACTAGAACACAAAAGTGTACAAAGTCTCTTTTCACTACCTAAAACTGGGTAAAAACTTCATAGTACCATTCTAAGTTTTCCAATTCGTTAAGTCCACAATACTTTCCATAGTTTACTGTCAAGGAACATTTTCATACAAGAGCCATTCTACAGATAAGAAAGTGAATAAAAAACAAGATCTATTTAGTCAAGATACAATTACGAGATAGCACTAGGGAACGTTAGGAATACTGTTTCTGGGAGGAAAGATTTCCACTTAGCAAGCAGGCACCAGTCTACTCCTGTTGTCTATGACTACACAGGATTGCCATCTGAAAGTTCTAAAAGTTGTAAATTTTCTTCACACAACTGTGAGTGCTTCATGAAAAGGAACTACTGTAGCATATACAAAAAATACAGATAAAAATTTATCTATATTTTGTCTTATAGGGATCCTTTTAGGCAACAGAGGATTTGAAAAGGAAGTTAGTATAGGAGCTACAGTTTTACAGTGTAGTCTAAAGGTAGATGAAAATATCTACCTTTAGTATTATCAAAATAACACTTTGCAGACTTTCCAAAGTTAGATCTACAAAATACCTATAATCATCATTAGAAGTACAAGGGTTGTGATTATGTGGACATAAATCTTACAAGGTATTAATTTTGATCATCTTTCAAAGAATTTATTCAATACTTGCTAAAACCAGGAAAAGAAGGTCACATATTATATCAAATAGTGAATCCTATCAGGAACAATAAAAATATTTGTAATGAAGTCCTCCATAAGAGTGTTTTGGGGACTAGAAGATTTTTTTAATCTCTTCTCCACTTTCCCTATGAATGAATAGGGGTAAGAGTTCTGCAAAGCTAACTCTCTCCATTTTGGTCCCTTCTTCTTACTCTGCTCTAATTAGGCATTTACCTAAACTGTTAATCAGCAGTGTTCCCAATCCCAAATTTTTGACAGGACTGCTGAAAGATCTTCTTAGAAATATCTTTGATCCAAGTTATTTTAATCCCATTGACCTTTCATTTAGTCTAAGAAGTAGATTCAATAGCAAATTATTTGTTCACTATATTTTGAGAAATCTTCCAGGGAAAGGCCATTACTTTTTCGGTAAGCTTGAGGATAGAAGCTATTTTACTGTTTCTCCGGATAACTAATTTCCATTGATCTAGTTGAGCTGTAAAACATGTTGCCAAGGTTAATTATAATTCATCAATCACAGCAACACAAGCATTCACTGATGGAGACAGTCTCACATGTTTGAAGTAGGCAAACAGCAATGTGAGGGATCAGTTTTAATAATCTTTCAATCCATGTTCATTGTTGAGAAGATGTGAATTAAGGAAAATCATTTGCCCATCCACAAATGTATTAACACAAAACAACTTAACTATTTTTTCATTCTTTATAAAGAAAATCAACACAGCCAACAGAAATCAGTTGACAAATAAAAGGTTTTCAGTCTGTTTAATCTCCATGAAGTGTTTATTGATGTTCTGTGAAGCCAAAACATTATTTAGATAAATGCCTTTATTGTCTATGCGGATTTTGGAAGAAAGAATTGGATGGATTTCTTTGTGGTTTCCTTCTAGGTAAACTTTAAAAAAAGACTGCAAACAAGTCAGCAGTAGTTTCAGTTTGATGATTCTTTTCAGCAGGTGCTGACACAGATGAAGAATTTGGGGATTTGGAACCAGAAAAAGAGTTGTCTTCCAAGGCCAGGGGATATTTCACTTAGCTGAGTTTGAGTCAAATGACCATGTGCTTTGCTGCCTAAAGGCTCTATTTGGTTAATGACCTACTCTGAAACACGCGCGCACACACACACACACACACACACACACACACACACACACACTATCCAGCCACAATATCCAGCCACTCCTTCATTGTGAAATGGCTATTTATGAGATTTTCCCCACAGGACACTGAGTTAGTTCTGTCAAATCATGATAAACAACTCAGGTAGGGTTTCCTTCTCTTCCTCTGAAAATCTCTAAAAGGAAAATCTTTTAAAAAAGACCAATAAAATATATTTTATTTATTTAGAGAGCCATCCTAGGAGCAGCCCATGGCACTAGGTGAACAGACCAATGTTGTCACCTGACTCATCTAGGTCACAGAAAAAAATGTTGGGTGGCAGTGTTTTTAAGTTAAATTTAAATATAATTCAGTAATGTGTTTTCAAAGCAAAGAGAAACGAATAGAGATTCAGGCAAAGACGCTCAAGGCTTTCCATATTTCTTTTAGTTCCTGACACACCCTCAGCCAAATTGCCATTATCTGTAGAAATTGTGTGGAATACAGAGCAATAAATTCAGTCAGAAACAGAGGGCTCAGTGAGAAAAAAAATAATGAGAATCAAAAATAAGAACTATGCACCATTCTCTCACAGTCACTTAAAAATCTGTTTTTTGGTTGTTGTGTTTTGTTTTTTTTTAACCCCCCCCCCCCCCCCCCCCACAGGACCAGCATCAGTTCTCAACTAAAATCAGCATAACATTTCTCATTCATATGCTATTTCAATTCTGCTTGTATGAGATGAGAGAAAGAGGTTTTTATATTAGTGGCAGAAAAAGCCTGACTATTTTCAGTATAATGGGAGAAACAGGGAAAAATGAAGAAAAAATCTCAGTTGTGAGTCCATAGATACTGCTAAGACTCCAAGACAATGCAATTCTACCTAAAGCCATACATTCTGGAAATTCAACAACAATCAAAATATCAGTGCATGATAGTGCCTCAGCAAGAAGAATAGGTCTTGAAGTAATTTATCAGAACATCTGCAATTTCTTCTACTCTCAGGTCTCGATATTTAATCTATGCAGTGAGAATAAAGGAGCCAGTAAAATGAGGGCATAATGACACTTCCCGTAACTCTGGGGAAGAAAATAATTTTATCATTGCTACTTACTATGGATGGAACACAGTTAAGGCATAAAACTGCATACATAAAGATTAAACTTTGAGAATATTTAAACAGAGAAGCAGAGCTTTGTGGAAGGTAATTGCAACATTAATACCCTAACAAAAGCATACTAGTGGGGTAATTGGATGGGGATGCCACTTCCTTTAGCAGGGGCATTACAGTCATACCAAAGATAATGGGAAATAAATATATATATGAATATCATCAAGACATACAGGATATTACAGTGACATAGTTCTTGAATCACATGCCCTCTTGAGAAGAAAATGACTTATAATCTGCCCCCAAAGCAAAGATTCTTAGTTACTTAGAACTAATACGTGCAGAGTATAATGATTTATATATATGTATATATATACATATTTATGTCATATATCACTGTATCACTGTATCACTGTTCATCACTGTTTACTAGAGCAGGCACCAGTAATGTCTCCATTCATCCCAGCCCTGAGATTTTAGCAGCCTCTCCCCATTCGTCTTTCCCAACGGTGCCATATTGGAGGTTCTTTCAGGGGAATGAGAGTCATTATCGTTACTGTTTTTGGCATATCGAATATGCCACAGGAAGCTTGCCTGGCTCTGCCTTGTAGGCGGGATACTCTCAGTACCTTGCCAGCTCTCTGAGAGGGAAGAAGATGCTCCAGGAAATACTGAAATAAATTGTTTTATTTATATATATGTATATATGTATATATATAATTTAGAAGATAAATATATTAAATTGTTTTTAAGTTAAGTAAGTATGCTTCAGCTATGTAGCTTTTATCATTGTTCAAAATACAGGCCATATCCTACAAGGTAGCTTTCTTATGAACTGCGTGGCTTTAATCTCTATAATTATGCTAGGTCCTATTTCTATAAGAAATAGAAATCGGAGTTATATATAACCTAATGCTTTTATATTTAAGGATTCATATTTCTCCATTTACTTTTTATTTAGCATTCAGCATTGAAGGATTCCTTCTAGATTTGATGTTTCAATTAATGATCAATTCGAATGAAAAATCTGAATGTTGAAAAAATATTGAAGACAGAGAACTTCTATGGAACATCCAAAGTTTAAACTATAAATTGTATGATGATATTTTGTACACTAACGAGGGAGAAGCTGAGATATATAATCTTTGACAAATGTTCTGAGTGCATGAAGTAGAGCAAGGACAACGTTTTCAACAAATGGTGTTGAGTAAGCTGTAGAGGTCAAATGCAAATTAAAAAGAAAGAAAGAGAGAAACAACTGATGGTATCTCATGTCATTCACAAAATTTAGTTCAAAGTGGACTAAAATGCTGACATTAGAGCAGAATTCATAAAATATATTTCATTAAAACACCGGTAAAACTGGCAGTCATGCCCACAAATTGCCTCTGGCACCATAAAAGGTCATTTAACGGCCATGATACAGAGACTCACAAATAAATCTCTTAGAAGAGAGCAACATGAGAGCAATACCACACAGAGAAGCCACACTTCAGGACCCCCAAGTCACCATCCAGTTAAAAAGAAATTAAACAACTTCAGCTGTATCACTGTCACTGTCCTCCCATTGTTTATCAATTTGCTCCAGTGGGCCCAGTAATGTCTCCATTTTGAGACTTATTGTTACTGTGTTTGGCATACTGAATACATCACAGGTAGCTTGCCAGGCTTTGCTATGCAGGCAAGATACTCTCGGTAGCTTGCCGGTCTCTCCAAGAGGGGCAGAGGAATCGAACCTGGCTCGGCTGGGCTGGCTGCATGCAAGGCAAACGCACTACCGCTGTGCTACTGCTCCAGCTATATCACTGTATTTAAAATTTTAGAATTTCTGGAGTGCGGGGCCGTGAATACTCTACACCACTGATTTACCAGGACAAAGATTTAATGGCTCCAGAGTATGATAAAATAATCTTCATGCACTTTCCTCTAAAGAAGCTTTTATAGATTATTTTCAGCAAAGAAACCATAACAAACAATACAAAATAAATTATTTAGGTCATGTTTTGGGATCAGGGTGGAAACACTTGAAATATGGTGGTGGGATGATGTAATGATGGTGGGATTGGTATTGAAATATTAAATGTAATAAATTATTGTGAACAAATTTTTTAAAATAATTTTTTAAAAAAATTGTTTAGCTTGTTTAGCTTAATGTAAGGTAAAAAAAAAGGTAAAGGCCCTCCCGTTGATCGTCGATTTACTCGAGCGGGCCCAGTAACGTCTCCATTGGAGACTTTGTTGTTACTGTGTTTGGCATATCGAATACTCTCGGTAGCTTGCCGGGCTCTCTGAGAGGGGCGGAGGAATCGAACTCGGGTCAGCCATGTTGGCCGCTTGTAAGGCGAATGCCCTACCAGTTGTGCTATCACTCCAGCCCAAGAAAAGAAAAAAACAATCACCTTTAGCTGACATGGTTTAATGTTTTTAAAACAATAAGTTTGTGACTATATCATATATTTTTCAACAAAACCATTAGAGAAAAAAAATCAGAGAAAAATAATCAACTATTTTTACAAAGTCCAATTCATAAATTTATATTGTAAAAGTTACACATCAATCATAAATTGTGCCATCAAAAATAAAAATACAAAAAATTTAAAAACCTTCTCCAAAATCTGCCTTTATATGTAACTTTTTTAAAACTCGTGACTACGGGACAAAACTTTGGCTTGTATTCTTTAGTAATCCTATATTATGTGTCACTGTAATATAAAGCAAAATGATATTAAAATATTGTGGAAAGCTCTTTTCTTCTCTTAAAAGGCAAAGATTAAAATATCAGATGAGTTTATAATAATTTATGAAAACAAAAAAATTAATTTCCTTTCAGCATTTACCAATTTTCATGAATCAGAATTCAAATTGAAAACAAGAAAACACTTTTTAATCAGTATATTTAAATTCTTTAATGTCATTTTATTGAAGTTTAATGCAAAATACACAAATGTTTTAAACAAAAGTATTACACTTGGATATGAATGAAGTGTATTTTATGTACATTCCACCTTAATTTCATGAATTTATATATGAATTGATGGCAACTGCCTTGTTCATTATGCCATAACAATATTTTGCCCTGATAGATATTTTGCAAAATGAATTTTGAATAAGGAAAATAAATATATTTTTGACATTAAAGGCATAGGTCATAATCTCAATTAAATGTGGATCTTGTTCAAGAGCTGGAGTGATAGCACAGCGGTAGGGCGTTTGCCTTGCACGCAGCCAACATGGCCGACCCGAGTTCGATTCCTCCGCCTCTCTCGGAGAGCCCGGCAAGCTACTGAGAGTATCTCGCCCACACGGCAGAGCCTGGCAAGCCACCCGTGATGTATTCGATATGCCAGACACAGTAACAACAAAGTCTCCAATGGAGATGTTACTGGGCCCGCTCGAGCAAATCGATGAACAACGGGAGGGCCTTTACTTACTTTTACTTACTTGTTCAAGGCATATATAAATTCAATGTTTGGATGAGTGCTGCATATTTTTTCCTTTACTTCGTTTCATAATAATTTTTACATATTAAAGCTTAATAATAGCACATGCTGGGGCTAGAACGATAGTATAGCAGGTAGGGTGTTTGCCTTGCATGAGGACAATCCGGGTTTGATTCCCAGCATCCCATATGGTCCCCTGAGCAGTTTCAGGAGTAATTCCTGAGTGCAAAGCCAGAAGTAAGCCCTGTGCATTGCTGGGTATGACCCAAAAGTCCAAAAAATGAAATAAGCTCTTCCTCTTCATCCCCCAAGCTGAGCTGGTCTTCTGCCCCCCAAGCCAGGTCAGTTTATCCGCGGCTTCTAAAACCCAGGACTTAGATTTCTCCCTGCAAGCCCCCTAGGTGTCCTCTCGGACCTTGGGAGACAAGGCAGCTCTGAGTCTCTGCCTCTGCTCTTTTTTATTATTATTATTTTTTCTTTAAAATCGTGCCTTTGGGGCTGGAGTGATAGCACAGTGGGTAGGGTGTTTGCCTTGCACGTGGCCAACCTGGGTTCGATTCCCAGCATCCCATATGGTTCCCTGTGCACCGCCAGGAGGAACTCCTGAGTGCAGAGACAGGAGTAACCTCTCTGAATCACCAGTTGTGACCCAAAAAGCAAAAAATAAATAAATTAATAAAAGAAAAGAAAAGAAAACTGTGCCTTATTCTTAAGCCATATAAAATGCATATATAGAAAATATTCAAATTTAACATGCATATTTATTTTATAAACAAATTTTATAAACATTTCATAATTTTATTTATAAAAATTTTATAAATAAATTTTATATTTATATTTATGCATAGGGGCTGGAGCAATAGCACAGCAGTAGGGCGTTTGCCTTGCACACAGCCAATATGGCCGACCCGAGTTTGATTCCTCCGCCCCTTCTCCAGGAGTCTGGCAAGCTATGAAGAGTATCTCGCCCACACGGCAAAGTCTGGCAAGCTACCAATGGCGTATTCGATATGCCAAACACAGTAATAAGTGTCACAGTGGAGACATTACTGGGCCCGCTCGAGCAAATTGATGAACAACGGGAGGACCGAGATTTATGCATTATTAAATATTAATACTTAAATATGCATATTTATTAATCACATAAAATGCATATGTAGGAAACTTCTCTATTTAGAAGCTGTTGGCCTACACTCAGCATCACACAGATAAAAATAGACGAATTTCAACACGGATCTCAATACCTTCATATTTTAAAAATCACAAGTTTGAAACTGACAAGATTCTGACAAGATTCAAGTACACAAGTTTTAAACTGACAAGATTCAAGTTGTGAGTTTTCATATATAGCTTTAACTTGTATTAAATGCATGTTTATTTACAATGTGAATAGGAGAATAAGGGGCTATTAGGCCATTTTCTCATGTGAAACACTGCAAAATATGTACATAAGTACAACCTAATATAGGCAAAGGTAAGTCATTTTCTTGGTTCAACGCAATTGAGTGTAGGTTCAAGAGCAGACAGCCAGCCTGTTGCTAGCACCAAGGCCCCGGCCAGGACCAGGGGTCTGTCCACTGTGGGGCTGTTGCTAAGGAGGCCCTGGGCCCAGACCAGCCTCCAGCTGGTCCCAGCCTCTGGATTTCATTTCCAGATTCCTCCCAAGGTCAGATCCAGGGCCTGCCACCGTCGTCAGAATGAGTCACCAGCAGGCTGCAAGCCAGGCCAGTCCCGATGAAACGTGCACCAAGGGTGGAGGGGGCAGGACAGCCCCGATGGAGTGAGCTCCAAGGGCTGTCTGCCGCTTGCGCTCTGCCCTCACCTCCGGTGCTGCTGTGCCCAGGGTGGTCCCGCTCATAGAGATGGTCCTTCCCCTCCTAGGAGCAGAAGGCAGGAGCACTCGTGTTCCCGCTGCTGCTGCTCGCTGTAGTAATGACTTTTCTTCTTGACTTTCCCGGGAGGGTCGGGCCGCTCCCTGGAGGGGCTTCTGGGGCGTGAGGAGCTGCGGCTCCAAGAGGCAGGCTGGGGGCTTCCGTGGGGGGCACTTGCAGTCCTTGGCCTTGCAGTAGCTCCGCACTTTGGAGGCCTTGTAGGGGGCACCCTGGTGTGCCTACTTTGGCGGAGAGTCGCCACGGATCCATGTGCGGCTTTGTGACTTGGGTCCACCAGATGTGGAGCCACTCTCACTTTTCCTCTTCTTTGAGAACTGGATCACGACGGGGACCTGGAATAGCTCTGCTTGCAACTCTGGCTGCGACTACGGCTCCCGGGGCCCTTGGGCAAGCCATTCACCGGGCTCTCTTGGCGCCCTCTGCTTTCCTCTTGATGCTCTTTGAGAGCGGGGATGCCTTGCTCCCTTTGCCCTCTCTTTGGGTGATTCCACCAGCTTTGGGGCAGGGGAGAAGCCCGCGTGTGGTCTGGAAGCTGCGCGCCAGTAGGCAGCAGGCCCTTGGCTTGAGCCTTGGCTTCCTCCATGACCTGCTTTTTCTTCTCAACTTCACCTTCCAGGAGCGCCAGATCAACCTTTGCTCGAGTATAAAGCTGCAGGATTTTAAAGAAGATTTCCTAAATTTCTTCTTTATTTGCTCCAAACAGAAGAAACCAATGGGAACGATTGGGCAAAGGGATCTCCAGGGTCCATGCCGCCAGGTAGATGCAGGCAAAGGCAATGTTCTCAGGCTGGAACCTCACGAGGATGCCAGTGTGAAGGCTGACATTCATATCATTCCTGAAAGTAAAGGACAGGAGACTTGCATGTCCACCACTCCGGGAGCCCTGTCTGCATCACCTACACGGTCGCTAGTTCTCTAAGTGGCTACTGTCAGGACCTAGGACTAGCCAGGCCTGCAAATCTCTAGAGTTATTGAGAAACTTTCTGGGTACTTTTTATGAATACAGGGCAGGAAAATATGAAAACTGTTGAAAAAATTAAAAAGCTGGCTGAATGTCAAACAACATGTGTTGGTATGAAAGAGAACCGACTTTAACTTTACTTTTCCTTCTCCTTTTTGGCCTGCTCTCATGCAAAGCACAATGCCTCTTTAACCTTTACCTATATTAGGCTGTACTTATGTACAGGAATGATGCTGTCTACCGTGATTAAAAGGTACCAGATCAGAGAAACCTAAAGGTTCAATCTCCACAGTACAGAGAAATGTGCAAACTCAATGAGCCGGCTGAGCAAAGAATCCGGGAGACCTTCTCTGAGAAGCGGCATCCACTGGTGTTCCTTCCCGAGGTGATTCCAGCAGCCTGGCCCTTCTTCACGAGGGAGTCCACCCTTGGAAAAGAGGACAGAGACGCTCTTGGGTGCATGGAAACGTCACACAGAGGAAGGCTCAATAACCAAAGGGAAGTCCTCTTCTCAGGCTTATCAAAGAGTCATTCCAAACTGTCCCATTGCAACAAGGAGTCCTCAAAGGCATGACATCTGGACCAGGTGTTGGTTACACTCACACTCAAACACTGGAAGGTACATAACAATTATCTTGTGAGGGTGCTTCACGTGGACACAGAAACCCAATTCCTTGACCCAACTCATCTCTCAGATTTGATGATCTGATTCTTTAGGTTAACACAATCTTGATCTAGCAGCAGAGATACAGGTTTCCTTTTTTCCCGCAGACGTCAGAGGTAGTGGAAGAGGACTTCTTTACTTGATAGGGGTTTTGAAAAACATTTGTGAATTTTGTTTTAGTTCTCTCAAACTTCCAGATTAGCTCCAAATTTCAGTAAAGGAAGCTTCATGATGTAACAGTCATTTCTAGACGTTTCTCAACCTTATTCTGATGTGTAAAAATTTTTGTACACAATTGCAGACAATTGGCCAGTGTTCATTTTTTATGATTCTTGAAGCTCCTTTTATAATCATTGATATACTTTCAAAAATTACATACACCTTTTACTTTAAAATGTGCGTGCATGCACTGATGAATTAATACTTCATAATCATTCTCTAATCCTTTCTGAAATTACCATCATCACAAGGTATGAAATTCATAGTCACAAACAGCTACTCTGGCAAGTAAGTTGCAGCTTCCTTTTAGCTCTATTTCTCTGAAAATAAATATATAAATAAATTATTTTAAGATGTGTTTTGGAGGTTAACTTCTTATTTATGAGGAAAGAGAAGAGTGCATTGTAGTTTGTCTGGTTCAATTTCAAGAGCTCTCCCCCCAAAAACATCTGTTAGGGGTGTTGGAGTGAGAGGAAAATAAGTATGTCCCCATAAATCAAAGAACTACTTGTGACTTTATCTCTATGATTTTACTGAATTTTTTCTTCATTCATATATCCTTCTATGTAAGTGTTCTCCTTAACTACTATTCTTTTTTCAAAATTCACCCAGTGAAATAACATAAATAACATTTTGTAAAAGAAACCGCATATTAAGGAAAAAGTTTAAAATCGGTTTTTATATGCTATGAGTATATTTGAGATTTCTAAAGCTTGTTCAAGATATTGTTTGATACATTTTCTTCAATTGAATGTAATTTCAAAGGGCCCATTAAATCATTAAATTTCTATGGTTTAGTATTAATAGGATTTAATTATGTTCGTTTAAATTTTTAAAAGATGGCTTTAAAACTCTTGGTACATAATATAATTTACTGATTAAAAGTAATAATTTAACTAGGTTTTGTGAAGGAAAGCATAAATTTAAACGCATCATTCTTGTAGTTTCCTCGCACTAGGCTGTAATTGTAGCTGCTTACTCTCTAGAAGAATTCTTCTAGCTTGATATAAATGTGGTAAAAAATAACTATGCTGCCACATAGAAAACAATAAATATGCACATGGAGATCAAGAGATCAACATAAAGGTCAAAACAGCATATCTATCTATCTATCTATCTAATTGCACATACAGGTAAAACAAATGTAATAAAGGAACATTGCTCAAGGTTAGGAACACTTATTTGGAAGAAAGAGCATTTCAGAGCTTATGAAAAAAATCCAAAGTCTACAGTTTAAAAATTGGAGGGCAAAAGGAAAAGGGAAAACGGCCATTGTGAAATCATTGAAATCTTACACGAATGATAAGTGCAGAAGAAAAATGTAAGTCCCTAAGCATTTGAACTGATTTATAACCTTAAAAAAGGATGAAAGTTTTAAGGTCATTATAGATCTTCTAAAGGAAAATCAAGGTAACCCAGAGATAGCAGAGGTAATTTATCAAAACTTCTGTGTTTCTAAAAAAGAAACCTCTGTGCTTATAAAAAGAAAAGACAGAAACACAAAAAGAACACAGTATAGTTTTGAGGCACAGAGATAAATAAATAATGTATCAATCATATCTATATTAAAATGGTTCTCAGCTAAGAAGGAAATAAGTTTTATCAATGAAAATGTAAAAAATAAACAAATCATAAAAAATATTAGTATGTGCAACCACCAAATTATTCACACAGAATAGAACTGATGGTTAGACAAACAAGTGTCTTAATATTTATATACACTATTACATTTTTTCTCATTACGATTTTTATAATAACCTAGTTGGCTTCTTGTTTCATGGAATAAAATACAAAATCCTCACCTGTTGTACCATATACTCCTGATGTCCTTATGTATACCAATGCCTATGTTTAGCACTATTCATATCAGAAGCATGGTACTCACTACAGAGCCCTTATTCCTAACCTCATCTGAGTTAAATCAATCTTCCCTCGTTCAAGAAAACTGAGACACTTTCTTGGTCACTCCCAGTTCTTTTGTTATCATCAGACAAGCATCAATTCCACTGTAACTACAGTATTTCTTACAATCCCAAACTGATCACTTATACCTCACCCTGGTCATCCGTATATTACCACCTTATTTCAAGCATCAACTCCAGTGTAACTATAGCAATTCTTGCAATCCCAAACTGATCACTTACACCTAATCCTGGTCATCCTTATATTACCGCATTATTTTCTTTGTAGAATATATTAATATCTATATATAGCATGATTATTTGTTTTATCATTTGTTAACTGTCTACCTTCCATCTTCAGAAGATAATCTCCATAATTGTGGCAGTTTTATATCTTTTATACACTGTTGGAACTCTAATGTCTGAAATAGACATTGGTCCTAGGAAGTACTTGAAATATTAACTGAATTAACAAATGACAATATTTCTTAGTACCAACATCCTTAGGTATATATTAAAATCTAAAATATAAACTATGTTAACCTAGAAGAAATAATCCTTAAAAAGTAATTAAGTTCTAAATACTACCCCACACACCCAACCTCAAATTTGTTGCAGTGAAAATAACAGAAGTACCATAACTCTATTTTCACATCATCAGCTCATTTCAGTTGGTAGAAAACAACAGTAAATAAGAAACATTGCTTGCAGGACTCCAATCAATTAGTTAATTAATTAGTAGTTGCAATATATAACATTTAGTAAAAGGGTCATTTCATCACTATATGTATTTATAAGTAACACTGAGAAAAGAGATAAGGAATAAGATGAAAGGAGTTTTAATGGTTTTAAAAAGAATTTTCTTTATTTGCTACTCCATATAATATTCATAAGAATATCATTTATTGAGAAAATTACTATACAGTCTCTATATAATAGTTGTCCTTTGATTTCTTAAGCATCCCTGAGAGGTAACACCATGGTGACTATTTTTAATATAATAAAATTGAAACTCAGAAAGGTCAATTTGCTGCCCACGTTACATAGCTTGTAGGTAGTGGAGCAGGGATTTAAGTATCACTTATCTACTTTGCACATATTTAACCAACATTTCTCTGTACTGAATGTCACCCACAATACATGTTTCAAAAAAATTTTATGGGTCTTACTGGAGAATCACATCACTATCTTTTTGTTTGGTCATTTATGACACAAAAATCCATGAACTCACCCCTTACTTGTAGTCATTTGTACAAACCAGTTATTTCCTATAATACAGACATTTTGTCAGAACCAAGTGGCCAAGGCTTCTTTTCACTCTTGTCTTTATTTTCTATCTGAGAATATAATTCTTTGAAGCAAGATTTGTTTTCATTTTGGAATTAAAAAGAAACAAATCAGGGGCTAGAGTGATAGTACAGTGGGTAGGTAGGGCATTTGCCTTGCATGCGGCCAACCCGAGTTCGAATCCCAGCATTCCATATGGTCCCCTGAACACTGCCAGGAGTAATTCCTGAGTGCAAAACCAGGAGAAACTCCTATGCATTGCTGGATGTGACCCAAAAAAGAAAAAACAAACAAACAAAAAGAAACAAATCAGAGATTATAATAACTAGAAATAAGTCTAAATACAATGAAGAGTAAGACCAAAATTGATACCTAAGGGCATACATAGTTAACTATGAATTTGTTAAGATACATTGAATATCTGCAGCAAAAAATATACTGAATGATTCTGAAGACAGTACTCAGTTCAGTTGTTTCTGAGAAATGAAACAAAATGCATGGCTTTCGGTGCTCCAGAATCATGACAAGTTTTCTATTGAAGCCAGGAATATATGGACCTCTGAATCCTCACTATCTTCCTAAATAGCATCTAATCAATCAGCAATCATTTTCATGAGAAATAAAATCAATTTGTTGTAATTTTGGATATGGAAACAAATCCTCATCACTCTCTCTTTTTTATATATGATATGATATATATGATATATGATATGTATGATTTAATATGATATTATATTATGCTCTGTGGCAATGATAAAAAGTATACTATAAAATAAAATGAATAAAATATATAATACAAAGAATAAGGAAAAATTAAGAATCATTTTTAGAAAAAAGTATAACTTGTATTATTAAAGGTCTGCATGGAGAAATGAGCAAAGCATGGGCAGTCAAGATGCATAAAAGAGTTCTAAATGTTCTGGTGTTCTTTTAAAAATATACTTTTTGAGCAATAAAAGGGGCTATTTCTAGTGGTAGATTTAGAACTTAACATAAAGATGGAGTTTGGGAAGGCAGAAATAGGAAGAGAAGCCAATCAAATGCCAATGACTGATGTCAGCTTAGTAACATCTAGTAACTTAGATCCCAGTCACAACAGTAATAAGTAAGTAAAGTAAAGGCCCTCCCGTTGATCATCGATTTGCTCGAGCGGGCCCAGTAACGTCTCCATTGGAGACTTTTGTTGTTACTGTGTCTGGCATATCGAATACTCTCGGTAGCTTGCCGGGCTCTCCGAGAGGGGCGGAGGAATCGAACTCGGGTCGGCCATGTTGGCTGCGTGCAAGGCAAATGCCTGAAGTGTATTTATTGTGCAACTCAGATTATTAGAATTTTTGAGGTAATAAACACAGAGAGTGAGGAAAGTGAGAAGGTGACTAAAAGTAGAAAGTGAGTAAAAGTGGAGAGTGGAAGCTAACCTATCTATCATCATAATTAACAGGTGACTGATTTTTTGTGTTCACTTCATTACTTTTTCACAAAAGTTATATAAAGCTGATCTTAAACCATAGATCTTCCATTTTTAGAATATGAATATAGAGACATTAGGTAAATTCTACAGAATCCATCTAAGATGTGTGGTAAAGTGCTTGATAAAGATTCAGACTTCTCAAATGTGCTGATACTCTAACAGGGGAGTCTGTGCCTTGGTATAAGTGATTTTTCTCCCACTTGAGATTTTGAGATGCACTGTACTAATATTAAACCATTTAATATTTTGTTCCACAGATTTATTGCAATATAACTGGTGCACAACATTTATAAGATTAAGGTGTACCAGTACTGATTTGATAGAACTATAAATCACAAAATGGTTAGCACCGTAAACCACTACACATATTTTATATCTGATGTAATCTGAAATGCAATGTCTCAATGGTGAAGGACCTGGAAGACCTTAGGAGACCTAAAAATAAGAACTGTTTTGATAAGAGATAATAGGATTATTACCATGTCTATGGACTTGGGGACATTAGAAGTTTTTCCAGTTGAAGATAATGAATGAATAGTGGATATAAAATGAAAAGACAGAACCTGATAAAGCATGAAGTCACTGAGAAAATAAACTGCGCATATACATAATGCATTAGTAAATGAACTCTCCAGAACATAAAGATTGCTATTCACTCATAAGAATGGAGGGGGGGGGGAATAATACACAGCGCTAGAAAAATGGAGCTGCTAGAAAAAATTAACTGCCACAATGCCAAGTTCAGAATTTAATTGAGTTTAATAGTCTGTCATCAAAGCCTACTGTAAAATTAAAAAAAAAAACAAGAGAATGTCTAGAGTGAGCTTCCCTAAAAATGACTAGCACTTGAAAATTTATAAAAATATTACTAATCTTGTAATCTGTTCATTGAATTTCTAGTAGAAAGGAGCAACAGAAAAAATGTAAAAGAAAATGTTCTATAGGATTGTCATGAGTAGTGGCAAATAGGGATAATATTTTGTTAAATTTAACTATAAATGGAAAGAATAGGGAGAAGTGACAGTAAGCAAAGTTGCATGGCTCCAGTAACACCACTCACATATACCATAATACATGTGGTGTCACTTGTGAAGTGACATCACTCTTTTCTTCAGAGAAGATCATGATTAGAGAATTGTCATTTATCACGCTTCATTATACCACCTAAATGAAATGCTAAAATCAGTCCTTGGTCCCAGTGGTCTAACTTTGCACAGTCCAGTAGAGAGAAAAGTAGATAAAAATGTAAGTGAGCATTTCAGGTCATTTAGATCAGTGATTCCAAAGTGAAGTAAAAGAGACATGGAGAAGCTGATTCAGTTCAACAAAATCACTTTACACTTGCTCAACTAGGATAGCATCAATTGTTTTAATAATAAAAGCAGAATTCTGAGAGGTGTGACAGAATCTACACAATAAAGAAATGATCAACTAAAACAAGCAGATATTATGATTTTTCAAATAGGGCATATCATAAAGAAATATAAGTATTTCAAGATAGAAGAATGTGGAAAGGAAATTTGTTTTGGAATTTTAAAGTCTTATATTTTTCCAGGGTGAGATAACTTTTCATGATGTGGTTCAGGGGGATGCAAGGAGACAGGCCAATTATTTTAGGCAGCAACTGCACTATCTATTATCATAAAAGTGATCACTTGAGCAATGCATTTAGTTGTTTGAAGTCTCCGTGTTCTCACATGAAAAATGAGAAGAATAGCCATTTTATTACTATCCTGTATGTTACTACAAATATTAAATGAGGGCTTTCTCTCTAGAGGGAAAAATATTCATGACTTCCACTTTTACTTTCCATTCCTTATAAGCAAGATAATTATCCAAACTCTGTTTCAAGAGCCTTCTAAAACTAACAAAAGCAATTTACTGACATCATGTAACAGTTTTGGCTATCATACATGCCACAGTTTTTCTACAATAACTGTTTTTTTAAGCAGAACACTTGTGCACTATTCTCCAGTCCTCTGACCCATCTGCCATCATATTTTAAAAAGAATTCTCAAGAGACTGTGTCCCTTCAATTACTGTTACCTCAAATGACTCTTTCATGACTGTCTCTGTTCACCATGGCTTGGTAAAGACATTAACCTTCTGTCCAAAGGAAAATCAAATAATTCTCATTCACCTCACTGTGTTGACTGTGTGACAGGTTTTCATTAGTAATAGATTTATTTATCATTTGTGGGGAGTATACATAGGTACAAATGGCTTCTGTCAGGGCATACACCTGCTGGCTCTGTGCTTAGGGTCACTCCTAATGGGGCTCATAGGACCAAACTTGGTATGGGGGATCGAACCCAGGTCAACCATGTGCAAGGCAAGTACTTACTTGCTGTACTATCTCTATTGCCCTCATAAATACTCATCCAGCACAGGACTGATTAAATTACAGTAACCTGTCACTAAAAATTAAAATTCTGAGAAAATTGTGGTTTATTTCTGAATTGATAGGAACCCATAATAGTCATTCCATCTGTGTGTTCTCTCAGCTATGAAGAATGTGTTTGCAGAGTCACAGAAGCAGTATTCAGAGTAGGAAAGTCAGCAAAGAGAGGACCTAAATGTTGTAATTAACTTGCAAGGACCTCAATTTACAGAAAACATCTCAAAGGTCTATCCCAGCCAGGCACATTCCACCTAAAACTTTCTAGTCTAACCTCTCCTGGATTGGGTCTAATTTAATCTATTGAGTAACACATTTTATATGAAGGCATGACACTGTGTGTTTGTGTGTGCGTGTCTGTGTTTGTGAGAGAGAGAAAGTGAGAAAGAGAATTCAAGATGACCAGTACGTAGAACCCTGGAAAATTAATCACTGAAAAAATTTTCAGACATTTAGAATGTCCAGAAAGCTATTCTCTGATATTTGTTAAGGATTAACCAACCGCTTCATCTATTTTTTTTTAATATTTTTTCTGGAGGGGAGGCAACATCCAGCAGTGTTCACGGGTTACTCTGGCCTCTGAAGTTGGGAATTACAGCTAGAAGAGATCGGGGAATCAAAATGGGATGCTGGGGATTGAACCCACATCAGCCATGTGAAAGGCAAGTGTTCTACCCACTGTACTATCACCCTGGCCCCACCGATCTCTTTTAAATCAGAATGTTAGACAAAATCAAAGTCTGAGAACATATCTGTTGGCTATAGTTACACTTAAGAATTATTGGGGGCAGGGGATATCTAAAAAGGTTTGAGCACGTGAATCTAGCACCAAATTGTCCTCTGGCAACATCATACATAGTGGTCCCGAAAACTATTTGGCTCGGACAGCATCATTTCAACAGGTAAGAATCGAACCAATTCATTTTAGACCAAAATGTTAGACAGAACCAGAGCTTTAGACTATATGTTTTGGCCAGGGTTATACTTTAGAATCCAACCCAGGTGGCTGCTTATCAATAGGTTCTGTTCTCAGGCCCCAAGCACTGCTTGGGAGACTCCAGCTTCCCTGGAAATTAATTATTTGGGAAAGTTAAAATTAATCTTACCATGATTATTTAGTTATTGTTTATTTGTTATTTGAAATATTCTGGATATTGACTGTTGATGTACCAGGAGATTCTACTCTGAAGCCAGATTTTATAGTTTTTAACCTAGGTGCCATAATAGGCTATTAATTCAGAGCAAATTAGGATGCACGAAGAAAAAATATGGATGTTTATGTCTCATACTCAGATGATTAGTTATAACTGCCTTTATGGATTCTGGAAATTAGACAACCACTTGCCCATAGCTTTATTAACTCTCTCTGTGATGACTCTCTATTACCTGAGTTTGGATTCCGTATGCTCAGGATTATAATTAGAATACTCAATCCTCCTTATTCCCTAGCACCACAACTAAAAGAGCAAACAACCATATCCCATTTGATCTTAGATTGTTTTAGAAAAGAGTTCAAGTGTTCCAGGTCGAATCTATTCAAGACTCACATACATATAATGTTATGAATAAACCTAATTGAACTCAAGCTTCTACATGAACAAAAGCTCACAATTTTTTAAAAAAATATGGCTACAATGTCCCTACCAAAAACAGAAAATCCAATCACTGCAGGTAACTTTTTTCTTAAGTTCTATCAAATGACTTCTCTCCATTCCTCTCACACGCTGTGGAATCACTTGCCTTAGAGTTCACCTAAAATGCATTACACTCATTTCCAGGGCACTGTTCTTCTCTTATATGCCATACCACAAAATGAAAAAAATAAATAAAAATAAAGGCCCTCCCGTTGATCATCGATTTGCTCGAGCGGGCCCAGTAACGTCTCCATTGGAGACTTTGTTGTTACTGTGTTTGGCATATCGAATACGTCATGGGGAGCTTGCCAGGCTCTGCCGTGCAGGCAAGATACTCTCGGTAGCTTGCCGGCTCTCCAAGAGGTGCGGAGGAATCGAACTCAGGTCGGCCATGTTGGCTGCGTGCAAGGCAAACGCCCTACCGCTGTGCTATCGCTCCACAAAATGAAAAAAATATTTTAATTAATGAACCCTTTGTTATTAGGACACCTTTTAAAGCCTTTCCATTTATTAATGATACTGTTTCCTGGCACAGGTGTTATGAGTATAGTTGTTCCATCATTGTTGGTGATACGCATGGGGGGGTCACTCAATCATCATAGTACTTTCTAAGTTCAACAAATTTCTATACAGTGTCCATATTCTATATGAAACCTCAATTTCTAATGCAGCGTGCTGCATAATTATTAATCAGGATATTGCTTTTTAAAATGACTATTACAGATCCCCAGGCTAGTTACCCCCTTATAACTTACATGCTCTCTAACTTTAGTATTATTACTGCTATTTTCATTATTCTTTGAATTCTTGGGACCTCTAATAAAATAAACATATCACATTCATTACCTATAGTATTCCTTAAAGTGTAATTCCTCTTCATACCTAATTTAGATTTTGTTGTTCACATTATAATTACTTTCATGTAGTAGGTTGTGATACCCTTACTTTCACCCACCTCCATTGTCAAATTCCAAATGGTTCTGCATATCTCCTATGTCCAAGTTAAACATGCTATATATTTAAAAACAAATATGCTGAAACCCTTATTTTAAATTTAGAACCACATCCCTCTGGTATGTTCTAAGAACTGACTTCCTTAGGGTTTTACTAATTACTCTACTCTCGTCCATGGTTTCTTGTTTCAATCCTTTCCTCAATGTTCACATCTTCAATACACCACATTCTTAGTTAATTCTTCCTTACCCTCCCACCAATAATCCAACTAAATATACTTCTTCTCTAAAGGAATTCTTTCAATCTTTCCTCCAGATCCAGGGACTGAATGCTATGAAATTCTCTTCAAGAATTCTTCACACACTCTGCATCACTTGTCTTCTCTTTTCTCTTAGATCCACTCAAGTCCAAATTAAATTTCACACTTCTGGAAGAAATTCTAGTCAAGTCACTTCTTGGTAATAAGAGTTTTCTATGAGGGTTGGAGAGATAGTACAGGGTTAAGGTACTGCTTTGCATGCGCTTATAGCACATCAGGTAGGGTGTTTGCCTTGGATGCTGCCAACCTGTGTCTTATTCCTCTGTCCCTCTCGGAGAGCCCAGCAAGCTACTGAGAGTATCCCACCCGCAAGGCAGAGCCCGGCAAACTCCCTGTGGTGTATTCAATATGCCAAAAAGAGTAATAGCAAGTCTCACAATGGAGATGTTACTGGTGCCTGGTCAAGCAAATCTATGAACAATGGGAGGACAGTGCTACCAGTGCTACCAGGCTTGTTCAAACTCAGGAATCAAATATTGACCCTCCAAGCACTGTCAGGTGTGATTCCTGAACATAGAACAGAAGTAATCAGGGAGAAAATCTTGGGGTGGCCCCCCAATACAAATAACTCCCCTCCCTCAAAAATGAAAAACTCCAAACATTGAACATGTTGGTGAAGGTGTGATGTTGGAATCACGTATCTTGAAAAGTATAATAGTATTATAATTCCTAGTACCCCAAATTGGCAAAATAAATAATCTATGGATTAAGGATAAATTCAACTTCTCTTTTAATCTTTCAGAAGCATGTGTCTTGATTCAGTCATTTTGTTTTTGACCCACTTTTCTTAATCCTCACCCTTCTAGGGATTTAGAACTCCCTGGTTACTCAAACAGCTCACTGGTTGCCTTCGCATATATCTCCTTGATGCTTTTTCTGTTTCCTAAATTCCCAAGAATGCATATCTTAAAATTAAGTCCTTCAATCTTTGGTTTTTCTACATATACATATAGCCATCAGTAAATTCATATAGATATAAACACACACAATAATTCTACATTTAGACTGTCAACTTTTTATCTCCAATCTTTACTTTTCCACCAAGATAAGACTTAAGATCCAAAACTTTTAGTCGGACAGTTACTATAAAATATCTGGTGGAAAAAATGTGCAGTTCTTCAGGAACAAACCTCTAAATCAACTATTTTCTTTTATTATTGCAGACATAAAATTAATTATGCTACCAACGTTAGTTTCAGATTAGACTTTGAATACAGCCTCTCCAAAAAACAACAAACATCATGATTGGATCATCTTTGTCCACCAGACTGTTTACTTGTATTTACTGTGTAGCTAATATTAACAATATAAATTCCTTATTGGAATAAGTCACAAAATATATTATCTCTTAGGGACATGAAAGTAAATTACGGCAAGTTCTGGAAGTAATTTTTCTACAAGTTTATGTAGAGATGAAAGCTCTAAAGTATGTATGTGTTTATATGTGCAGATGAGTGTGTGTATGTCGTATAAGAAGAAATGATTACAGATTATACTTGAATAGCCAGACTAAAATGCTCTGTCACTGTTATTTTGAACATTTTTACTATATCACTTCAGCAAAATTAGTGCTTATAAATGCTGGGACATAACTGAAAGAGAAAACCATTAGCTAAAGGTTATGGCTGGAGTGATAGCACAGCGGTAGGGCGTTCGCCTTACAAGCGGCCAACATGGCCGACCCGAGTTCGATTCCTCCGCCCCTCTCGGAGAGCCCGGCAAGCTACCGAGAGTATTCGATATGCCAGACACAGTAACAACAAAGTCTCCAATGGAGACGTTACTGGGCCCGCTCGAGCAAATAATCTTAGTACATTGGAAAAAAAATGATTTGGAC
This sequence comes from Sorex fumeus, assembly GCF_029834395.1. Lineage (NCBI taxonomy): Eukaryota > Metazoa > Chordata > Mammalia > Eulipotyphla > Soricidae > Sorex > Sorex fumeus. The sequence continues at coordinate 1,286,872 of NW_026606100.1, forward strand.
GATAGAAGAGTTCAACACAGAACTTAAAATAAAGGCTCTAAAATGCCCCAAATCCCAGTATGCACACATTTTTTTGCATTTAAAGACAAAAAACAATCCTATACTAGTATATGTTCACTTACCCATTTCTTAAGAGTCAAGCCTTTACATCACTTTATGATCATCTCCACATTGTATGTCTACATTTCCCTCTAATTTTCTTCTCTCTGCTCTCCCTGCCTTTGTTTTCCAAGACATCCACCATATTATATCCTCTTTCTGATATGAATTATTAAAGCTTCTTGGTTACTTTGATAAAGTCAAAGATTTATCTTTTAAGAAACCATTATGTTGTACTTTGACAAGCCAAAACCTTCTCTAGGGTCAACATACTCCTATACATAACTTGTGAGTCCATATTTCTTAAAAACAAATAAAACTGTGTCATATTTTCCTTCAGAAATAAGCATCCAATGATACTGCCACCCCTTTCTTTTAACCTGAGGTATCCTCCATACTTATTTCCAAACTCATTTCTCACTAAAATAATCACTATGTGTTGGTTCCACCGGACAGTATGGTGTCCCACAGAAGTTTGGATTGAGAGGGAGTCCTAAGAAAGATATTCACAAAGGCTGTACGAGACTGAAATAGCACTATCTAAAGTTTTGTCTGGGATAATATTAAACTCTGTGTTGTATATAACTGTATGCTAGATGTGACTAAATTTTGCATTCACTTTAACAGAATTATCTGTCGAATGCAGATGAGAGAAAACTGTAAAAACAAACAAGAACAGATACATGTGGATAAAATAAGAGGTAGAACTAGACTTTCCTAAAAATAGTACCAAACAGAATGCTCTGCATGCTAAGATGAAGCAACTGTTGTCATAATGGGACTGACTATTTTAAGGTTACCAAGCTAGCAGAAAACTTGGATAAATAAGGATTCTCTTTCTTTTCTGTCTCACTGGCCAATCCTTGTCTGATGAAATTTGTCTTACCTGTTTAAAAAGTCAACTAAAATAATACTTTCATCACAATATTTGATACCACTTTTAAGAATTCCCTAGAACTGAATGACTGTAAAACATCACTTGGTTTTTTATCAGAAACAATTTCGTTTTTGTTCACAACAGATATTCCATGCTTTCCCATCTATGTGGAGTCTTTTATATCTACTTCTTAATTCCAATAAGTAGAAATGGAAAGACTGTTTCTCTTCAACTGATCACTAGCTGTCTATTTCACCTTTGCTCCCTCAATGATCAAAAATGTAAATTCTTACATATTCCCTGAAAATTCTATTGTTAAGAAATTAAAATGTAACGTTTCTTTGTGACAGTGTCCCATCCAATCTATCTTTGACATGTTCTATTTCCAGATAGAACTGCATAGTTCACTTGTGATCTTCTGGATATGAGAAAGAATATAATGTTTCAAGCCTTTTTCTAAATCGAGGGAACATGCTACTTCACTTGTCATAAGAATCTCTTCCTGTTGTTCCAAGAAAGATGTGAATTCACCCTAAATCCACTCTGATAATATTTAGCTTTTATGCCTAGCCTCTCTTGACATTGTAAATGTTTTCCATGAACTCAGTGCCTCAGTACTTTATGTTTTTCAAAGAAAGGGGACTAACTATAGATTCCACTTTATGTAGATAAATAGCTCCTAAGTTATTTTTATATTTTATTTAACCTACTTTTTCTGGTTCCAGGAATTGAATCAGGACCTTATACATGCAAGGCAAGTGTTCTTAGCTAAGTTATACCCTTGACCCATAAGTACAAATTCAAATATCTGTGATTTTTTTCCAGGTAAAGTCACTTAAGAGTGAAGTATAAATACCTTTCCCAAAATAGCAGTGTTTGGGGAGAATATTGGACTACATACGTAGAATATGAATATGACATTTTTTCTATATCCAAAAGGAACAGAAATAAAAATAAGTTTATGAATCAACACTGAGTAGAAAGAACCCAGTCTTGGGACTGAGTATGTGCAAAGAAGAGCTCAAGAGAAGTATTGCAATAATAATTTGCTTTGCAGAAGCTTGCGGGACTTCAGAAGTGTGTGTGGTCAGTATTTGCAATTTTAGTTTACCTATTCCGTCATGATTTATGCTTATTGTGGGCTTTCAATTTTTCTTATGTTTATTAACTACTAAGGTTTACAACTACATTTATGAAAATGGTGTTTTTTTTATATTTTATAGAAATTTTAAGTTTGAGGCCAGTGTACTGGGTGCTTCTAGGTCTTCTGAGGATGCTTCAGGAGTGCAGCTTATTAGAGAATCAGCCCCAAGATCCCTCACTTGACAGGTATAGCAGCACTATATAGAATGTAACTCTAAGAAGAAGAACTACCTTGATACGGCTTGGTTTTCAGTTTTATATGGAAAAAAAATTAAATGACAAAGAGAACAACTATGTAAAATCAAATGGTAGAATATTTTGTTCAATAGCAGATGATTCTCGGTCTGAAATTCTCAGAGTTAAAAAAGGACTCCTTTTTATTTATTTTTTTGTTTTATTAGTGAAACACCATGAGGTACAGTTGTAGACTTACAAGTTGTTGTGCTTGGGTTTCAGTTATACAATGATCGAGTACCCATCCCACCACCAGTGCCCATTCTCCACCCCTACCAATCCCAGTATCCCTCCCACCCCCCCATCCCCCATCCCACCCTGCCTCTGTGGAAGGGCACTCCCTTTTGTTCTATCTCTCCTTTTGGGTGCTGTGGTCTGAAGAAGAGACATTGGGTGGCAATCATGTTCTGTCTATAGACTACTTTCAGCATGCATCTCCCATTCTGGGCGGATCTTCCCAGCACCCTTTATTTGGTGCCCCCTTCTCTATCTGAGCTGCCTTTACCCCTATAATGTGCGGCTGGCCTCTAAGCCATGGAGTGAACAACCTGGTATTTATCACAGCTGTTCTTGGGTGTTAGTCTCTTATTTTGTTACTGTATGTTACCCAGATGAATGCAATATTTCTATGGCTGTCCCTCTCTTTCTGATTCATTTTGCTTAGCATAATATTTTCCATGTAGTACCACTTGTAAGTAAATTTCATGACTTCATTTTTTCTAACTGCTACATAGTACTCCATTGTGTAGATGTACCAAAGTTTCTTTAACCAGTCATCTGTTCTCAGGCACTCAGGTTTTTTCCATATTCTAGCTATTGTAAACAGTGCTGCAATGAACAAACAAGTGCAGATGTCACTTCGAAAAAGACTCCTTTTAATCCAGGGAAGTTTTATTTCCATAAGACCATAGAATAGAGTTGAGATATTTCTAGATCCAGGCCTGATATCTTGAATGATACCTGAATGATCATTAGTTCCAATACAGTACTTTCATCTAATTCACAACAGTTTCTTGATGATACTGTTTCCAAATGCAGTATTTATAATTCACATCTTCTAATCCACAGCTGCTTTTGTTTCTAATTTCCAAAGTTTCAGGTAAATTAAGTATGTTCCTATGTCAGGATAGAAAATGGCTTTGTCAATGGTGTGAAAATATCAGCTTTAAATATTGGCTCAATCACAGAGGAGTTTATGTTGTTTCTGGAAGGGCATATCACACTTCCAAGATTCAATTTCTTTACTTAGAGAATGCATTTTTGCATTTATGTAAGTGAAAAACAGACAATTCTTCCATACTTTGCTGAAACTGTCAGATGAAGCAATACATAAATATAAGCCTCACACACAGTTTAGTTGAAAGGAAGCCCTTATGGTTATTTTTCTCTAATGTAACGAAAAATTTTACATCATTTGGCAAAACAATATCAAACAGTTTCAATGACCATTTACCCCTCTACTTTGGATTTTTTGGAAATGCCTTTTATTTTAGTAATGATATTTATTCTAACCTGTATAATGAAAGTTCTCATGACATTATAGTCTATTTAATTTGTAAATTCATGTTCTGACTCCTCAAACACAAATTTATACACAAATTAAATGTATATGTCACATTCCTCAAGCTCTCACAGTAAAATAATGAACTTTAATATGAAAATAAAATTATCAGTGTAGAAATGTTGGATCCCAATTACAAGGCATATAAAATACAGAGCACACTTTAAAATGATAAGACATAATTGAACACACCTATTATCATCATCTAATCCCTAGGAGAATTCCATTTTTCATCCATGACCAAAATAACTGAGTGTAAATAAAGAAGGTTGGAATAATTTTAAACGTCTACATTTACTTCTGTTACACTCTAGAATACTGCTATATGTGAACAGCTATCCAACATACAAAACTTAAAAAAAAGAAAGTCACTTGCTATTTTTAAAAGCTTCATCTTAATCTTCAATGTTGTCTGTGAATGAGTGGGGATATCTGATAGTTACTGGAGAACTATTTTTTTTTTGCCACAAACTTACACAAACTGTAGAAACTAAAGTGAAATGAGTTCAGTATTAATGTAAGACCACAAAGCTAGTCAATAACAGGGCTCAAATGGTAACATTCACTTATCTCATTCAAAAATGTTAATTCTATATTAATTACTTGATTTTCATATCGGCAACTACACCACCTCCGCTTTGCTGATGACATCGTTCTAATAACACCAAACATCAGCCAAGCGGCACAAATGCTGAACGACTTTGACTGTGAATGTGGAAAGATCAGACTACAGCTAAATCTTATGAAGACAATGTTTATGAGAAACAGCCTTGTTCCTGACGCTCCATTTGCTCTCAACGGAACCACCATCTCCGAATGCAACAGTTATATATACCTAGGTCGAGAAATCAACATGATGAATGACCTAGCACCTGAGTTGTGCAGGAGGAAGAGAGCGGCTTGGAATGCCTTCAAGAACGTTGAAGAAATAACTAAAAGGACAAAGAACCTCCAGCTACGAGCACATCTCCTTGATTCCACTGTTCTTCCTACATTAACATATGCCTCAGAGGCCTGGACCCTACGAAAACAGGATGAGAACGCTATTCGGGTCTCTCAAAGAGGAATCGAAAGAGCCATGCTTGGAATATCACCATTCACTCAAATGAGAGATAGAATCCGGAGTTCTGCTCTTCGTCAACGCTCAAGAATCAGGGACGCTGTCTCATTTGCTAAGACTTCAAAAATCAGATGGGCTGGACACGTAATGAGGTTTACAGACAACTGCTGGACTAGAGCCATTACTGATTGGATTCCACGGGACATCAAAAGATCACGTGGATGCCCACCTACACGATGTTCAGACTTCTTCGTCAAGACCCTGAATGATCGGTTTGAGGCTCTGCATGTTCCTAGAACGAACAGATACCATTGGGCTACACTAGCACGCAACTGGGATGAATGGAGACATTACTGGCACCCGCTCGAGTAAATAGATGAATAATAGGGATTAAGTGATTAAGTGATTAAGTGATTTTCATAATTAGAGATAAAAATTACATTTAGGTAAGTTTATAAGTTAGACTTCATAAAATAAAAATAGAATTCTTAAAAGATCTTTTCTTTGAACTTATAAAGTTTACTAATTCTTCCTTTAAAAATACATTAAAATTATTTAAAATCCATTGATTTGCTCAATTAAGATGAATTGAATGACTTTTTTGAAAGGTACAATAAACAATTATGAAAGTAACGCAGTGTGAATTCATTTCATCTAATTCTTCAAACAAAGAAAAGACATCATTCTCCATTTTACCCTTATTCCCAGTTTCCTCTCACTATCAATTTAATATGCCAGAGGGATGTCTGCCTTTAGAATAACTTCCTCAAACTGCATTTTTCAGCATTCAGAGTTTTTTACATATCAGAAAGTTTCACATATACTCTAAAAGTCTACCTCTTCTGAGAATTTAAGGCTCTCATGCAATTGGGTGCACTGCTGGAGTTAAATTCTATGTTACAGAACAAGAGAAAATGTCATGGAAAGTGGTATTGGTTATAAACCATGTCATCTACACATTGTCAACGGAGAGAAATAGCAATTCCAAGGAAACACGACCTTCGATTTATCGGGCCATCATTTGCTGAAAGTCATTTCCTAAAGAGTAGAAAACCTTGCTTCTCATTGGAGATAGAGACATAAAGTTTCCTACTTCTCTTTCTCCATAAGAATTCAGCTACTGCTCCTGTTAGAACTTGGTTCCTTCCTTCTCCATTGCTGAAATTGTTCCAAATACAGTCTCTTACTTAGACTTACACATTTCTCCTGAACTCCAGAGAATGTGCTCATTTTGCAAAGTTAGAAAATAGAAAGAGGGGTAGTTGAGCATTTCCAGTTACAATTTTACACAGAGGACTGCTGGAAAATTAATCAGAACTTTATGCTCATATACATCACACAAGAATAGACAGAGCAGAAGTAAGACTGAGAAGGAAGACAGAGAAATACAAAGGGGATGACCAAAATCGTGCCTCAAACATTTGCAGAAAAATAAAAGTCCAAGAAGAATTAGATATGCTCAAGTATATCCTAGCCTTAGAGCATAAGGATAAGTGACAAAAGAGCTTTTCCTGAACCTATGGAGCAATTTGGAGAGGAATGATCATTCAAAATAACATCACTGATCACTGCCCTCCCATTGTTCATCGATTTGTTCGAGTGGGCCCAGTAACGTCTCCATTGGAGACTGCTCGGCTGCGCGGGCGAGATACTCTCGGTAGCTTGCCAGGCTCTCCGAGAGGGGCGGAGGAATCGAACTTGGGTCGGCCATGTTGGCTGTGTGCAAGGCAAACGCCCTACCGCTGTGCTATCACTCCAGCCCATAAGGTAAGTATAAGGACAAGTGACAAAAGAGCTTTTTCTGAACCCATGGAGCAATTTGGAGAGGAATGATCATTCAAAATAACATAAGTTCATTAAACCGTCACAAAGCTGTGGGAGGATAGAACGTTAGCTCATATATCTCAAGTAACTACCACTTGTAAATAAATCACAGCTCCCTATGGATCTTATATATCTCTATCTCTATCTATCTATCTATCTATCTATCTATCTATCTGTGGTTTCATAAGTCACCGGCAGTTTTGGAAATAAAATAATACATATATCAAATATAATAATATGTAAACATACAAAAGTATACAAAACATACAAAAGTATACAAATATATTATAAAGTCCATGTTAAGTTGGTGGAAGAAAGCAGACACATGTAAATATTTTATTAGAACAGGAACTAGAGAGATAGTGTGCAGTCTAAAAATCTCAAAATTAAAATCTCAAAATTTAAACTTTGCTTGCATTTAAATCAGGTTGGATTCACAGCATCTCATATGGTTCCCTGAGGCTTCCAGGAGTGATTCTTGAGTGAAAAGCCTGGAGTAACTACTGAGCACCACCAAGAGTGACCCAAAAACAAAAAGTCCGGGGGAGACTACAGGAACTGGGGTCAGAGTACAGGTGTTAAGGCTTTTGTCTTGTATGAGGACCTTCCAGGTTTGATTCCTCGCACTGCATCTAGTCTCCTGAGAACTACCAGAAATAATCTGAGTATAGAGCCAGAAGCATACCCTGAACACTGCTGGGCATGGTCCCCGAAACCCAACACAAAGCAAAGGCTACAGTAACTGGGATAGAGATGTGACTCTGAGGTAGGGCCCTTTCTTGCATGGATGAAATCCTGCGTTTAATTCCAACCACCTAGGGATGGAAAAAGAGAACAAGTCTACAAATTTACTTTGATGATTATATGACAATTACGATGATAGTGGTGGTAGTGATGATGTTGATGCAAATAATTTTCAAAAGGGATTTGATCCATTTTTATTTTTTGACTTATAAGAAATTTAGAAGATAACTTATAGAATTTCCTAATACTTCATTTCCAGTTTCCTTTATAATTTCCTTTATAAGATATTTTTAAGAGTTAGGACAGATAGTACAGTGGGTAAAATGCTTGTTTTGTATACAACCAATTATAATTTGATCCCTGGTAACACATATGTCCCTCTGAATGAGCACTGTCAGGGGTGATCTCTGAACACTGCTGCATGTGGTCACAAAAACTACCCAATAAAAGGTAAACTGCATTAAATCTTACATTATCATTAGTCACAATTAATGACCTGACATAGGAATATTGTTATCAACTAGAGTTCTCAGTTTACTTAGACTTCCTTAGTTCTAACCAGGGTCTTTTTTTTCTAGGAGTCTAGACAGGATACCCTATTATAGTCAGGTAGTATGCATGTGGCCGACCTGTGTTTGATTCCTCCGTCCCTCTCAGAGAGCCTGGCAAGTATTTCGCTGGCACAGCAAAGCCTGGCAAGCCACCCATGATGTATTTGATATGCCAAAAACAGTAACAACAAGTCTCACAATGGAGACGTTACAGGTGCCCACTCGAGAAAATTGATGAACAACGGGAGGACAGGGCTACAGTGCAGTGCAGCATGCCTCTCCCTCTTTAGGTTCCATTTGATTCTTTGTCTCTGATTTTTCCATATTGGAAACTGAAAGTTTTAAGGAAGACCTTGTCTGGTATTCTTTGCCTACTATCAGAATTTACCTAATGATTTTTCTAAAGATAAAATCAGCCTTACGGATTTTGGTAAGGGAAACCACAAAGATAATGTACTGTTCATCACATCCTTCTGAAGGAACATAATATCAACATGATTTCTAGTTGACCTTATCATGTCACTAAACAGGTACGGTTTGGCAGGTTTTCCTGCTGTGCAAATATTTTTCTACCATAAAATTTCCCTCCCATTCCATGTGTATGCTTTGGAGGTAAATTACTATGTACAGCTCACATCCAAGGAGTGGTTAGCTATAATCCCTTTCTTGACAGTACAATATCTATAAAAAAACCTTGAAATGATTCTTTTGTTTCTTTCTTCTCCAATGTAGTGTTAGTCAGCCAGTTATTTGCATTGTAAATCAAGTGCAGATATTTTGCCATTTTATAATATAATATCATTTAATTTTAAAACTCTAAGTTTTTATTTGACTTTTTTAAAACTTCCCTGTTTTTCAGACACTGAAAGAATTTCCAGGAAATCTTATCTATTTCCTACTGCAGCCCTAGAATCTGACATTTGTCAGTGGAGTCCTGGTTCTTTTTATTGAAGAACAACCTTACAAACCAGGAATTGTGTACTATGTCGGTTTCTGGCTACTGGAGTAATCAGCTCTTTTTAACCCATAATTATATTCACACTTCATGACTCTAAGTAGTGCTGTGCTCTGATTATGTCACTCAGGATTTTTTTTTAAATTTCCTAGTCTTAAATCTAGTTTATAGTAGAATGAATTAAATGTGCACCAATCATATCCCTAGTTTACGTATTATATAAGACATCAGCTTATAGCAGAGAATGAAAAATATCTCAAACTTACCTTTCTGGGCCTTAATAAAGGAGTTTCGGAGACATAAATATGTATATGCATAAATATTTAATCTAATATCAATGGATTATTGAAAAGTACAAGATAACGATACAATGAATGGGATGACAAGAGCTCTAACCCAACATTTAGAGGGAAGAAGGAAGGTTCATGATGCTAAGATACTGAAAAGGCGACAGTTCGATGATGAATGGGGAATGGTTTTTAAAGACAGGAATAAGTATAAGCAAAATATGCAAAAAAGTGTTTTGAGTGAAAAGCAGCTTAACACATACACAAAGGCGAAATGAGATAATGAAGGCAGAGTGTAACCAGGAAGGGTGAATTTTTAAATACAAGAATACAGAGATTAAGGCACAACACTAATCATGTCAGGCTTATCTAAATATATTATTTTGACTCCTGCATGAGGCATAAATAAGAAAAAGGACAAGGACGGATCAGGGAAACCAATTAATAAAATATCTGAATATTTGAGTAAAATTGTAGAGCCTCAATTTGGAGTTTCTGAAGTGACAATAAAAAGGAATGGTAGGATTAGAGAGCTATTTCTGTGACAGGGTAAAAGGTAGGAGAATTAACTAGATGGGAAAATGGAGTGAGATTGATGGGCAGTGCTGGGAGCTCAGTTAAATATATAGAGTTAAATATATGCATTTTAAACACTATCCAACCAAATTGAACGTGGGTATGAAGTGGGAGGAGATAACTGACATTGGAATCATGGGGTCCCAGCAGGAGAGAGAAAGGTGATGTTTATAAAAGACTTAAGTGTTCTGACGGAATGGAGCATTCCAAGAGCAGGAAATTACTGGAAGTGTTGAACTAGCCAGTTTTTAAGAGAATATTATGTATGAATGAAGCATGCAAACACATGTTAGATATGATGTGGTGGTTGGTAATGGTCTTACAAAGTATAATGGTGATTGATAAAATGCATAATTAAGAAGAACAAGATGGAATGAAGGGCTTGAGAAATTGGGATATTTATTCAAATGGATATTAAAATCTGTTAGGCTTATAGTAATAACTGCGGTTTTAGATAATGGCTTTGAACCAGGCTCTGGTGAATGAAAGGGAGCATCTATATGTTGACTGCTAAGAAAAATTAATGGGAAAGTGGGACAGTTAGTTATGAATTTTAATTAGGTAGCATGGAACCACAGATATTATTCAGAACCCACTATTTCAATATTATTGTTAGTATTTAATACTTAATCATGCTTTTCATTTCAGAAACTATGGGAGATATTAGTGTTTATAAACAAAACTTTAGGACACTTTGTCCTTCACCCTGAACTGTCAATAATTCTATATCACTATCTTTTGAAGATTGAATTAAATTGAATCATCCTTTCATTATCTATCAGCAACATCATCCTCAATATATAATTTAAATTTTCTGAATCAGTTTCCTCATTTGCTCTATGGATTCTCATTAGAAGCTTTGGTGCACCTTGCATGAAATTACACATGAGAAATGTGTAATTAATGTGTAATTAATGAACATTTAATTGCATTTGTTTTCTTCTCCATAAACAAAATGAATGATCACAAACTATGTTAATTGTATAGTATAAACAATGTTTTAGAACAGTCTTTGGCACGTGGTACATGTTACATAAATACTGGTTATTTTTAATTACTAAAAAAAAAACAGGTAAGATACCTGGCTCCCAAGTGACTAATTATTTGTTGACATCATTTGTCCTCATACATTGTGGAGGTTGGAGAGATAGTTTACTGGGCAGGGTGTTTGCCTTGCATGTGGTCAAGGTAGGTTCAATCCTTGGAACCCTATACAGTCTGCTTAGAGTTCCAGGAATGATCCCTGAGCACAGAGCCAGTTGTGAACTCCAAACAACTCTCTGGGTACGGCCCCCAGGTAGAAACAACTATTTGTCCTATTCACTGACTTATATAGCCTTTCTGTAAGCTGTCAATGGTTTTCTTTTCTAAACTATTTGCGATAATGATAGAAAACCAAGTCTTTATTAGTGGATTCCTCTTTATTATCCTTGAGGTTGGGGTCCACAAAAAAGACCCTAGTCAATCAGTATACTTTGAAGTTCACAGTATAAGCCATAAAAGGCCAGAGGAGGCCAGAGGAGAGCAGAACAAAGGACTCATTGCCCACCCAGCTGCCCCAGGATCCAGGAGCCATTTCTGGGATCAGTTATTACTGTCCTTGTCAAGGGATGCCAGCTTGGGAAAGCTTTGTTAGCCGGGAGGGCTGGACTGCTAGAAAGCACCTAGTTCACTGTGCTTGAAGTTAATTGTCCTTTCTTTAGTGCCAGGGCTGCTCTGATGTGCCTCATTAACCCTCCTGACTGCTTGGTGCTTTTTAATGAAGATTTTGGCTTTCCCAATTCTCAGTTTCAATAAAGGGACCTTTGAAAACCTGATTAATCCCATGCTGATTAATCTCTTTCCTTGCTGGGTGGCCAGGAGCATTACTAGGATTTGCCACAGTCATACTGTGTCAGGCCATCGCAGGTGACAAGACTATGGTCAAACAGGAAGAATAGCCAAGGAGGAAAGATAAGGACAAAAGGAAACAGGAGGAAAGACAAGGGTATAGCAGTGAGACTCTACTAGCTGTGAGGAAATTCTGACCCTGGGAATTTTTCACCATGTGAAGCTAGAAATCTCTACACTCTCTAGAGAAGCCCTTCCAGAACTGTAGAGATAGATCACTCCTATGTTCTGCAGAATGGTGTCTTGGAGAAAAGTCTTCTCAAGGAGCAAGATTCAGACTCCTTTCCCAGTAAGGTAGGATCCATCTAATGCTTGGTGTCATCACTCTTGAGGGTTAAAACAAGAGGTGAAGCAGCTCAGTGGAATAGATTTGAATGCATATAGACCAGTGAAGCAATACAGATGCAGGAACCAGCCAGCAACAAATAGAAGGTCTGAAGTAGTCATATTATTAAAGCCGCCTCCAGACTTTCAAAGAACAGTTGTTCAAAACTGTTGACTAGTCAGTATTTTATGGGAAGTTAGGGCTCTGGATTTATGATGGCTGTGTGTATAAAATTTCTGAATTTATAAACTAGTTATGAAAATTCTGCTTTTCTTAAAAAATGTACGTATCAGAGATAATCCAGGGCTCAAGGTGTTCACTTTGCATGTGTCCCACCCTGAATGGATCCCTAAAACCACAAAAAGATTTTTGAGCACTACCAGAAGTAAGCTCTGAGCACAGAGCCAGGAGTTTTACTCTGAGAACCACCAGGTATAACAAGTAGCAAGCATTATATAATCTGCTTTAAAGAAAGAATCTTGTCAGTGGCAGAAAGGACAATAAAATAATAGTGCTATTGTTTAATATATTTAGATAATAGAAGATAAACACTAAGTGCTATAATAGTATATTAAATCCTACAGGGGACAGTCAAGCAAGACCTCCTGGAAAAAGTCGGCAAAATAAAAGCTGCCTTGATATCTCAGCATACACTGTTATTGGCTTCCCCTGATATCCCAAATTAGAATATTGCAATTTGGTATTATCTAGCAGGGTTTATTTTTGGATGTGGATTGCTGAAATCACTGAAGTATGTGCATGTGTGTGTGTGCGTGTGTGCATGTGCGCGCACGCGTGTATGCACACACTGTGTGCAGTGGGGTAAAAGTGAGGAATTAGGATCATTACTCCTAATTTCTATTATCTTCTGACTTGAATGTGGAGTAGTTACTTAAATAATTACCTAAATGTACAAAGGTTGCCTCATTTAAGATTACTGGCTTTTCCCATAGGAGTTATGAGTACACTTAGATGAACAAACTGAAGGCTGAAAAATAATAAAGGCAACTAACCTTATAGTTCTAAAAATACTCCAGTGAAGTCCAGGTAAAAGTAAATGGAAAATAAAGTAAAACGAAACCCTTATCATTAGTAATCCATAACAGTTAGACATATTTTAGTCTTTTTCAATCATTAGTGATTTTTAAAAATTATTCCAATTTTGTTTTCTGAGCACTAATGACTCTACATAACTCTATATGGATCAGGATTTTGTTTCTGTAATCCTTTGCCTAATGCAGATAAGACCATCAAGTGCTTTTGTGGCAGGTGCACCCACAGTCTTATATTAGAAGGCTACCCAATAATGCAGCAGAGCCTGGAAAGCTCCCTGTGGTGTATTCAATATGCCAAAAACAGTTACAAGTCTCACAATGAAGATGTGACTGGTGCCCACTCGAGCAAATCGATAAACAACAGGAAGATAGTGCTACAGTGCTACCCAAGAATATCATTCATGGTCATGAATGCTTCAGCTTCACATTGATTTTGAGTTTATGCAACTTCACTCATTGCTGCAGTGACTTATTTTTGGTGCCAATGCATTAAACACATGGCTAACACTTTGAAAATAAAAAAGGAAATTTTATGCCAATTACACGGCGCCAGGGGGCCAGTTGGTGGGTGTGACCCCCGCCTACTGGAATTTGGAGGATCTGGGTGGAAGATGCTCAGCGCCAATCCAAGTAAGCTTGGAGATCTCAGTCCCGGGACCCGCGTGCCTTTGTTCCTCTGCCGGTACCTTCATGTGTGCGGAGAGTAGTCTCGCATGGTGGTGGCTGGTTCTGGAGGTCTTCGGCTGCCGGAGCCCTGGTCGGGGCGGGAAGGAAAATTCAACCCGCTCCCCTCCAAGGGGCCCCGGCGAGGACAGCCAGGTGCGGAGGCAGGACCCCTGGCCCTGTGTAATCCCATCACTGGCCAAGACTCAAAGACTATAAAACCCAGCTCTCCAAAGAGCGCAGCCACATTCGCGGCCGCGTGACATCTTATCATCTCATTTCTACTTTAGACGAACTGGCAGGCTAACTAACTGGCAGGCTACTGAATGTAACCTGCCCACATGGCAGAATCTGGCAAACTCCAGAATACTAATTATAGAGTACCCAATATGCCAAATACCAGTAACAATGAAGGGTCTCATTCTCCTAACTCTGAAAGAGCCTTGAATATGGCACTTTTTAAAAAATCTCAGGGCTAGGATGAAGGAGACGTTACTGGGGCTTGCTCGAGGCAATAGACGAATAACAGGATGGTTGTGATTGATTGTGATTATGCCAACATTAATTTAAGCTGAATATAATAAATATAGTATATCAAAGATTGTATTGCAAAATCTAGTATTCTATTAACATCTGGTTTACTTAGAAAACATAAGTGTGTCTGTCAATGTAAAACTCAAATATAGAAACAAGAGAGATTGTACAGCAGGTAAGATATTTTCTTTGCACACAACTGACCCTGGTTTAATCCCTGGCACTAATTATGGTTTCCTGAATACCACCAGATGTAAAGCCTAAAGACAGCTGAGGTATCTGCCCAATGCCTCAATGTTAATGCCCTCTACCCGCTAAAAAATATTAATTGATTCAAATTAATATCTTTGCATGGTCAAGAAGTCAGCATCAGTGTGTTTTTCCTCCAGAAAATGTATCCCCTTACCATTATTTCTGCTTCTGATGTTCAAATGTAACAAAGTTACTAATTACTTATTTATTTTTCATTCAACAAATATTTACTGACATGTGTCACACACTGTACTTTTCAGTTTACAAATTATGCCTGCCACCTAAAAAAAGAAAAGGAAAAAGCATGGAATCTTCATTAGAACCCATTTATTATCTCCAACAGGGTCCACTGGTCAATGTAAAGAAGTGCGCTCAGAAAACAACACTATTGGAAGTGAGTAACCACTATATTTAGAGGTTGGAGTCAATAGAAATTCAATAACCCTTCATTAAACGTCTTCCTATTTAGGGTGTAATTTCCTGTGCTTGGAGCAGGTATACTAAACAATGGCAAACCTTCCTCCCCAAAGACCCTAAAATCCAAGCGGAATAATGTATATGAATAACAAAGAATAAGATAGAGAGATATTGGGCCAAAAGAAGCCTAAAAATAAAGAGCTTTGATTAACAACTTCAGTGAGGACAGGCTTACTCTTGATTCGGAGGACTACAAGACACATCAAGGAACTGATAGCTTTTGTTCTGAACCCTGTGACTGGAAGGTAGGATTACAGATTCATGATTCCAGAAAATAAAGATAGTAGATAATGAAAGAGAGACACCAATATTAAAAAATGTTACATTGAGTTGCAAAATTAAGGCTGGGTAGGCACACCAGCATCACTGGGAAAGTCTTGAATAACAGATTATAACTTTGAGGTAAATGAAATATAAATACAAACCATTTGAGTAGCATTATTATTGCTACTCATATATAAAGGTAAAAGGCAAAGGCCCTCCCGTTGATCGTCGATTTGCTCGAGCAGGCCCAGTAACATCTCCATTGGAGACTTTGTTGTTACTGTGTCTGGCATATCCAATACTCTCGGTAGCTTGCCGGGCTCTCCGAGAGGGGCGGAGGAATCGAACTCGGGTCAGCCATGTTGTGCTATCGCTCCAGCCCTATATTATATATTATATGAGCGCTTTATGATAATTTGGCTGCTCTTTTATTATCTTATAATAAAAGATAATAAAATCCCTAAATATTCTATAGATTAGGCACTATTATTACCCCCTTTTACTAATGAGGATGTTAAAAACTAA
This sequence comes from Sorex fumeus, assembly GCF_029834395.1. NCBI lineage: Eukaryota > Metazoa > Chordata > Mammalia > Eulipotyphla > Soricidae > Sorex > Sorex fumeus. The sequence continues at coordinate 1,302,768 of NW_026606100.1, forward strand.
TTTTATATATACATGGATCCTTAGTTTGTAAGTACAAGAGAGATAATAGTACTCAAATGTTTATATTTATATTTCATTTGCCTCAAAGTTATAATCTGTTATTCAAGCAAGAAGACTGAAAACAGAAACAGACCCCAGGTTCTTTTTTCAGGGGGGGAGGCACACCCAGAGATGTTCAGGGCTTATTCCTGGCACTGCACTAAGGGATCATTTCCTGGAAGGGCTTAGGGCATTATATGGAATGTCAGGAATAAAACCCCGGTTGGCTATGTACAAGACAATCATCCTACCCACTGTACTATTACTGCTCTGGCCCTCTTCCCTAACTTCTGCATTCAACTCCCTCTCAGAAAAGTTAGTTTAGCATCTTCATAAGAAATTATAAAAGCCTAAATCCAAGGTGTTGCAACATCAGTGACGGGAACATTTACACTCAGGCCAGGAGAAGAAACAGAGAATACAAAACTGATCTCAGGGTCACTGTGGAGGGGTTGAAGTTGCTGATGTCAGAGACCTGAACTCGTTGCTTTATAAAGCACTTATAAAAATAAACAAGAATAATATAATAAACCAAAACAAAAAGGCGAGTAGATGTAAACAGACACTTTCCCCAAAAAGACATATAAATGGCTAGTAGACAAAAGAGAGGAGACATTTTAGAGTCTAATGGTAAAGACAAGTCAAGTAGATTCAAATTCTCTAGGAGTTAGTGAATTTGGTTTCAAGTGGGTCACTGCAACTGACTCCTTGGAGTCAGCAATGTTAAATCAGAGCAGATTGAAAGCAGTAGTTTAGAAAGAAGGAAAAAGAACCATCTAACTTGAAATAATTCTTTAGAGTTTCCAGGTATAGAAATCACAAAATAACTATCATACGCTGACAGTACTAAATTAAAAGTAACTTTTCTCTCAATGCTACTACTACTATCAGAAATAATCACTAGTAATGGCTACAAATACTAGTAAACATAAAATAAATAATAGTGTTGCTTTATACCTGCAATAGAAACTATTACTATTAGCATTATTGCTGCTATATTTCAAACTGAAAAATCTTTGCAAGGAAACTGACAATGAGAAAATCTTCAGTACATAGTGATAAAAAGAAAAATAGAGTATGTAGACCCATTCCTGGCATCTGTATATTCCAACATAGTATCATATTGAATCAATATCAATCTTTATAAATATCCAAGTCTCAAACTATCAGAGACAGATATTTAGATTCTGATATGAATGTCCCAGGATTCATCTGAAGCTTTGTTTAGCTAAAATTAAGTTTCCACATGTTGTCTTTTCTGTGTAACAACAATGCCTGGATTCTAATACATCTCTTGATGAAGCACTATGAAATATCTTATTGTGCTAGATTATAAATAATGGAGAAAAACTTGGAAAATAAAGAAAAATATGAAATAAAGAGCCAAGAATATAGGTCAATGCTATGGTGTGAAATGATATCTCATAGTTGTTTTGATCTTCATCTCTCTGATGATTAGTGATATAGAGCATTTTCGCATGTGCCCTTTTGCCATTCAGATTTCTTCTTTGCAAAAGTTTCTGTTCATTTCCTCACCTCATTTTTGATGGGGTCGTGTGCTTTCTTCTTGTGGAGTTCAACCAGTAACTTGTATATCCTTGATATCAACCCCTTGTCGGATGTGTATTTGGCAAATATCCTGCCCCATTCTGTAGACTGTCTTTGTATTTTGGTCACTGTTTCTTTTGAGGTGCAGAAGCTTCTTAGTTTAAGATAGTCCCATTTGTCTATCTCTGTTTTCACTTGCTTGGCCAGTGGCGTGACATCTTTGAAGATACCATTAGCTTCAATATCATGGAGGGTTTTGCCAACTTTGTCTTCAACGAACCTTATGGATTCCGGTCTGATGTTGAGGTCATAAATACATCCACAAGAACAAAAGCAACAGGTGCTGGCGTGGATGTGGCGAGAAAGGGACCCTCCTTCACTTCTGGTGGGAATGCCGACTGGTCCAACCCTTTTGTAAGTATGGACGATTCTCAAAAAATTAAAATTTTTTCTCCCATTTGACCCAGCGATACCACTCCTGAGAATATATCCCAGAGAGGCAAAAAAGTATAGTCGAAGTGACATCTGCAATTGTTTGTTCATTGCAGCACTCTTTACAATAGCCAGAATCTGGAAAAAACCTGAGTGCCCAAGAACAGATGACTGGTTAAAGAAACTCTGGTACATTTACACAATGGAGTATTATGTAGCTGTTAGAAAAGATGAAGTCATGAAATTTATATACAAGTGGAACTACATGGAAAGTATCATGTTAAGCGAAATGAGTCAGAAAGCGTGGGATAGACACAGAAAGATTGCATTCATCTGGGGAACATAAAGCAACAAAATGAGAGACTAACACCCAGGAGTGGCTGAGATTAGTACCAGGAATTTTGCTCCATGACTTGGAGGCCTGCCACACCTGCTAGGGGAAAAGGAAGCTCAGATAGAGAAGAGAGCACCAAATAAAGGGTGTTGGGAGGATCCTCCCAGGGTGGGAGAAGCATGCTGAAAGTAGACTATAGACCGTACATGATTGCCACTCAATGCCTCTCTTGCAAAACACAGGACCCAAAAGAAGAGAGAGAGAACAAGGGGGAGTGCCCTGCCACAGAGGCAGGGTGGGATGGGGGGTGGGGGTGGGAGGGATGCTGGGACCCGTGGTGTTTGGAGGATGGGCTCTGGTGAAGGGATGGGTACGTGATCATTGTATAACTGAAACCCAAGCACAAAAATTTGTAAGTCTATAACTGTACCTCATGGTGTTTCACTAATAAAAATAGAAAAAAAAGAAAAGAAAAAAAGAAAAAGAAAAGAATATAGGTCAATGCTAGAGCAAAGTGTTGTACTTGTGTACTTGTGTGAGCCCTTGCTTTTTTTTAATTCCTGGAAACACACACAAACACACCACACACACACACAAGTTGGATCCATATATAAGGTTTACAGTATAGGAAGGGAATGCTAATCAATATTCAGTGAGTTGAGCAGATTTAAAGGATGATTTTCTGGAAACAGCACAGGTATATTCCCCTGTGACTCCGATAAACATGAAATGTTCTGCTGCCTCTTCTTTTTCATTGTTGTTATCTTGGGGACACACTGAACAGTGCTCAGGGTTTACCCCTGGCTCAACGCTCTGGGTCATTCCTGGCAGGCTCAGGTGCCAGGTATGGAACCCAGGTTGGCCTTACACAGGGCAAGGACCTTACCAGCTGCATGTTAACTCCAGCCCCTCTGCCTCTTCTTAATTCCTAGCAATTTGTACCACAGCTGAATGAAATGTAGCTCTCTTACGATTTATAGTAGTTCCCAGTCTTTTAGTCTTTTTAACATGTTTCACTAAGCATAATTTTAATATACAGCAGATATGCATAAAGATTCATTTTCTTAACCATTGAAACAGCAATACAGGTCACCATGGAACAAAAGATATTATATGAGGAAGGTTTTTGTTACATGTCAGTATTTTCTTTAAAGTCAAAGTATCCAGAAAATCAGGAACATTAGGTGAGGACTTAACTGTACCTTGTACAGATTACAAAGGAGGGAATGTGTTGTTCTATATTAAAGGTGAAAAGAAAATAGAAGGAGAGAAATAGTATCCTACTTTAAATTACATAATTATATGTTGAATTGCATTCACATACCAATCCTCTGACTTTATATCCTATACCACAAAGTTCTTGTAAATACTAGGTCTCAGTCTGTCAAAGAAAAACAAGCAGTTTTGTCTAAGATAACTTTCCTCTTACTTTTTGTTTTGTGTAATTATTGTATTTGACTTCTTGCAGATAGTGAAGTCATCATTTGGTCTAATGTCAATTATTAAAAATTATGTTCATTTTTTCATGCCAAAGCATTAGGATGTCCCATCCAGCTTTCACTGATAACCAGGGAAGCAAAGATTCTATTATTTGTTAAAGATATAAGTGTCCATGTTATTTATCTGCCAGAAAAAATTGTTTAGAGTTTTCATCTCTCTTGTTTTTTCTTTCTTTAGCTAAAGTATTCATCAATTCATCAGCCAGTGCTTTTTAAAGAAAATAAATTCAAAAACATGTTTCAATGCCCTCAAGAAATGCATGTCAAAGTCTAAATGATTACTAAATGATTTCGAATGCACACAAATGAAGCACATTGAAACAATATTTGAGAGCAAAACAGGCCATTTCAGGAAAGGTCCAGTTTAACTATCTCCAGAATAGGATGATAGTCTCTAGGTCAAGTTCTTTCCTTTTATGTAGAACAAATTACCACACATATCGTTTCTCAATATATAATAGGCAAATTTTATTACACAGAAGGAAAATTTTATATTTTCTCCTCCTGGAAGGCATTAATCCATTGAAACACATATGCTCTTTTTTTACCCAATTTTATGAGGCTATTTATATCATGAAATATTAAACCTTTAAAATTTACAGTTTAAAACTCTACTGAATATGTGATTATATGTAAAACTTGCAAATACACAAGGAAATCAACATAAAAAATTGAATACCATAAGGATTATTCTATAGTTCTTGTTTATATTTCATGGTTTCCTTAGGAATAAATACCTGGATATGTCAGAGTATATGCTGAAACAAACTAGCTACAGATGCTGAAATTTGTAGTTTATTCAAAATGAGAGCCAGAAAATATAAATGTATTCCAATACCCATTAAAGAAAGGCAAATAGAATGATTCTGAAATAGTTGATCATAGGACAGTTCATCAATTATATTCAACATAGCTCATATGCCATTGTTACCTCATCTTACGTGTAAGATTAAGATTACGCTGGAGTTCTAAAGTGAAAGTACATCACAAAAACAGTTATCAACGGAATTAAATATTGTTTTATTATTCTTGCCACTGTACAAGAGATTTAAGAAAAATTGGAAGTTGAGGGTGGAAGAAAAGCAGAGTGGGGATATAGCCTGCCTTTCACATGGCCAACCCAAATCCAGTCCCCAACACCACACTGGGTGCCTTGAGCTCCAGCTGGAGAGAGCCTTGAATCCTGAGCCAGGCATGTGCCCTGAGCACTAAGTGTGGCTCCAAAACAAGAACTATAATATAAAGTACAAAAGTTCCCCCATTTTATAGATTTGGAGGTAAAATTTCTATAATCAGATTGATTCAAATCAGATTATTCATCTTTTTAAAAAGGGTATCCATCATTTAATTATAAGTATATGGGGTGCCTTTCTTTATGCTTCTTCTTCACTAAACTATAAATCAGAACTACAGCTATACAGAGTTCTTCCAACACAAAAATGCCTGGATACTCAACATATGGAAGACAAAGAAAGAATCAAATGGATTTATATTCACACACACACACACACACACACACACACACACACACACACGTATACAGTCACTGAATCATTCAATTGTCTTTTTTCTAATTAGGCGATGATACTCTCAAAAGATTAAGTGAATAAACCCCAAATATTACTATAATCTGAGTTTTTATAGTTATAATTTAGTACAGACTTTATTCACTGTACGATTTTTCTAAACTCTAGATCTCTGTTATAATGCTATGACTCTAGGTGCACTAAAGAATTTAACAGACAGATAAAGTAATAATCTTAAAGATTAGAACTGCAAAAGTCATAAATAGATATCCTGCTAGTTTAATAGCATTAATGCCACTGTCCGTGTCCAAACCTAGAGTGAGTTTTACAGAACAAAATAAACCTTGACAATGAGTCTTTCTATGCTTTAGTTTAAGGCCCGTTGAAGATTGAAAAGATCACTGATTTATCAAAACCAACTAGGCAAGTAAGTGAAAACCTGCTCTCTTATTTAGTAATCAGAAAAATATAGCAGCAGAATTAACAATAAAAAATTCCCAAACATTGATTAACTGATGCATCGTTTTTTAAAAAAAAATTATTGAATCACCATGAGACAGTTATAAGCTTTCATGTTTCAGTCACAATCACACAATGATCAAACACCCAACCATCCACCAGTGCACATTCCCCACCACCTATATCCCCAGTATACCCCCCCCCCCCTTTCCCACCCTACCTCTGCCTCCATGGCAGACATGATTCCCCGTACTCTCTCTCTACTTTTGGGCATTATGGTTTGCAATACAGACCCTGAGAGGTTATCATGTTTGGTCCTTTATCTACTTTCTCCACACATCTCCCATTCTGACTGAATCCTCCAGCCATCTTTTTCTTAGTCATCCCTTCTCTATTCCAGCTGCCTTTTCCCTTTGTTCATGAGGCAGGCTTCCTGCTATGTGGCAGTCTATCTGTCCCATGTATATACTGTCCTTAGGTGTCAGCCTCATGTTATCTGCTGTCGGGAGAGATGAAGTCATTAACTTTGCTTATAAATGGATAGACATGGAGAGTATCGTGCTAAGTAAAATGAGTCAGAAAGAGAGGGACAGACATAGAAGGATTGCACTCATTTGTGGAGTATAAAACAACATAATATGAGGCTGACACCTAAGGACAGTAGAAACCAATTTATCTTTACTTTACATTTATCAAATTAAAGATCTTTGAATTTTCTTTGAAAATATTGGTCTGGAGCGGTAGCACAGTCGGTAAGAAGTTTGCCTTGCATGTGGCCGAGCCGGATGACCCAAGTTTGATTCCTCCACCCCTCTCGGAGAGACGGGCAAGCTACTGAGAGAGAGTATCTCACCAGCACGGCAAATCCTGGTAAGCTACTTGTGACGTATTAGATATGCTAAACACAGTAACAACAAGTACTCACAATGATACTGGGCCCACTTGAGCAAATCAATGAACAACGGGAGGGCAATGACAGTGACAGTGAAAATATCACTCAATCTTTCATAAAAATCTCTCTCCTTGCAATTAAAAACAGCAATTATACACATAATACAAAAATCTAAAATGTAAATATTATTTTTAACTATTCAGCTATGTTATTACTTCAAATAAAAAAAAAACTGAGGTCTGACCAACGACTACTGAATTTTTTTAATTAAGAAAATCAAAGTAACAAATCCACTCCAATAACCTTACATGATAACGATGACACAAACTGTAATTTTCCTCCTGAATTTGAAAGCATTTCCAGGATAACTGTTAAAAGCCTAAAGTTATTCTACATGTTTGTCATCACTGTTCATCACTGTTCTCCCGTTGTTCATCAATTTTCTCGAGCAGGCCCAGTAACGTCTCCAGTGTGAGACTTTAGTTGTTACTGTGTTTGGCATATTGAATATGTCACGAGGAGCTTGCCAGGCTTTGCCGTGCGGGCGAGATACTCTCGATAGCTTGCGGGCTCTCCGAGAGGGGCAGAGGAATCGAACTCGGGTCAGCCAAGTTGGCTGCTTCTAAGGCAAATGCCCTACTGCTGTACTATCGTTCCAGCCCTGGAAGATTTTGTGATTTTTTTCTTTAATTCTTTAAGTATGCATTCTTACATCTTGAGTATGTCTTTTATTGCTTGCTTATTGGTATGAGGACTATTCCATGGTGTTCAGGCAACAAGATCATTCTCAACTGAGCCTGGAGAACAAGCAGTTCATAATCAATGTTGCTCAGAGGCTGCCAGTGTCATGCCTGACGGTACAAGACAGGTGGACATTCAATAGCAGATATTGAACCTTTACTTGGAAGGCAGTACTCCAGCAGAAGTCAAAGCCCTGGTCTGATATTCTGATATTTCTTTCCTTGTTTTTTCTTTTCCTTTTTAACCTCATATTGTGAAGAATAGCACTTAATAGGAAACTTGGTAGAGAGGTGTGGGTTGAGGAGTGGGGGTGGCAAATGGCTTAGATCTTCAGTTATATATTCTCAATAATCTTTCTCATCTGCTCTTTTTTGGATGTTCTAAAATTATATGCAAAAGTTGAGTGATTTTACTAGAAAAAGCTATTTTTGTCAAATATTGCAATTTTACCTCTAGTTTGATTTCATTTCTGTAAACTATTTGACTTTAGAGAGGGTAATAGAAACATGATGTCTCTTAGTATCTGTATTGCAAACAATAATGGTCAAATGGAGAGAAAGAGAGAGAGAGAGAGACAAAGAGAGACAGAGAGAGAAAGGGAGGGAGAGGGAGAGAGAGAGAGCAAGAGAGAGAGAAAGAGACAGATACAGAGAGAGATATACAAAGAGACAGAGAAGAAAAGTGCCTGCCATAGAGGAAGGAATGGGTGAGGGGTTGGCAGGAGGGAAAAGGGGGATGTCAGTGGTGGAAAATATGCACTGGAGAAGGGATGGGTGTTGGAACACTGTATGACTGATATTCAATCATGAAAGTTTTGGAACTGTCTCACAGTGACATGGTAATCCAATAGTTCTTTTTTTTTAAAAAAAAGGGGGAAAAATAGAGGGTCATCATAACATGAAGCAAAGTCAAACACTCAATAATGCTTACTCATGTATCACTTTAAAGAAAGAAATTTTGTAGAAGGGAAAAACAGTAATCAATTATTAATTTCATTTGTGAGTTTTGTTTTCTCTGTTTTTTTCTTGAGAATAATATTTAGGCAAAGGCTTGAGCACAAATTTTAACATGAGATATATTTAGCATGACCTGATCAAAGAATAATGCAGCAGATAAAAATTCAGGGAAGTATTATCAAAGAGCAATACACTGTGCATTTGGCATTCAATTAAATCTTTCATAAAGCCAGAAATTATAGATAAGGCAGAAGTAGTTAGTTGGGTCTGGCTGATCATATGGTTGTGGTACTTATTATCTGAGGGATTCTCTTTATCTGGGAACTTCTTCATGTTACTTTCTTAGTTTCCCTCACACCATCCTCTCACTCACACGCCCACTCTTTCTTGTGTAGCTAACCTCTGTGGGAACCCCAAAGCAAGTAATTGGTTAGTTCAGGTTCTCCCCACACCCATTCCATACTCATATAATTTAATGTACAAAACTATTCAGGTTATAACCAAATAAGTCTTTCAGGACCTACACTTTTTAGACAAAAGTTGAACTTCTAAAAATATTTTATAAATAAAATATTTGAAATGCACACTATAGTAGCACTTACAGGCTTCACAAAAGAAAAAAAATTAATGAGGGTAAATATTATTGCCTATTTTATTCATCAAAATGTTTCAGCACATAAAACAATTTCTGAACCACCTAAGTATTAAACACCTAAAATTCACAGGTTTCATATTTCTTGGGAAAACTGCTTGCAAAGGAAATTAATGTTAGGATTTGAGAAGTTTATGATATTAAAAACCTGGATGTAAAAAACCTGTAATAAAAGGGGGAAAAAACTGGATGTCTTTAAAATTGAAGGTAGATAACTAGAAAGAATAAAGCAGATAAGGTGTTTGCCTTGCATGTGGCTAATCCAATTCTGATTCCTTGTACTGCTCATGGTTGTCTGAGCATTTCCAAGAATGATCCGTAAGCATGGAGCCATAAAAAACCCTGAGCACAACTGGGTGTGGCCCAGTTCCCCATGCCCCCTGAAAATAGAAGTTGGATTATTTTTCTATGTCTACAGAAAAACCTAGCAAGCTACCCGTGATATATTCGATATGCCAAACACAGTAACGAGTGTCACAATGGATACATTACTGGGTCTGCTCGAGCAAATCTATGAACAACGGGAGGACAGTGACAGTGACAGTGACCCTAAAATAGCATTTGGAATGCTTATTTCTAATAGCTCCTATTTTTATTTGTTGTTATAAGCTAATATTTACTTTATCAACCAGGCCTGTGAATTTGCATTAAATAAACTTCACTTTTTTTTAAAGCAGTATGGCAAAGGAGTGATTCTTGAGTACCGATGTAAGCTCTGAGCACAGCCAGATATGGTGCCAAAACAAACCAAAACACAACAAAAGCAGTATGCCAACAAAGACCCTTCCATTCCCTCAGCAAAATGCTATAGAGAGTTCGGTTATCTATTGTTTTATACAGACAGTAATTATAAATATGTGTACTGTAGATATTTGATGCCACATCTCCAAAAGAAAAAGCTTTTCTAATGCATACAAAATACCCCATACATCTATCATAAATCACAAAGAAATTTAACTTCCATTACTTAAGATAATTAGCTTGACACTGATATAATTACTAACCAGTACAAAAGAACAAAGATTACAAGATCAATGTAAATAAAGGCAAATTATTTCACTTCTTTTAAGAAAGATGGGCTTTTCCCTTTTGCCATTAGTCATAGACAGGCAATTAAAAACATATTAAGTGCTAAACCAGCTAAAATAAACAATATGTCTTCCTTATGGTTAAACATTCAGCTTAGTTATTAATCTAACAATCTGGGAATAAGACTGGAGGATAAGAATAAAGAAAACCCATTTCCCGTTCATCTAGGTACCAAAAATTTCCCAAAGCTTACTGACAGGTTTAATTTATTACAAGGAAATAAGAACTGATATTTTTGTTGTAATAAAGTACCCTATACATTACTGCTTTACTATATTTTAATTATTATAAAGATATTATAAAATTTGCATAAACATTTAAGCATTTTCCCATTCTGATTCAATTTATATGTGATACTACTCTCCCACACTTTTTGCCCCAGCCACTTACAATAGATCATTTCCTATCTTTCAGTAACACTTACAGAAGCTATGAATTATTCTAGCTCAGACAATAGTAGATCTCTGATTTTCTACAGAAGATTAAAAGAATGTCATCTACAAAAATGTGTGCATCCTAACCAGGATTGCTCTTCTTGCCAAAGAATGTAAAATCTGTAAGGGAGAAACACTATATCAAGATTCTTATGAAGACTGAGAGACTTTCATTATGAAGGTAGATAAATAGTCTTCCTGTAGTAATGATGTAAAAAAATAAAACGATTTCTTCAAAATTGGAGCACTGAGAAAATAAGGGAGAAAACTGTACTAATATGGATATTATTAGCAATATCTGATAGAAGTCCTCTCTAAACACACTTGTATCAACATTAATAAAGGAAGATCTAATGTCATCCCATTTGACTGGAAGCCAAACCTATTGAACTTTCAGACAAAGTAAATAGCTTATTTACTCTTGAATGAACTACATAATCAGCTAAATGCTTCAAGTGGGTCCATCTTATTCCACTAGATTATCTCCTGAAAAAGTTTCAGAGATCTCCGCTGATACTTAAATGATTAAAAGTATTATTTTCTCCTTAAAGGAATTCGGAACAAATATTCAACTTTTCTTCCTTTTAGTTCTAGGGAATGCTTCAAAAGTCCAACTTAAAGGTCCAGGGAGATACTATATGGGATAAGCTACTTCTCTGCATGTTCCTGACCTGCGTTCCTTCCAGAGTATTACAAATGTTCCCCATATTCCCATATCCATCAAGGAATAGTGTCTGAGCACAGAGTCAGAAGTAAGCGGTAAGCAGAGCTGGGTGCAGTCCTAACCCTCCCTCTGTGATCCCATCCCCAAAATGATCCAACTTAAGCAACCATCATTTAGGGGAAAGTAAATCCTTTAAAATCATGTTCTGTTACAAAATAATCATTTTTATAAGACTCTTAAATCTATATTCCCATCTTTGTGTTTGAAAAGAACATATAGGCCTACAGATGATTTTTATTTGTTTCACGTAGTTATAATTTGCCAACTCAAATAAATTATCCTTAATCATTGAAAATTTATTTTTTAATTTCAGTTTACCACTTAAACTGACATAATCATGTAAAATTATATTGATGATGGTATGTTAATTTCTGGAACCCAGAAATAATTTTCTTAGATACTAATCTGGAAATTAGCAGAAAAGGAAAAACAAAAGGAACTGGGCCTATACAGAAACACACAAACAAAAAAAGCATTTTGTATTAAATGCAAACCACATAAGTATGATAGGAATTCATAGAGGTATGAACTAAATGTCTAGTGTGGAAAACTATCATAATAATGAGATTAATTTTTATTTGTACAAATATAAAAGTAAAAAATTTTTATACATTGTGTGCAGTTATATTCTATCAAGAGTAAAATTAACCTTAAACTGACACCTCATACAAAGGTAGATTAAAATCCAAATGTAATACATAAACAGTTGTCATGTTAAACCTGAAGTTTTTCACGGTAATTTGGGGAAGATAAAGGACTTTTTAGAAAAATCACCAAAATAAGATAAAACTGTCATATGACAAAATGGGGGAAAATAATTTCAATATTTAATACTTACAAAAAGAAAGCTACTTATTAAGAAAATTGATGAGCTAACAAAAACAATTAAGGACAGATTATTCATAGAAAAAAATCCTGATGTTAAAAATAAACAAATGCTGAAGTTTTTTATGACCAGGTTGCTTTAATTTACAATTAAATTTAATTTATCATTAAAGCAACAAAGAAATAGTACCATACATCATTTAAATTGGCAAAAATAGGACACATGCAAAATCATAATATAGACTTGGCTAACCTAACAGACAAACCAAATTTAATGACAGGAGGTTATAACAGAAGAAATGTATCTTTAGGTTTATTTTACAATAAAATCATTGCAAAACTCTATATGGAAACTCAGAAGTGAGCTACAGACTCATTAGTGATGGCAAAGATTGCAACAAACTATAGATTTCTATTAGTGAGAGAGAAGGTATGTAAAATGTAAGAATAAACATTAAAGACTTATACAAAGCAAACAATCGATTAAATGTTCACATAAAAAATACTCTGGGATGTTAAAAATAGTATTTGTCAAAATGCATTAAAAATAACGTGAGGTCATTGAATATAACACACATTCTTCAGGGCTTGAACAGGATAGGGCACTTGCCAAGCACATGGCCAAGCTAGGTTCAATCCCCAGTACCCTCCAAGCCTGCCAGAAGTTATCTCTAGGGACAGAGTCAAGAGCAAGCCTTGAGTATTGCTGTACGTATCCCCTACTCCTCCCCCAAAGAAGAGATAATATTTGTTTTATAGGGACATGTACAAAACCAAAAAGAATAGATCATGTACTTTAGAGCAGTTACCTGAAACTGTAAAGTGAACAAGAAGTAGGGTTAAAATAAGTCAACTGATTTGAAAAAAAAATAGTAGGTAACCTAAAAAAGAAGAGGAATTGGATAATGCAGGAAGTCAATGCAATCGACTTTGGAAAGAATATTAGCTTTGAAGTAGAGGGAACTTGAGAGCAAATTCTAACAGTCATTTACAATCACTGTGACTCGAACAAGGAGTATTTCTATAAGACACTTTCCTCACAGCAAAATAGATAACAGTTGTCATTTCAAGATACAGCATATAATACGTTACATACTCATGAAAGAATCTTTTTTTTTTGTCTTTTTAACGCCTATTTTATAGGATTGCTATTGTTTTCATGATACTTAGAATTTAATCTGAATTTGTTTCTTTAGCTAAAATCCGAAGTACAAAGGCAATACTATAAAGGTTAATATTCATGTATTATGAATATCATGGGTGACCCGGGTTCGATTCCTCCTTCCCTCTCAGAGAGCCCAGCAAGCTACTAAGAGTATCCCACTCACACAGTAGAGTTTGGCAAGTTCCCCATGGTGTATTCAATATGCCAAAAATAGTAACAACAAGTCTCACAACGGAGACATTACTGGTGCCCGCTCAAGCAAATCGAGGTACCATGGGAGGACAGAGCTACAGTGACAGTGCATGAATATCACAGGACTTATAAAATATTTCACAATTCAATTAAAATTCAAACCCTTACCTTTTAAAAAAAATCATCCCGCGATACATTCTAAAACAGCAGACAAGGTTGAAGATGACTTTCAATACTTAAAAATCATCTTTATATGTAAGCTTGTGAAGAGCAGATTGTGAAATTTCTAGAAAGTATCTTACACTATTCCTTACCAACTGAAACCTGGAACCAATACTACATTTTATTATACTTTGTGGTACACTAAATCTCAAACAGATTTCTCTAAGCACTTGGAAAATAAAAATGCTAAGGAGCAAAGCAACAAAATGTATTTATTTTGCCTTGTTTCCAGATCTGAAAATAGCATTATCTAAAAAGGACTTATCTTCCTATAGTAATGTAAGGATTTCTGTACATTTCTCAAATCTTTGGCATATTTGCCACCTTCACAGAAGAGATACATTTTAATTTACAGGGCAGGAATACAGCCAGCCCTTATATTCGAGAGTAAAACACAGAGTGGGTTTTCGGGAGAGGGGCACAGGAGGAAAGATAAAAACATGGCAGAAGCAAGACTTCCCATGGTAGTTGGATACAGAAGTTACCATACTTTGGAAGCACAACTGTCCTCCACTGACCTATTAAAATGAGCAAAGTGGCATTTTGGTGCTTCCTGATGAGATCCTAGTACACATCTGAGACGTGACTATGCTGAGATGCATTTGAAAGATAAACATGATATTTTGTCTGTTATTCAAAATTACTTGATAGTAAAATTGAGTTTAGCCTTAGGATCTTAAAAGCATAGTGTTTGATCAGAAATAGTGGCAATCTGAAGCAAGCAAAAATGAAGTGTGTGTGTGTGTGTGTGTGTGTGTGTGTGTGTGTGTGTTAAAAAACAGGGACATAAGACCTTCTTAATAGACACAACTCCCTTATTTGTTCATTCTAAAATGTCTATCACGTGGCAGACACTGGGCAAGTTACTGATCAGCAAAAAGAGGCACAATTCCTATGAAAAAGCATCTCAGAACTTAGCCATTTGTCATGCTTAAAATACAATTTCCTTTACACAACACCACAACAGTAGGCCAGATTTGCCATTCACACACGTGATTCACATACAAGGTCAAAACGCTGAGTGCTACAGGAGATAAAGCATCAGGTAGGCTCCAGCTCTCTGGGAGATAGAGTGCCGTGTGGAGTGAACTCCAAGGACATTGAGAGCAGCAGGAGATGACTTGGGACGGAAAGGTCACAGAAAGCTTTATTTATTGATTAAGTGCCTAAAACAAAATAGGGTATGAATTCAATGTCATTGGAATGTATAAACAAAACCTGAGTTTCCTTCAAATTATTAATGTAGAGAGCCATAAAAGTTAAGCTACTTTAAAAACATATTGAAAGCTCAAAATAAAGAAAATACTCGGATCTAATTTGGTATATATTACACACCAAATCTACACATTTATAAATAAATTAATCCACAAGTCCTTTAAAATGAAACAATGAAATCTGTCCTTTATACTAGGAATCCAGGGCAGCAATTAATAAACTAAGTAATTTCTTCATTGTACAATATTCCATAAATACAAGAAATTAGTGACAATGAAGTGGGAAAATCAAAGGCCTATTGGGCTACCTTGGAATAATATCTCTTGTAAGATCATTTACCATCACCATGCTCTTTATATTCAAGAGAGGTGTTTATTTAAGAATTGTTTATTGAACATTTTCTAGTTTAACAACAACTTTCATGAAATTATTCCTAACAGTGCCAGAAAGATAGACCAGGGGCTAAGGGGCTTGTCTCATAAGCAGCTACCCACAGTTAAATCCCTGGCACCATATATAATTGATCCCTGAGTGCAGAGCCAGGAAAAAACCCTAAGTACTATGGGTGTGGCCCTGTCAAAAAAGTCCAAAAGTCATAATCATTCCCAGAATCTATCAAAAATTTAAAGTATTTCCGGGATACTTTAAATCAAAACAGCAATATATATATATATATATATATATATATATGTATGTGTATATTAATATGGAAATATTAGAGTACTTTCACAAACATAATTTCAGGTTTCATTTTTGTCACTGGATGAAATTATATATAAGATAAAAAAGAATAATTAGCATGAACAAGGAAAATCCTTTAAGCTTTTTTTCGTAATTAAATTTATTACTGAAGTGTTGAGAACTTGATAAGAACTTAATTTAGTACTCACTGTACTTGCAACTACTAATGTCATTTGTGATCAATTTCAGAATTTCTTCAGTAATTTCAACATTTATCTCTATACTGATGTCAGCAAAGGCTACCCATAAGAAATAAAGGGGAAAAAAAAACCAGTATTTTAGATTACTACCCCCTGACCTGATCTATCAGTTTTAAAAAGATACATGAAAAATAAAGTACAAATAGATATCATAAGCAAGTATCAAACTAAAATAATTAGTAATACAATAAAAACTACCAATTACTAAATACAAGGAGAAGTCAGCCCACAAATTCTTAAAAGAATCCTTGCAGCAAGTCTCCATAAAGATGAAGAGAACAGAAAGTAGTCATGGCAGAATAGATTGTTCCAGATATAAAGTAATTAATTTGAGATTCACTATTTGGATAAATGGAAAAGTTGACATAATGGTGGTCTGAGATACTTACTATGAAACCGGAAATCTAAACAAGGAAAGTTGAGAGGGCTGAAATCTTTAAGAGTAAAAAAGTGGCCTCTTTATGTTTAAAAGTTAAGTACATACAATATTTATTTCTTAGGTGATAAAACAACATTTCATAGCACATTAAAATAAATAAAATGGTTTTTTTTCCATTTTGGGGCATACCTGGTGGTTATCAGGGGTTACTGCTGTCAGGCTAAGGGGACCATATGGGATTCCAAGGACTGAACTACGGTCAGCCACTTGCAAGGTAAATTCCCCAATCTCTATACTATCATTCCAGCCCCAAATCTTTTATGAAAATAAATATAGTACAATGTTTATTAATTAATTTTGAGAATTTATCATTGGAAGAGTCTCTATGTTTTCAGTAATAATGATTAACATTTACTCTGAAGAATAGTGTTGTGTCACCTTAGAAATAGCTTAGAAATAGACTTACAAAAAAAAAAGAAGAAATAGACTTACAAAGGGCACAAAGAATAAGACTGAATCTAAATGAGAAGTTGCAGAGCTCTGGGCAAGTCACTTAAACATTCTGAACTTCAGATTCTCACATCAGAATGAAAATAAGTAACCAGTACTCTACAGAATAGCCAACATGAGTTGTAAACAATATGCATTGTCCTAAGGTGGTCCTGGGGGTCTCTAGCACTCTCAGGCCCAATCATCCCATATTATTAAGCCTGATCACTAAAAATCCAGTCCAGTTGGCTAAGTAACACTGGATATAGCCCTGGGGACAACTGCATACTGATCGAGGCCAGAAAACAAACAAACAAACAAAAACAAAAACAAAAGGATGACTAGAAACATATAGCATAGACAAAACAATTACGCCAAAATTCAGCAAATATTGCTATCATTTTATCCTCACCAGTATCATTCAGAATATTTCTCTAAAACTTACGAGTAGACACAGGGGCTTTAATACTTTGTCAATAGGCAGATTAAATAGGCAAGTAAAATTAACAGTAAAACTCTAAAATTCTTCAAAGTAACACTACAGTGTGTGATGTTAGCTCTATGTGATTTCTGACATGCAGGTGAGAATACTGAGAAGTCCATGTGTGAACAAATGTCCCCAGCTTCTTGAAACAATAAGTCAAGAAGTTTTTATTATATTAATTTATTCATGTTTCCAGGTGAGCCCCCCCAAAAAAAATCAGTAAGAGAAAAATAAATATTAAACTATAAATAAAAGACAGATGATATTAAAGCATATATTAAAACTCTCCATCATTTTACTTTAAATGTCACACACTGATTATGTAAGTGGAAATGTGCAAAAGAGATTCTAATTCTATAATGAATATCTTCATGTTTTCATATCCTTCATTTTAGCATATATGAAATCATAAAATATAAATAAAGAACTAAAAAATACTCAGAAAAGTAGTTTTCACGTTTTCAGAATATTTTGTAATTTTCAGATAGAGCTATAAAGGGACAGTTTTCATGAACAAAACTGGTTTGTAGTTTTCAAAATATTTTCTTTATAGAGTATTTCCAAACATTGAAGAAAATTCACCCAGGAACAACCTTTTGCAGGCTTTAATCATACCTTTGAAGGATAAGTTAACCAATGCATCTTATATACTAACCAATGAACCAATGTCTATTGTAATTTTTGCTCTTATATTGTAAAATAAATTTCACTCAATTTTTTCAAACATCATATTGATGATTATTCTGATTTTAGTCACTTGGGTTATGATTGTGTGTGAGCATATGTGTTTATACAGATAATGCACTGGTGATTTTTGGGGTGCCATGGATTGAAATAGAGTTAGATGTATGCAAGACACATGCCATAAACTCTACACTATCCCTCTTGTCTCTTGTACTACCCATAATTTATTCTTATTATATAACATATATATCCTTGCAGAAATGGTGAGATAATAAATATCTGTATATCTCCTGATCACTTTATAATCTTCTATTATATTTATACACTAAAAGCAATGTATGTTTACATATACTTTCTGTTTCATGAAAAAAGTTGTATTTTTATTATATTTTTGTATGATTTTGGGCTGGAGCGATAGCACAGCCTTGTTGTGCACAGCCAGCCTGGCTGAGCCGGGTTCGATTCCTCCACCCCTCTCAGAGAGCCCGGTAAGCTACCGAGAGTATCTCGCCCACATGGCAAAGCCTGGCAAGCTACCCATGACGTATTCAATATGCCAAACACAGTAACAACAAGTCAAAAAAATGGAGACGTTACTGGGCCCGCTCAAGCAAATCGATGAACTACGGGAGGATAGTGTTTTGTTTTGTTTAGTTCTTGAATTTTAGCAGGCAATTTCTTGGCAACTGAAATAATTACATAGACTTTAATGGCATATTCTTTAGATATATTCTGTTAATAATTTTCCTGGCGTGATATGTCAGCATTTTAGGGTTAGATTTTGTAAGCTTCAATAAAGTGTTTGATTACTAACACCCTATTTGCCAACATTATTGTATATGTCTTTATTCATTAGCTTATTCAACCAAATAGCAAGCAATCATTTACTGAAAAGCATTGTAGTAGGCTCAAAATATGCTCAAAGCTAAATGAGAAAGTAACTTGTCAGAAAATAGCTGACAAAAATATTGTCAAATCTATTAACAAGACAGGCATAAACTCAGCCATAATAATAGACATTGTTTTAGGCAACTTAAATAGTCTTTCTCTCATAGACAAGTTTGCAGATCCCCTTCAATGTATAAGAGACTTTGCATTTGCCACCGAGTATAAACTATAAGGGTTGGAGCGATAGCACAGTGGGTAGGGTGTATGCCTTACAAGCCGCCAACATGGCCGACCCGAGTTCGATTCCTTTACCCCTCTCGGAGAGCCCGGCAAGCTACCGAGAGTATTGGATATGCCAGACACAGTAACAACAAAGTCTCCAATGGAGACGTTACTGGGTCCGCTCGAGCAAATCGATGATCAACGGGAGGGCCTTTACCTTTACCTTTACCTTTATAAACTATAAAATAAAATAGCAGATAGCTGGCTTCAGGAAACTTCTATTCTAATTGAAAATAATAAAGTGCACAGAAACCATAATGAAATGTTGACAACAAACATTTGCTAATTATCACCTATACCACTGGTTCTGATTTAATTTCTGAAAATATAGCAATTAATAAAATTGAGTCTGATTGGTTCACATATGAGAACTGATATAAGAAATAATCATATTCTATGGCACTTAAGTAAGTATGTGGTCACCTCTACAATAAAACTAGGACAGTACACACCTGTACAAAATGTTGACATTACTTGAAATGCTTGTTTGAAAACATGAAACAGTTGATAGCTCAAGGAATTCAAGTATTTACTAAGAAAACCCAGAATGTGGCAAATTGAAAATACATTTACTTACCACAAAACTAGAATCCTTAAAAAAAATTAAAACAAAGTAGCTGAAGTAAAGATGTTAAAAATACGCTGAAATTTGAAAGTAAAGGGAACCACTGAGTTTTCTATTGGGTGGGTTAGGGTTGTGGTAGAAGATAAGGCCTACCAAGCAATGTTCAGAGGAATTAAAGAGTCCACACAGTGATTCTTAGCCAGTTTTTTGGTCTAGAGGATGCAGTGCTATGAACTACCAGGGCTACTCTATGTTGCTGGGGCAGGGCCACATCCAGTGGTAAATTGGGGGACCATGTGGTACCTAGGCTAGAACTATGTGGTTGCATATATGCAAAGATGGTTGTCCTGAGCTATGTCAGAAGCCTCTGAAATATTTTCTTAAGATACAGTGATATCAATAACCAGAATGTAGAAACAACTTGAGCACCTGAGAACCAATGACTGGATAAAGAAACTACAGTACATGTACACAATAGAATACTATGCAGCCCTTAGGAAGAATGAAATCATGAAATCTACTTATAAATGGATAGACATGGAGAATATCACGCTGAGTAAAGTGAGTAAAAATGAATAAAATAAGTAAAAATCAGAAGGAGAGGGACAGATATAGAATGACTGCATTCAGTTGTAAGATATAAATAAATAAATATGTGTGTATAAAAGTATATACAATGATATATATTGAGACTGTTATCCAAACAGAGGCTAGGAGGGCTGGTTAATGTTTGGAAACTTGCCCCAAGAGTTTGTGGGAGTGCAAAGGGTAGTTAAAGAAGGGATCAGCATGACAATAATAGCTAGCAGGAAATGATCACTTTGGACAGGAATTGAGTGTTGAAAGTAGGTAAAGGGTTATACCTCAAAACATTTCATTGTTTGTATTGCAAACCATAAAGCCCTAAAGGGGGGAGAGAGAGAGAAAGAGAAAGAGAGAGAGAGAGAGAGAGAGAGAGAGAGAGAGAGAGCACAGCCCATAGTGGCAGGTACAGCTGGGGTGGTGGGCAGGACGAGGGCGGGAGGGAAACTGGAACCACTGGTTGTGGGAAAAGTACACTGGGGAAGGGATAGGTGTTGGAACATTATATGAATGAAATTTAATCATGAACAACTTTGTAAATGTGTTTATCACTGAATCAATAAAAAATTGTTTTCAAAAAACATCATAGATCACAAATTTTAATATAACATCTTGAAATAAATAAAATATATATGAAAATTGTAAAAATAAAAGATACAGTGATTTGTTTACCTATAAATATAGTTTTAACCCAGTTCACTCATTTCTATTTAACTGTTGATGTACGTTTCATATCTAAGATTTCTAACTGACTTCCTTAAGTAATGGTCTCTTCTAGATGTCTGTGTTGTTTTTTCGGCCACTTTTAGGGGTCTTCATACTCCCTAGGAATCTTAGGCACAAATTAGTTTAAATGATAAAAATATTTCAGAAAATTTCCCATGCAGTTTTATTTTACTTTTCAAATATTCAGCACTAAGTTTTTCACATGTTTTGAATGAAGGTTCATTGTACAGGTACAATGTTGAAGTTGTGGTTTGAGTGATTCTTCGTGACCTGTGTACACATGCTATTTTTCAGTTGTTCCCCAAACTTTAGCTGAGCATCTTTTTCTATTATGTTTTCAAGACTGTCAAATATTAATATGCTATAGCATCAGCAGCAGCTACCCCTACACTGGTTTTCAGCAACAAAAAAACTAATAAAAATATAAGGTCAATAATTAAACTTGACTAACATACAGCTTTATGCAGCATGTCAGACCATACAGATACAGTATATCAGACAACCAAACATAGCTTATTTGAGACATTAATGTCAATAAAACAAGGGGAACAAATAGATACCTCCCTGACTTTTGAGAAAAAAGAAGGCAAAGGAAAATAAATAAGCAAAATGAGTCTATACTTGGCCAGCAATCCCAAAATAGTACCAAAGAAATATAGAAATTGACAACTAATAAAATTAAGCTGTGCCATCAGCCTAATGCCACAATCCTGGAGCACTTTCTAACAGTCATTATAAAACAGAGACCATATGGAAAAGGGAAGCTAGCCACTTTGAATCTCTCAGAGGATGTGTTACAGCCAAAAAACTGCACAGATGTGCCCACAGCCTTAGGGTAATCTTTTCTGCGAGCCTTGGGATTCCCCTCCATTTCTGTTATATTCCTATGTTCCTGCTGACTGACGACTTCTTATTAGGGAAACTCATACCATGAAAGAGAACGTGTAAAATGTGTATAGGTGATGTCTGTGGGGGCTGAGGGTAATGTATGGGCACATGGGTGGAGCACATGAGGTGGGTTTGTGTGTTCCTACACAGCTATATGTGAGTGTATATGTATAGAGGTGTGTGTGTGTGTGTGTGTGTGTGTGTGTGAGTGTCTATGTGTGTGTATCTGTGCATATTGGGAACAGTTGTTGGGCTATTAGATTCTGAGTAGTTAAAAGGCAGCAAAATCCTGGTAGTCTATTTTAGCGGGGAAAGTCATTCCATAATCCTAACCTTACAGTTTTGATCAATTGAGAAGGGAAGGGTAGGTGGATATGCGACAAAAGTGGAACAAAGGTCCAGTAGTAAATGTCACTAAAAGTATAAATCTGCACAGAGTTGTAAAAAAAAAGTTTCTCCCAGTCGTGCATCTGATATATATATATATATATATATATATATACATATATATATATATATATATATCTTAACATATAGAGAGCCTGGGTTTTGACCAATGCTTTAAGGTATTATATATTTTCTCCACTGAAATATAAACACTCGCACACTCAAAATATTCTAGCAACAGCTTCTTTTTTGTTTCAGACTCTGAATTTCTTCCCACACATCAATATCCACTGCTGTAACTCACTCTAGAAGTTTGTAGCAGTTCTTTTCTCTATTACATATAAGTCTGCTCTAGGTGTTTTGGGAGAAACTCTCCACATATCACAATTTAACTACTGTTTTGAGTACAGTTTTCTGCAAATTCTCAACTAAACAAATCATGAAAGGAAATACTCAAGACTGTCAAAATAATTTCTATATGTCTATACAGTTTTAGAGACATACTGTTGTTTTGTATAAAAGACTCTACCACAAGATCCAGAAAAATACTTTTCATCTTAATTTAAAGTTAGGATCATCCCGCTCGAGCAATTTAAAATTAATGTGGCTCCCATATAAATGCATAAGTGACATGATTGTCATACAGTTTAATCAAATGTAGCACTGTAATACTGTCTTCCCATTGTTCATGGATTTGCTAGAGCAGACACCAGTAACGTCTCCATTGTGAGACTTGTTACTGTTTCTGGAATATCGAGTACGCCACGGGAAGCTTGCCAGACTCTGGTCTGCGGGAGGGATACTCTTCATAGATTGCCAGGCTCTCGGAGGGAATCGAACCCAGGTCAGTCGCATGCAAGGCAAACACCCTAGCTGCTGTGCTATAGTAGAAAAAACATAAAAAAGCAACAAAAATCAAATATCATAGAGAATAACAAGGCCATGGACTAAATAACACTAAAATATAAATATTAAATTAATAATCCACATTTGAGTCTCTGAAAAGCAGAATTAATGGTAAAAATATGGAATACTGTTAGGAAGCTTGTCTAGAATGCAGATGATAAGAATAAAGAAGTAAACATAGGAAATACTAGTTAATATAATAATGACTATAGAAAAAGGAGGATTTACATCTATTTTTGTTATTGTTAATTTTGATAGCTGTCACTGTCACTGTCTTCCCGTTGTTCATCGATTTGCTCGAGCGGGCCCAGTAATGTCTCCATTGTGACAATTGTTTCTGTGTTTGACAGATCGAATATGTCACAGGTAGCATGCCAGGCTTTGCCCTGCGAGCAAGATACTTTCTGAAGCTTGCCAGGCTCTCCAAGAGGGGTGGAGGAATCGAACCTGGCTTGGCTGGGCGGCCGCGTACAAGGCAAATGCCCTACCCGCTGTGCTATCACTCCAGCTTTTGATAGTTAGCAGTATATAATTTTAATATATGCATGCTAACTTGATACATACTATCACCTCTGTAAAATATTGAATGTAGTGTCCATTGTAGTGATAATTAGCACCTTAATCATGTTACATGGTCACTTATTTTTAGTCTTAGCACGTTTGATAATGAAATTAAATATTATCATATTTATTCAGTATAGCAATTTGATCTCTCAGGCTAATTTAATATCCATTAAAGGTTGATTACTTCTTATTTTTAAAGGAGAACCCAAACAATTCAAGAGTATCATAAGTAAATAAATAAACTTTCTCAGGTAAAACTTTTCGGAGAAAAGTGTAACATCACCCTTGAAGAAGTATTTGGAAACTGGGAGTGGTTTTTATTTCCATATTTTTTGTTAAGTTCTCTGTTGGACTGCAGCTTACTGCTAAATGAAACTTCTTTCCTGGAAACTTTTCTTTCCTCTGACTCTGCCCCCATCTTAGAATTCCCTTGTGCCCTGATCTATGAGGACTCAGCCAAGATTCAGTGATTAAATCTGTTTGGGAAAAGCTTTTGCCATAATCACAGGAGAAGGCTGACCAAATATCTCTTTCTGCCTTCCTTTAAACATTTCCCACATATCTGTGGCTTCACAGATGCTGGAATCTCCACCTGAAATGCCCTATTTCTTCACATTTATTTTCTATATCCCCCTAATTCACATGACAGATACATTTCACACTATTCAGAATTTAGGGAAGAAATGAACCTTCTAACTTTCATGCTGTTGTTAATATTTAAATAAAAAGACCTACCAAGCACTGATCTTAACTGGTGCTCTCCCTGACCCCGCTAAGAAACATGGGAACAATGTCCCTGCTATGCGAAGGACCACAGCAAGGTGTTGTTAGAGTCCAGCATATTCTCAAGCCATAGAAATTTGAAATTGCCATTCTACTCATATGGAAAAGATAGCGGCACAAAAGCTACTTACAGTGAATCAGGGAATTTCTCTAGGGTTATGTTAGCAAGTCAGTTAACCTAAGTGCTGAAGATCAGCTGGAGAGAATGGTAACTCATTGTTAGGTGACTCCTCATTGCATCCCTTTTCAATAAGATGAAAAGACCTAGGAAAAGATCTTTCCTTCCTGCACATCAGATAATCACATTAACCCAGCTCTGTTTTACATTTTACTCACCTACATAGTTGCAGCAATAAGTGAAAGGTCTGGGTACAGTGTGGAAAGGAAAGAACAGAGTCCAAGAGGAGAATTAGGCTGAAATGAAGTTTATTGGGAAGAGAACACTCCCAGGCAGAGCTCACAAGCCTCTAGGAAGGCTCATGAGGATCACTCCCACCTGTGTTTTGGGATGGGTTTACACTGAGGTAAAGGAAGCTTGGGGCAGGGGATGGTTGCTGGCACCAAGGCCTGGAAGTGTTGTGTTGTGGGGTTCAGGGATTCTGAGATCCCTGGGGCATTGGGCCTTCCTGTATATGCAAGTTTCAAACTGTTCTTCTCTGGGCTGACCCAACAATAAGTAATACAGGTCTGTGCAATTTTCAGTTCATTTTTGTTTTCAGGTAACAACTCACAAGTTTATATATTTGTGGGTCAGCATCATAACATGTTGAGTTTAATTCTGATGTTGCATCTTTTAGTTCCTCGAGCAAGGAATAAAATAGGGACTGGGCAATCCAGAAGGAGGTTTTAAAGCCCTCTCTTGACCTCACAAATATTTTATCCACTCCTCCTAGCATGACGGTAACTCATTCGAAGACACTGAAACCCAGTAGCCTGACCAAGAACTAGTGTTAGTGGTTCTCATTGTTTTTCTTCATTCTAACTCATTTTAAGCCTAATGTATTTTAAAACAGAGTACTGAGTAGTTGGAAAACGACAGACTTGAATTACAGTGTAATGAAGTTCAGATGTCACTGTGACATTCAACAAAATCACGGTCACGGTCCTCCCGTTGTTCATCGATTTGCTCGAGCCGGCCCAGTAACGTCTCCATCGTGAGACTTGTTGTTACTGTGTCTGGCATATCGAATACGTCACGGGGAGCTTG
The DNA here is from genome assembly GCF_029834395.1 of Sorex fumeus. Taxonomy (NCBI): domain Eukaryota; kingdom Metazoa; phylum Chordata; class Mammalia; order Eulipotyphla; family Soricidae; genus Sorex; species Sorex fumeus. The sequence continues at coordinate 1,328,467 of NW_026606100.1, forward strand.
CCAGGCTCTGCCGTGGGGGCGAGATACTCTTGGTAGCTTGCCGGGCTCTCCGAGAGGGGCGGAGGAATCGAACTCGGGTCGGCCATGTTGGTTGCTTGTAAGGCAAATGCCCGACAGCTGTGCTATCGCTCCAGCCCATTCAACAAAATAAACCTCCATATTATTGTAGATTTGGGCTGGAGCGATAGCACAGCGGGTAAGGCATTTGCTTGCATGCGGCCAACATGGCCGACCCGGGTTCAATTCCTCCACCCCTTCTGGAGAACCTGGCAAGCTACAGAGAGTATCTCGCCCACAGGGCAAAACCTGCAAGCTACCTGTGACGTATTCAATATGCCAAAAACAGTAACAAGTCTCACAATTTGTTGTGAGTCGTTACTGGTGCCTGCTAGAGCAAATCAATGAACAATGGGAGGAGAGTGCAGTGCTATAGTGCAAGTAAAACTTTTAGGGGCTGGAGCGATAGTACAGCAGGTAGGGTGTTTGCCTTGCACATGGCAGACCCAGGTTTGATTCCCAGCATCCCATATGGTCCCCTGAGAGCTGCCCAAAATCACTCCTGAGTGCAGAGCCAGGAGTAATCCCTGAGCATCACTGGGTATGACCCAAAAAAGCAAACAAAAAACAAACAAACAAAAAAAACCCTTTTAATCTCCAACAGCAGATTTCCACAGATTTAATAACAGAGTCCCATCAGTTTTAAAAATCTAATATAGAAAAATCTTTATACCTTTCCTCTTATAAGAGCTCAGGTGTCAATAACATGCAGGACACATTTTTAAATATTGAATCCAAGTTATTTCCTAGCTTCCAACTTATTTTACACTTCTGGGTTCTCATTAAAATTGCTATTAATTCTTCATCAGTTTAAGATATTATTCTGTCACACATGAGAATGTAAATTCTCAAAAAATAAAACTGTTCCCACTATATCTTCAATTATGACGTTTAGACAAAAATTTTAAAACAATAAAATCAGCTTAATATAGATAAACATAAAATGTTAGTTGACAAAAGCTATAGTGGGCTAATTGGCATTACAAATGTTAATTTGTAATTAACTTTGGTTTTATCCTAAATATAATGGTCATGATATCTCCAAGGCTCAGGCAGCACAGAACAAAGTCTCTCTTAAGTGTTACAGAGAACAGCATTGTTTAGTCTTTCTACGTCTAAGAACTGGCACCTGTCTGCATACTAAACCAGGGACCTGCCATTATTATAAATACTATTGTGGACTGTTACTTTTCAATTTTCTACACATCACACTGTTAATAGTGGTGGACCAGCAGTTGAAAGCAAAATAAGAAATTTTGGTTTATACACTTTCCTTGCTTTATTTACACCTATATATGTTTCTTTTGTACATTTCTATGCATTTCTATACATTCTATACATTTCTATATACATTTTTTATTTTTAAACTAAATTTTATAAATCTGTCCTTCAGTTTTTAAACTTGTTAACTTTGAGACTAATTGCTTTCCAAAGATTTATTCAGAATTATCTCTCAATTTCTATGCACTTATATATAAAACTATGAAAATGGGTCCTGAAAGGTTTTAGAACGTTTTAAATTGTATGGTCAGAGAGTTATTTGAAAGTGTTTAGGTGCTGTTAGCCAAAAGTCACATTTTAGAGAGGTTGGAAAGCTGTGTATTGCTGATCTTATCTGAAAGATGTTTATAAAGATCAAGAAAGTAAAATTGGTCTATAAATAGCACAAGTTTGAAATGACTGCTTTTGACTTTTATATTTTGTGACCTATTTTTTTTCTTTCTCTGTCTTGCCAATTTTTTTTCTGGCAGTGAGTATAATTCAAATTAAAATATATGCCTAGAAAAAAAATCTCAGTTCTAAATCAAGTCTGTTCCACAATCAAGAGCTCTAATCATTTTATAAATATTAAAGATGCAGCAAGTAAAAATGTCTTCCCTTGGCATTGCTGCAGTATTTCATCAACCAGGCCTATGTACAGGGCAAATCAGGGGCAGAAGCACCAGAGTTAAATTTCTACTTGGGCTTTCTCCTTCTATGACATATTCATGTCTTTTTAAACTGTAGATTGTGGGGAAATTTCATAAAATATATAACTCAATGATTGTTTAAAATTTTTAATTTTAAAGTAATTTTCAAACGAAGTAAAATTTAATAGTGGCTGTATGGTAGATACTAATAACCAGGTGAAACTGAGGAAAATGAATATCTGTTTATTTTTATTTTTTATTCAGGCATATTGATTTATAAAACTGCTAATAATGGTGTCTTAGACAAGAAATGAACCAATTCCTTTCATCACAAGTCAGTATTCCTCCACCAGTGTCCCCAGATTTCCTTAAAGAATCCTCCTTTAAGGCATCTTTCTTTGGTTTGGTTTTTGGGGCCACACCTGGTGGTACTCAGAGCTTACTTTTGGCTCTAGGCTCAGGGCTCATTCATAGAGGCTGTGAGTGATCAAATTTGGGTTGGTTAGGTCAGTTGCATGAAAGAAATAGCCTTAAGTCTTATACTATCTCCAGACCCTTTGAAACATCTTTGTAATGGGTCTTGTATGCTTTTAGTCCTTCCCTCCCACAAGTAATAATCTTACAAATTTTCTTTCTTAAGAAAATACTTAATGCACATTATCTATCATAAATATGAATTTCACAGTGTCCCAAAACTTTTCATTCTACTTCTTCAGCTAATTTTTTTTAAATCTAATTCTACCTCCAGATAGTATTTCCCATATTAGATTTCAAATATACTACCTAATATATATTTAAGCCTTCTCAATCCCTGAAAATAAAATATGTGCAATAAGACGTTTTAATGACATGTATGTTGATACACCCTAAGCAAGAACAGTATTCAGGGGTGTTTAGTGGATTGTAATAAATGTTTTCAATTATGCCAGCAATACAGGTGCATGTTCACATGGCTGCAGATTCAGATCATCTTCCCACTCTAGCTTTATCTCCTATCTTAATTGTAAAACTCTAAACTCATTTTGATTTCTATATTTTTGTTGTTGGTTATGTCTAGTGGGCGTTGTGTCAAAGTTGACTGGTCAGGGAGTGGATGTGGAGCAGGGTTCATGAGCATTTTGATAGTAGGTGTACAGGAAATTTTTACAGTAACACAAAAACCTGAACACTATCATAACCCTAGAACCTCTCAACTATAATAATATACAAATAAATCATTTTGAAAAGAATTCAACAATCCCAAAGTCTAATAGATTTGGAGATGAAAAATCTTGTGCAAATTAACATAATAATACAAAAGACTTCTTTGTTACTTATTGCTCCCAGTGAGATATTATTTAATACATATTTTGACGTAAATATTTTGATGTATTACATTTCATTATATTTATGCAGGGCAATGAAGCTTTTTTCCCCTCACAATTCCAAACATATTTTGATCACTTTAAGGCAAACAAAGAAAATATTCTCTTAAAAGACAAGCCCAGAATTTCAAGTGTAACAGTTTTTTTTTTTTAATATTCCAAAGATGCAGTTCTTTTTTTGTCCACTTTTCACAAAACAAGTCCAGCTCCCGCTCTTCCAAGATGTAATCAATCCATCAATCTTTCTCTAAGAGGCTTCCATTTCTAAGTCTAGCATTTATAATAGTAACGTTCATAGTATCAAGGCAGAGAATTTTTTTAAACTAAACTCAGATAAAAATCCAACAAATACAACAAATAAAGAGGACTATGAGAGTGATGACAAAAAGCTAAAGGATTATTTCCTTGATAGAGAACAAGTAAAGATGTACAAGAAAAACTGGTGGGAAAAGCATGATAATATCAACCATAGTAAAGGACTCAGGTAGAGGAAAATGTGAAGGGTATAAGAAACACAACAAATGCCAGATAATCTCACTCATCTGTGGTATAGAGAACAGCAAAACAAGGAAACAGGTAGTATCATGATGAGATGCACTTGGCCTTAGATGATGAAAGTAAGATTATCAAGATGTAGAGGGTGGGTTTAGGAAGACCAAGGGGTGGACTATCTATAATATAAGGTGATTAGTAGAGGTGCTGGAGAGATAGTACAGCCCGTAGAGTGTTTGCCTTCACTGTGGCTAGTCTGGATTTGATACCCAATACCCCATATAGTCCCCAACTATAGGGATGAACCATAACTGCAGAGCCAGTAGTAATCCCTGAACATTGCTTGCTTTGGTAAAAACAAAACAAACTAAAAAATTTAAAGGAGAGTAGTGGACATTTTGGTGGTGCTGAACCGCATCAAAACTATAAATAACACCATATAAACATATTACCTAAATTATAATAAGAATAAATGAAGTAAATTAATAAATTGTAATGTTTTATGTCTTACACACACTAGTTAATTTATTTTTAATAATAAATATTTCTGAAAGGGTATTTCTTTATGCAATTAAAATTATACAGTATTAGCTAATGTACTGACACATTTAAGAAAAAAACAGACCAAAAAGGAGATGAAGAAGAAAATAAGGACAAGGATGAATATGAAAAAGGGAAAAAAGAAATATACACTGAAATAATTAAGAATCCTATTTAAAAGGTGAAACAAGGCAGGCATTTTAGGAATGTGAAACTAATATGACATTATAAAATGAAAAATTTAATAACATCACACTTTTTTTCCTAAATGTTCATTCATGTCGTGTATTCACGACTTCAGTTTTTGCAGTGATTGACTGAAGAAAACGTGTGATATTAGATACTGGTTTTCAAATGTGCTCAGATGTTGGTGCAGGCAGAAGGCATGCTGCTTTCTGCCAAGCACTCTGCCTCTAGAGAGTACTCACTCTATGCCAGGAACATTTGCAGAAATCATTTTATGTGATTTTCTTTAATTATCACAATACCCTATGAGATAAATACTATTATTATACACATTGTACATCTGGAGAAAGTTTGACTGAGATATGACACAATTCCCCTACTTCAGGAGTTTGTACAGTGATTATTCAGTTTTATTTACTGTTAGAATAACCTGGAAGGGTCACTAAGAACACAGACTCTGGTTCCATCCTACACTGACTGGTTTAGTTGCTCTGGAGTGGAGGCTAAGAATGTGCATTTCTAATTTGAACTAGGGATTGGCCAATGGTAAATTGATCCCACCAGTGTGGCTGCTGGCCTACAATCTTAGCACTGTTTTAGGAGTCACTGAAATATGGAGACATTACACATATATCAAAGGAGATGATTCCCCCTGTACTCACATCCACCAAAAGGCCTATAATAAAAAAGTGAATATTTCTGTTTCCAAAATTTATTTTCTCCTAATCCTTGTTAAATGGAACAAAAATTTTAGGGGTAAAATTTAATTAAGAAAATATTCAATAAAATACCACGCACATTACTCTATTTCTTTAAATTTGCAAAGACTATATTAATTTAAGCTCAGCAATAGAACTTTTATTCTAGATTTGCTGCATAGAATTGATTCACAGAAATACAATACAGGAATAATTTTCAATTAAAATAAGAATTATTTTGATGCCAAACAGTATACAAAGACTGGGAAATTTGCTTTCTAAGGTTTAGCTTTGACATTAAATTTTCTAGTGGAAACAAAAGGAATGTCACTCTTTATATCTGTAATTATAAAACTGAAACTGAAAAATGTGTTATTCCAGAAAGCAAAAATGCTGCTTAAAACAATGAGCAAGATATATTATAAAAAATTTCAAAACTTTTGCATAGGAGCTGGAAAAATATTCCCACCAGTCATCCAGGAGGGCTCCCTAAACACAGAGAATTGAGTAAACCTGGAAGACTGCTGGGGCATGACTCAACACACCCCACAGACACATACAAACACACTCTCTCTCTATCTCTCTCTTTCTCTCTCTCTCTCATACACATACAGAAACACACACACACACACACACACACACACACACACAAAGACATACACACAGGTTAAGGCTTGCAGTCAGAGAGGTAGTACAACAAATAGGGCACTTGAATGAAGCAGATTCAGAAGAAACGATACCAGATATGTTCCTCTGAGCATCTTCAGGAACAATCCCTGGACACAGCCAGGAGTAAGCTATGACCTCTATAGGATGTGATCCCAACACCAAACTTAATTATGCATATATATGTTTACATATATGTAAATGCATATATATTTATGTGCACATACAGATATGTTGTGTGTATTGCATTTTGTTCTTACCTCATAAACCACCACGGATATTAAAATGTATTCTAGAAAACAGACATCAAATACATGATAATTGATTTTTAAACACTTCTAAGTATAACTTTGATTCTAAACTAAATCACTTGATCCAATTAAGAAACATGAAATACACAAAATAGCCATAGATTTTCCATACAAAATGTACTCAAAGTCAGACAGTTTATAGTAAGAGATTGTCATATTTTCTATCAATTAAACATTATTTTAACTATTTATGAAGCATGGAGCAGAAATAATTACCAAAAAATTCCTTTGTCCAGACTAGGTCATACTCATCTATGTTTAGGGTTTAATGCTGGCTCTATGCTCAAAGGGTTACTCCTCACATTCTTCAGCTGATGATAAAGAGTGCCAATATTGAAACAGGGTTACCTGGATGCATGGAAAATGACTTACCTTCTGTACTATCTCTTTAGTTCCACAAATATCCTTAAATACTAAAAAAAAAAAGTTTTGAAAACATGAAGCAGAGTTTCAAAATTTCACACGTAAGTCATATCACATTGCCATCCGAAGTCTATCTGTCTGAGATTAGTTCAGATATATAATGTTAAAAAACAAATTCCCTCTTCATACCAAGATGTCATAATTTATTCATGACCTTCAGACTTGCAATTATTATAGTAATTATTATCATAGTAATTATTGGAAAAAAGTAAATGAAGATGATTGTGCAAAAATGCTTTAAAATCATGCACACAGTTATACACACTCAAATGATTAATCAGAGTGTAGCATGCATTATTACTGATAAAAATTAACATTAATTTTATTTAAAGGCAAATAAGGCATAGTTGTAGAAGATACTTTTAACATATGAAGTTTCAGAGGAATCTAGGACAAAGAACAAAAAGTAAAAATAATCTAGAAGAACTAATCTCTATCTAAAGAAATTATTGAAAGGGAGAGAAAAAAATGTACTCAAGAAGGAGAATAATCTTCTCTAGAGAGAATAGAGAGCCCATAAAGTAAAAGAATTACATAGACCAACTTGGAAAGACATTGATTCCAGAATAGCACATACTTGAGTTCAGTACATTTCAAATTATCTAAATTATCTAAAATCAAAATATGACTTATAAGCCATATTGTTTTATTATCATATGAAAAATGCTAAAATGTAATTTGGTATAGACACATTTTTGTTCATCTGACCTATTATTAATTAATCTGTTTCATAAAATAGTAAAACATTTCTCATGGTTCTTCACATACTACTACAGAGGTATTTTGCTTAATAAAATTTCATTGAAGTTGAATAAAATTAATTTCTACTCACTACAGTTGTGTGTCAGAGACACACATGTTCTTAATTAATTTCACATTAATAAAGAAGCACTTTCCTGTATATTGCTGGCATTCCCTAGGGGAGGGGTCTGAGCAAAGATTCAACAACTTTCATAAGATAAATGAGATGTTACAGTGAGTTCCTAGCTAAAGAAAACACAAAGTTTGCATTTTTATGTCACATTTCTGTTTTTTTTTAATTAAATCACTGTGAGATATACAGTTAAAACTTGTCTATGATTGGGTTTCAGTCATGCAATGTTACAACACCCATCTCTTCACTAGTGTACATTTCCCACCACCAATGTCTCCAATTTCCTTTCTTTTTCTTCCTCCCACCCTCAGCTAGATGGCAGACAATTCTATCTGTCTCTCTCTGTCTCTCTCTGTCTCTCTGTCTCTCTCTGTCTCTGTCTCTCTTTGTGTATCTCAATCTCTCTCTCTCGCTTGCTCTCTCTCTCGCTCACTTTTTCCTTCCTTTTGGTCAATATGGTTGGCAATATAGGCATAAAATTACTTTACCTACTTTCAGCATTCAATTGTTATCCAGATTGATCGTTTCCAACTGTTATCGAATTAACGGTATCAGAAGAAACTTTGAGGTCATTAAAAAATGAAAGTCTTAGCCAAAAGTAAAATTAAAGGTGGCAAGAGCATATAGCTCAGGGATCAAGGGTGCATGTGTGACACACATGAAGCCTAGAGTTTGATACTGGTAACTGCAACCCACCTAAACACTGCTGTTACTGCACTGTTGAATCTCAGTACTATGTGTTGACACCGCTGGATTTGAGCATAAACTTTTCAGTCATATCGGCCAAGTATCCCCAAGAGGGTCCCAGAGCTCCCTGAGTACTGCTTGGGATCTCCCTTCAAATGCCAAAGTCTCTCAAAATAAATAAAATAAGCGCACAAAGGATATAGAGTATAGGACAAAAGTCTGTTTTATTTTTCCATTAGTGGCTCACAGTGTGGAACAGACAGTGGACCAAAAGTATAAAAATCCACAGACATTGCTAAGGAAATACTGAGAGATATGGCTGATCAAAGGCCACAAACACATCTCCCTCTTGATAATAAACCCACCTGGCTGCATTGGCAGTTCAGCCTATTCTGTAACCCCGAGACATGCAGATTCTATTAGCGCACTGCTTAATTCCAGACTGGTGAATCAATAGGCCAGTGATATAACCAACCACTAAGCCTAAGAAGGAAGGTTGCAGTGAACAATTTGCCATTTCTCCCAAGATAAGAAGTTGTGAGAAGAGTTGTTTCTTCTTCTTTGGTTAGTTTCTGGGCAAGAAGCATTGAAGTGTGCCACCATCTTGAACATAACAAGTCATTCAAAAAGAAGAGCTAAAAAATTCAAAAAGACAGATTGGGAACATGTAAATAATTTGGGTCCTGAGCAAATTATTTAAACTGTTAGATTGAAGCCGTTGAATTCATGACTCGGGAACCAGTCGTGAATTCAACCAGTCAGAATCTTAGAGGAAAGATTTCCTCTAAGAACATATTTCATTACAATATCTATATGGAAATAAATGAAACACTATACCACACTAGGTGTGACAGCAAAAACTAAAGGCAGTTTGAAAGGCCACACACTCAACACAATAGATACCATAGATATCTTTAACTTTGCTTACTATCTAGTCTGAAAATTGGTGTACCTCACCAGCCTCATATAACATTGCCAACCACCAAGAAAAAGCCCTCGTCTTTGCCAGATGATTTTTAGAAATCTCTGCTCTGTCTCATGACACTCTCTTGGCTGCTGTGAATGAGCATCCTGAACTCTTATTCAGCCACTAGTGAGAATACATTTTTCTTTCCAAGGATGTTTTTCTACTCCCTGGAGCTGAATCTGGAATGTCCTTAGAAAACAAAACATACAAAATGAAAGAAGATGACAAAGACTTTACCTCAAATGTCTCCATTATCACAAAATTTTCTATTTACCTACTAAGAAGGTTTCTGAAGTCTTTAAAGCATTGCGTCTCAAAATTTTGACCTCCATTGGCAACTTTCAACTTTATTCTCTTCTTGTGATTATCTCTTTCCTGCTAGATTGCCCATAGTTTCATGCCAAGGGGGCACCTTCTACATGAGTGGCCCCTTTGGAATATCCTAAGGGTCCATAAAGAGGCCATATTAGCCCCTCTCAAGATACAATGCTTTAAAGAACTCCTTTAAAATGGTAAAATAGGTACTTGGAGAGTTAGTACAGAAGGTAAGGTGTCTTCTTGCACAGAAATGACCCGTATGCTCCCCCATGCCAGCCAAGAGTGATTACTGAGTACAGAGCCAGGAGTAAACTCTGAGCCCTACCTTATGTGGGGAAAAAGAAAAAAAGATGGCAAAATATTAGGATTTGGACATGTGGCTCACTGGTAAAGGGCATGTTCCGTGTGTATAAAAACACGGTGTAATCCCCCAAATCAGCTAAATAAATGCATAAATAAATGAATAAAATCAGGTGGCCTATTTTTAAAAAGGAGCACTGTCAATGTAGCACTGTCCTCTCATTGTTTATCAATTTGCTCGAGCGGGCCCAGTAACATCTCCACTGTGAGACTTATTGTTAACTATTGTGTTTGGCATATCGAATATGTCACGGGTAGCTTGCCAGACTAAGCTGTACGCGTTAAAACTACATTTAGAAAGCTGGTTCAATGTTTCTTTTTTTTAATTTTTCCTTTAATAAAAAAAAGAAACATTGAACCAGCTTTCTAAATGTAGTTATACTCAAGCAGAACTTCCTAAAATGTCCTAAAATGTTAGTTAATGGCATAAAATAAGTCACTGGTTTGTCTTTCATAATATTCAAAATTCTAAGCAGACATAAGAAATGGTTAAAAGAACAGTCGATAGAATGCATAAGATTGTATTTTAGAAGTTCTCATACTTTCAGCCCATCTACTTTCTAAAGGAAGCTATGAGACCACAAAGACCATCTGGATTTTAGGAATCCAATAAATATTAACATTTATCAAGTCCCATGTTTATGGCAGCTTTGTTAATTAGCTCAAAAGGTCATTTCTGGCACCCATATGATTCTGTAAGTACAAGATGATGATGGATCTGTTACACTAGACCAAAGATGTGCAGCTAGTTTCTACCTTGTACAAGGGAAAGTGTACGTATTTATTTTCTTCCTGGAAGTTTCTGCACTAATACCAAGAAGCTATTTTTGAAAAATAATTATATAAAATGCATTTATTATTGCACAAAAGATCATTATGTGCATAAATATGAATGTTCAATTTTGGGTAAGTTCAAAATGTCTATTCATGTGTTTTGACAATACTTGCAACCTTAAACAGGTTGTCAATTTGATATTGTGTTGATTTGGGTTGTTTTCACCCCTTCCATTTAGCTTCCTCTTTGATTTTTGGTCTCATTGCCTAGCTTTTGGCACAGTGAGAAAGCAATTTTCTCCAGAGTCAAAATTAGTACTGCATCATGAATTATTCAGCTCGACACATTGCTTCTTGCAGCACCCTGTGCTCTGCCAGCTCCAAAGTTTGAAGTCTTCCCTCTCACACATTCCAATCTCCATTCAGCTCCCTGCCCTTCACTTCTCCCTCCTCCTAACATGGCAGTCCAGCAGGCTGGCACCCTGGCACCTGACTGAATTTGCTTTATATTTAAATTTCAAGTCACATAGCTGCCTTCTAGCTGGAGTGCTTCGGAGCGCAATCACATGAGGCAGGCTGTTTCCACATAAAACAACTTCAAATAATATCTGTGAGATGAAGCAAGCCTTTAATAACTTCACCTTAAAATAGATTCATTTAGAAGAATCTGACCGAGCCCCAGATGCCAAAATAAATGCAATATTAATTCTATCTTTATGTTTTCTTATACATTTTTCTGTATAAAGCCTCTTGTGTTATGTTGGAGCCACACTTCAATTTTCTCTCTGTTGTTTCTCAGTTTCTTCATTTTACTCAGAAAAAAATGGTATTTATATATAAAAATCATAAACAGATTGACATATTCTCATATATCAATAAATAGCAGGAGTAAAGTTAGACCTATACCTCCCTCCATGCATTATAATTTTAAATGAAAGACATTCATAATACATTCACCAATTCCAGGTATCAATCCTTTATTTTTCATTAGCATATATATAAACTTATGAAATAATAATTTTATAGTGATCAAAAGTTGACTTTTGGTCAATTTGTGTGACAGGATTTGTAGGTAAACTTTACTTAGATGTATGAATTGAAAGTCACTGTCACTGTCACAGTCCTCGCGTTGTTCATCAATTTTCTCGAGCAGGCCAAGTAACATCTCCATTGTGAGATTTGTTGTTATTACATGAATTGAAAGTATTTTTGCAAATAATGAGCAAAAGAATATAGATGTGAATAGATTAAGGAGTACCTCCTTCAAAAGTGTTCTATATTGCCAAAAGCACTGCTAATACTAGGTACACTATTAATCTATCTCTAAAAAGTACTTTGACAATAAATTGGCATTAAGAGGTGCTAAAGTGACAGTACAGCAGGTTTGGTGTTTGCCTTGCACACAACTGACAAGGGTTCAATCCCTGACACCCCATATGGACCTCACAGGTTTTCAGGAGTGAGCCATGAAATCAGAGCCAGGAATAAGCCCTGAGCACAGCCAGATGTGGCCCCAATACAGAACAAAACAAATTATTTAAAGAATACTATATCCTAGAACACAAGGAACTCTCTTACGATTTTACTGCTCTAAATAGAAGTCAGATTTACCCTTTGTTGTTAGTTATTCACTACACATCAGGCTGGGGAAAGTTGGTCAAAGGGATAGGCAAATACAGAATGATCCCTCTCATTTGTGGAAACTAAAGAAATATAGGAAGTGAAAAATAGTTAGCCAAATGAAAACAGATCCGTAAGAGTCAGCCTATAGAACTCTGCCAGCTGAAGAGTGCTGAGTGGAAGGAGACTTTTAAAAAAAATGCTGGAGCAAACCATTTACTCTGGAGTTGGGTAGAGGCTTGGAACACTGTATGTCTCGAACTCTATTTTTAACTGTATGTAAATCATAGTACCTAAATAAAAACTGGAAGGTAAAGATCAATTACTCCTTCTCAGTGACTAATCCTGACCCCAATCGCAACCCTATTCACTTTCCCCCGATTACTGATTTGCTTTTACTATTAGAGAAATACATAAAAATAATATAATAAGCATAAAATTGTAAGTCATACATGATGCAAAAGGCAGTTCTGGTCATCTAATTCCAGGGAGCATAGATGATTATTAAATAAACATAATCCTTAAAGTATATAATTCCACTTATACGTAAATGATTGTGAGCAGATGTTGCTAATGTTACAGTTTTCTATTCAAACAGATTTAATTGGGGCAAGATAGGCCTCTTTAAATTAGAAAATATGTCATATTCCTTTGGAGAGAGATGGCTTAATATGTATGTAAACTTTGAAATTTTAAACATTGAAAATGTGTTGAAAGGAATCTTGATTTTGATAAATAGATGGCATTCTACTCATTTACACCGGCCAGTAGCATGCTACATGCAGCATTTTACTGCTGTTGCTGAAATGATTAACTTAGCTGTGTGCCAAGATTCAGAATTTATACTCTGAAATTTTCAATGCGGCAATGTTATGCTTGTATTTTAACCGATTCCTTGAAGATGTTAACTTTGTGATTCTTGATTTATGTTTCCGAGTCCAATTTTACGGTTTGAGTAATCAATGTTTTCCTTTCCACCCGTTCTCCCCCCACCACATCTTCTCTCCGTCTCTCCTCTCAATGTCATATAGTTGTAAGTAGAGCGATTCTGGTGCAATCCCCTGGGGTTAGTTGATGAGCATGGACCATATGTTCCTGACTTTCTTCAGAGATTACTGTGTGTAATACATTGACAAACCAACTCCCCAAAACAATTCTGGATAACTTTATACTATACAAACAGCTTGCTAATGAGTCGTGGTGGCAGTTGCCATATTTTAGTAATATTTATTAAATCGTTATGAGGCATGAAACTGTACTTCTTTATCGCTGTGATGAATTCGTTAAAACCTAGAAGGTTTTGTTTTTGAAAATAATATTTCTTAGTAATTTTTATAGACCTTTTGCCCCTCACGTGAGTTTTGCATATATTTTTTTCTGTCCCTTATTGATATTTAATCAGGAAAGAACAAAGAACGCATTTTACAACTGTTCTCCTGACTTGACAAGGTGAAGAGCGAGGTAGTAACACTATGATTAAGAGTGTTGTACAGCCTGTGAATGCAGTCTCTGCTGGGAGGCTGATATGGCAGAATGATAGTAAAGGTGCCTCACAGTAAACAATGCTAGCATTGACGTTCATTTTCCTGGTCATTTCAGCGGCTTACACAATTTTAAATATAATTTTAAATATAATTTTAAAGGGTTGATTGTAGTAGGAATGGAACACAGAAATAATTATAAAATAGCATTCCCAATTGTATCTAAAAAATTCACTCATTTTGTGTTATCTAAACTAGATCAGAAAAGCCTAACAATTTAGACACAGTCCCTCTTTCTTTTTTTTTTTTTTTAGTTTTCTTTTCTTTTTTTTTTTTTATTAGTGAAACACCATGAGGTACAGTTGTAGATTTACAATTTTTTGTGCTTGGGTTTCGATTATACAATGATCAAATACCCATCCCTCCACCGGTCCCCATTTTCGACCATCATGGATAATATCCCTCCCATCCCCATCCCCCCCGCCACTCCCCCCCCCCCGCCTCTGTGGCAGGGCAATCCCTTGTGTTCTCTCTGTCCCTTTGGGTATTGTGGTCTGCAAAAGAGGCATTGGGTGGCAAACATGTTCAGTCCATAGTCTACTTTCGACAGTACCTCTTTCTTAACAAATCTGTTCAAGTCTCTCTTCTTTATAATTTAGATCTATGCAACTTAAGTAAGTAAATTAACTTTCTACAATCTGTGTCCTCATTTATTAAATTGTCATTGCACCTGCCCACTATGCAAGATTTGGGGTTAAAAGTGAGAAAGTTCGTATAAATTTCTGTGCAAACAATAGTGCCCACATACTGTAATACTTAGCTAAGCATTAGTTTATAATGTTATTCCTAAAACTGCCAATTCCTGGCTAGAAAGTTAGTAGAAAGGTTAAGGCATGTGTCTTACATGTAGCCAATCTGATTCCATCATGGAAGTTCTACACACACCAATGGAGTTAGCCCAACACCAGAGGGCCTATACATCACCACATGCTCCAAACCCATGCATTGAACTACTACCTAATTGGCTGAAAACTGCAGGAAAAGATTCCGGGACCACTGAGCACTGCATGGGAGTTCCCTCTTGAAAAATAAGAATTTCTTTACATATATTTTGCATTTTAAAATATTATATCAGTGGTGTTTAGTGAGAATTTGCTATGCATTGGGCATCAGTGTAAGTACTTTACACTGATTTGAATTCACTCCATATTTTGCAAGTGCTAAGGCACAAAAAAATGAAGAACCTTGCTCAACTTAATGCACTAATAAGTAACCAATGCTCTTTATGATTGAAATATAAGCACACATACATATATGTGTTCTTTTAAAGGTTTCAGGAGCTGTTTTTAGTAAAAATAAAATACATTTAAAATGGTTGAAAAATATTCACTCCCCAAGCTACTCTGATTCAGCTAGGAGAATTATATTGATTGCTTTAACACTACTGTACTAGAATCAAGAGAAAATTTGATACATTCATATTGGAACAAACTTTAAAGGTCATTTGGTTCAGAAACTCATCTGAAAAGCCTATTGTTTCCCCAGCACTTTCTCCTTTCCTTTTATCAAAAGCAATTAGAAAAGCATAAATGTAGATCAAAGGACCCAGATCTGAAAACAAAAACTTTAAAGCACAAAAGCCAGCTACTCAAGAGCCTGAGTATCCATTGCACATATTTTCTTATTTGTAATATGGAAGTAATAATATCAATGTCAAAACTTTGGTGCGAAGCTTAAATTAGATGAAGTACGTGAACATAGTTTGCAAATGTGCTACCTCATTAGCTTTTTAAAAGTGCTTTCTTTATTGTAGGCATCAAGAGAAGGATAAATTTATAGATGAATACTATATGTGAAAATATTAGCAATTGACCATACTCTCTATGGTCATTGAGATAGCTACAAAATATAGCATGAATTCCAGGAGTCTGGAAAGCAGATACTTGGTTGCTATTTGAAAGCTTCCAATTACATCATCCAGCCCAAATTTAAAAGAAAAGCAATGAATAATTCTCATTGGTGGTTCAGTCATAAGATAAAAATGATTCTCATATTGCAGAGATTAGGAGAGATAGAAGAAATACACATCAAGAAGCTGACCTGTTCCTACAATATGCTCAGTTCTAGGACCATTATCAAGCATTAGCAAGGCATGCTGCTTAAGTCATGCAGGTGTGTAATTCTACACTGTATTGGCGATTCCAACATAGTTAACTGTGAAAAATAAAACAAATAAACAGCTGCTAAGCCAATGACAATGGTAATTTGTTTAAAAAACTGTCCGACTCTGGTTGGGAGGAGACTAAACACATTATCAAAGAAATCATAGAAATTTCAATTTTTTTTCTGAACTCATTATTAATTCCTGAGGCAAAGTAGTAAGCAATAATGGAGAAACTTAATATTTGGGGCTGGAGCGATAGCACAGTGGGTAGGGCATTCGCCTTACAAGCGGCCAACATGGCCGACCTGAGTTCGATTCCTCCGCCCCTCTCGGAGAGCCCGGCAAACTACCAAGAGTATTGGATATGCCAGACACGGTAACAACAAAGTCTCCAATGGAGACGTTACTGGGCCCGCTCGAGCAAATCGACTATCAACGGGAGAGCCTTTACCTTTACCTTTACCTTAATATTTGGAAATGCAAATTAAAATGAAAATTAAGTTACTCTTACAAGTAAGAAAAACAAATAGTAACATATTCCAAGACAAGGGAGGGATCCATTTCTTTGTCAAGAATCAACTATGACACAACTCTGAATAAAGAGTAAAAATAAAATATGTTCCAAATACAGAGCGGAGAAAATATTTATTTATGGAGTTAAAAAATTAAATGTGATAAATATTTTTTAGGGACAGTAATAAATTAAATGATCAAGGCATTAAAACAGAAAAGGAAGTGAACCAAGGGTGAGAGAGATGCATGCACTAAAACATCCTCTTCACATGTCTCTGCAGCCTTCATCTTTGGTCCCTCATTCCAGTATAAGTGAAGATGTGTTCCATTCTAGATATCCTCTTTCACTTTCCTCAATTTGTCATTGACACTACATTTCCCTTCATACAATTCATCCCTTATGTGTTTTAAAATGATAATGTGTTTATTCTTATTCTTATACCTTTTTATTGGGTCTTCTGAGTGTAATATTATGGCTTCTCCTCTTGCTTTGTGGACCTACTTGAAAGTATTTCTTTGGCAGTCTTTTCTGTATAAACATTTCTCCAACAGTTTTCATTAACTTGTGCAGTTTCATCTAGCATCTTAAATCAAAATGCTATCAGTTAAAACAGAAAGCAATGAGTAGGGTGTGAAATATCTACAAAACTAAAACTGCAGACTTGACCCAACAATGAAGAAACAAGAAGATAAGTAATTCAAGATGACATTCAGAATAGAGGCTGGGTGATTTGGAGAATGTTAATGCAATTGTGAGGAAACCTGGTTGAGAGGTTGAGGATGAAAAAGATAAGCTGAGTTTGGCATAATATCAAGTATCCCCAAAGGTATATCTGATGTATGTCTTTAATATCATCCTTCAGAGTTAATATCCAATTTTCCATCTGCCTATTTTATATCCACACTTGAAACATACTGAATTCTGTACTCACAGAACTCCATTATAGTATACTGTTTGGGTTCACAAAGCATCTCCATTTATTATGAAGGGGCCACATGGTAGATTCTCATCAATAGATAGCGCTGAACAGGACATCTGCCTTGACAGGAAACATCACCAAAAAATCTTTTCACACTCTGTATTTACTTTTGTATCAATCACAAAGTTCAGTGCTTAAGATGGTAGCATCAGAAGACAGAAAGTCTGAATTTTCACAGCACAGCTTCAGTAACATGTGTCTGAGTTCAAGAGAATTACACATCACACACAAAATGTGAGAAATTGAAAAGAGAGGCAAAAATTAAGTTAGCATGTTTTATAAAGAACAACAAAGAACGATGCAGTTCCTCATGGTTAACCACAATAGAAAGACATCTCCCATTCCCTCCCAAGGAATAAAGAGATCAATACATAAAAAAAACAGATTCCAGAACCCAGGAGAGAGTTGGATGGAGAATATTAATTACATCAGGAAAAAGTCCTTTAGAAAGCATGCTTCCAGTAGAAATAAACTCTGCAACTTAATCCCTCCTACCTCACAATCATCTCCTTTTGTTATTCTCCATTGGTTAACCCAACTCAAACCCAAGCACAAAAATGTGTAAGTCTATAACTGTACCTCATGGTGTTTCACCAATAAAAAAAATAGTCAGCCCAAATAGCTCCAAGGAGAGAATGTCAAAGAGCAGGTACCTGACAGAAAGGAGAACCACCAGAGAAAAGTAGTTACATCCAACTATATTATGAGGAAGGAACTTTACTGTAATAATACACTGAAATTTCATAAATGTTTATTGTAAACTAACAATAGTTATCTTGACTGATATAAAGCTTGCATATCCTGTTAGTGCTCCAGATTCTATAGGATTCAATATTATACATCAAGTATATTAAAATTATATATTAAAAAACCTTTATTAAAATTGTGCAAATAATTTTGAAGAACCAAATTAGATAAATGCAATGATACTTTATAATATTTAGTGAGTGGGGTATGGTGCTGCCAGAAGGTCAATCTGTACCTGTGAGGCGAGTGCATCAGCTGCCTGATGGCGCCTTCAGACTTCCAGATACCGCAAAGTTGCTTCTGTGCCTTTGGTCAGACCCCAAAAAGTTGGGGCAAAGTTTACCCAGAAAGTAAATGGCCAAAAGTTAGGTATGTGGGAGACACACCCACAACCACCTCCAGCTCAGCTATATAATTGGAGGAATGGCCTCTCTGGTTCCTGATCAGATTGACTAACAACCATAATCCCAGAGACTCACAAACAAATCCCGAAACCCAGAGGTTTTGGCAGAAATGTGGCAGTTCCTGCAGTAGGTTACTGGCACTGGCGCTGGGCCACCCCAGGTGGGAATAGGTTTTGTGCCTTGGCCTGTTCCCCTTAGCAGCCCTGTGGCCATCATCCTCCAGAGGCCACTGGAAGAGTCAGGTTTGGGCCCTCAGTGATGGGACACGTGGGGTCTCAGGGGATGGGGGTGGAGCCGGCCCTTTCCTCCTTGTCCCAATGAGATCCCGAGTTGCTGCCCACAAACAACCTCTCTGGTCCTGATCAAGCTGCTTAACATCCATGAGCCCAGAGACTCAGGAACAAATTTCGGAACCCAGCGGGTTTTGGCAGAAATCCCTCCAGATTCAATTGTTAAAATTTAAAAATTTCAAAATCACGCAGCCACTACTGAAGCCTCGTGGCATCATATGCTATTTATAACCAGCAATATAAAACAAATTGTCTACTGTTGCCTTTTCGGCAGATCTGAGTGTTGTGGTAAAATCCCAAATAATAATGGTTGGTTTGGTGTCAAAATATCGAATGTAATCAAAGTAGAGAGAGTGTAATGTGGAAATCATCTGCCCCACAAGTAGGGGGAGGGTTGAGATGGGGGCATACTGGGGTTTTTGGTGGTGGTGAATGGGCACTGGTGAAGGTACGGGTGTTTCACTGTATGACCGAGACTTAGATCTGAAGGCTTTGTAACTGCTCTCACAGTGATTCAGTAAATCAAATTATAAAAAATGAAAAACAATAGTAAGGTGGAGTTCATGCCCAATTCAATCAGTCTAATCATTGGCTGAATGAATAGCAGTACTCCTACATAAAAAAAAATGATTATCTTAAGGTGAAAATATTAAGACCAATGTGACAAATGATACATAAAATAATAAATAGTTTGAAGCAACAAAAACCAAAGTATTTAGTGAAAAATATTTCACTAAATGTTACTTTAATGTGTTGTAAAATGTTTATTATAGCATTACTGGTGCATTTTTATTTGTACATGTTAAATTATCCAAATTAATCAAAACTAAAAGTTCAGAAGAAAAAATTGGTATTATAATCCAACAAAACTGACAGAGACTGCAGTAGAACAATAGATTGTGAACTGTTGTAGTGACCTGTTAAAGGTTAGAGGTTCATTATTATTCATCACAACCACATCTCCTAAGTGGAACTCAGGAGAGAAAGAATCACATAATTTGTCTATTGGAGTAGAGACAGAAGGAAATATGTCATTTGTAACACTTTATAAGAGCTAGTTTGTGTTCCAATGTCTCTTTTCTCCCTTTCACCATAACAGATATATGTGTATATATATATGCATATATATATACACATAGTTCATTACACTAATCATAAAGTATTCCATAAAGTAAAAAACAGGAATTATATATCTCAAGTTAAGATCCAGGATGTTTCTAAGTGAAATGCTTAAGAAATTTAAATTTTAGACTCTTATTAGGTTATAGTTTACAGCACCTAAAATGCTTGAACAGGAAAATAGAAACTTGATGGATATATTTCAACTGTTTGTCACACTAGCAAAGTCATTTATGTTGGCAGACAAATGCACCCAATCTAGTATTAAATTTTTTATCTAGTCAACTCTTATTTTCCTGATTAATTGTTCACCAAGTAATTCTGATTGTTAATATTATAATGTGGTTTTGCATGGTAGCATGACCTAATGGGTAAAAGTGGATGAAACATATGCATAGGAACACAACCATCGTTCACTTGTATTATAATCTGTAATTCAATTTTAACCTACAATTTCTTTTTAATACTAATTCACTTTTAATGTGATTACAGATGCCATATATAAGCTGCACTGCCATATATGATGTCTCTAAAGACAGTGAACAGTGAACTGACTTTCCATAGTAACCATATCCTACCATTGTTGAGTAAAACACAGTACACAGATTTCATCTTTATTAACTATAGTCAAAACCCAAACAAGTTAAATATCTAATGTTTAAATGCATTATCTCAGTGTCTCCCCTACTCCACCCCTCAAGTACTTGCTGTGGACAGCTCAGTTCAGTTCAGTAAACCAGTTCCCATGTCCTTTTTAGTTCTAAACCATTGTGGTTTCATTGATTTATTAGTGACTTTTTTTCTGTGGGAAGCTGGCCATCTAACTGACCAAGGGCCTACGTTTCCCGCGGCAGGCAAATCCTGTGCTATGTATGGTTATCTTGAGGAAACATCTGTCATGGCTGTCCGCAAAAACAAGAAGTAACTGACAATGATTAACCATGTATGTGAAACGTATAGACTTTGTAACTTTCCTAACCATGTATGGGCATGACCTTTTTGTGTAACTACCTCATGCTCTGTATGCATATGCTTAGTTTCCAGTACTGATAGGTATATAAGCCCTTGCTGCCCTAAATAAAGTCTGTCCTGTCCTATCCTCTCTCTTAGCTTCTTGTTTCTTCTTGCGTCTGCGTGTTCATTCAGTTGATCCCTCCTTGCACATATGGAACCCGGAACCCTCCCTGCAGGTCAGGGAGGCAACTCCGTGGTTCCACCCCGCATTTTTCTTTTCTCCATACTTATACTTCTAGTCTACTTCTGTGAAAATTTAATTTCATTAGAACCCAATTTGAATTTTCTTTACTGTTACTTGATCTTAATCTCTGCTAGCTTTGAACTTTTACTTCTGCCTTCTATCCGATGCCTTTGTCTTTACTCATCTTCTTATAAACCACCTCACAACTGATTCACAGATGTCTCTAAAACTCAGCTGAAATTATTATTTTTCTACTCAAAACAATCAAATTATCCTGTTAATCTAACTTCTGCATTCTGACACCCGTCCCTTGCCCAATGTATCTTCATCTAATCTGACATACCAGACTTGGTGTACATCAGACATCAATCAAAATGAACAGCATGGTGTCTACAAATGTGCTTTGAGATTAGGGACTTTCTAAAGTGAGTTTTTACAATGTATAACAGTATTCAGTAGTTTTTCTGACATGTTTTTCTTTTTCAGATGCATCTATTTCCATTCCTCTTGCAAAACCATTTCTTATTCATATAACAGGAGAATTCTAATTTTTAAAAATGTAATGAGAGTCTGTCTGTCTCTTGGGTAGAAATTTTGGCATTTAAATCATTGTTTTTAATCAGAAAGTTTTAAAACAAGAAATATTGACTGTGACATTAGTTAAAGGAACTTTCATTCATTGCTGTTTGGAATAAAACCTGTTAAGAGGCAATGGGAAACAATATAGAAATTTTACAAAATATTAAAAAAATGAAAATACCATATGACCCAGAAATTTCATTACTATATGTCTATGCAAAAAATAAGTCACCACATAAACTTAAAAACACATGTATGTCTATTGCAACACCAATCACAGTATTCAATGAAGATGTAGAACAACCAATGAGTAATGATTTCATGGTACACATAAGCATTGCATTACTAGTCATTTAAGAAAAGATGAAATATTATTGTCTTTTGCTATGATGTAAATAGAACTGTAGGGGTCATTCTAAGTAAAGTGAGTCAGAAGGAGAAAGATTAATCCTAGATCACTAAAATATGAAGTATAAAAATCCAAGCAGAAGTGAAAAACACTGAGTGAAAACAAAAACTTAGACTCTTTAAAAAAGAATTCTGTTTACCAAGAGGTAAGAAGTGAACTGGAAAGAGCATGTACTGTGGTGATGAAATGACACTTTATTGGTAGGTATGGGTTGGTAACACAGTAGTTTGATACTTCTGAAACATAAAAACTTTATATTCTTACAATGCTACCCCAATTTAAGTTAATTTTATAATAATAAATGTTGGTTTTGATTCAACCAATAACAGTTATAGATTAAATCAGGGCATCCTTATCTGCATCTACCTCTATCTATCTATCTATCTATCTATCTATCTATCTATCTATCTATCTGTAGGCAACAACATTTTTCAAGTAATAATGATATGATTTAAGCAATAGGAACTCATCAACTGGTCAATTATAAGGTAAATAAGTGATTATCAATTATTTCCCTAAAATATGTCCAATAAATATACCCATGTCAGCTTTAGCATTTGGACTTTTTGCTTTTAGTTATCATATACTAGTTAATTATAGACAATTGACAAAGTTCTACATATTCCAATGTTTGCACCTTATCTCAGCAGGCAGCCCATCCACTTTGCCCACACACTAAAACTCTATTTGCCAACACCTCTGTCTCCAATGCTTCAATTTATCAACACATCAACTGTCACCTCTTTCTCAAAGTCCTGACATCTTAATGCATATCTTCAAATAACTACATACTGTAGTAGCCAAAGGACTAGTAAAGTAGGTAAAATTTCTTTTCAAATGGTAGTTTTTTTATGCTTTATTTAGCACTTATAGATATCCAATCACAGAAAGGTTTTCTGGTTATCTAGTATGTTGTCTTACTGAAATTAAATGTAAGTCTCATATTTAAAAAATCATTGAGTTAATATCAATTGTAAAGTTGAATACAACAGATATGGCTAAACATCATATTTCTTTTTTTTCTTTTCTTTTAACTTTATTGAATCACCATGAGAAAGTTACAAGCTTTCATGTTTAGGTTATAATCACACAATGATCAAACACCCATCCCTCCACCAGTGCCCATTTCCCACCATCAATCTCCCCAATATACCCCCTTCCCCACTCTCCTCCTGCTTCCATGGCAGACAATGTTCCCCATACTCTCTCTCTACTTTTGGACACCATGGTTTGCAATACAGACACTGAGAGGCCATCACGTTTGGTCCACTATAAAGTAAGTAAGATATTTGCCTTGCACTCAGTCACTGTCACTGTCCTCCCATTGTTCATCAATTTGCACAAGCGGGCCCAGTAACATTGTGAGACTTGTTACTGTGTTTGGCATATCAAAAACATCACGGGTAGCTTGCCAGTCTTTGCTGTGCAGGCGAGATACTGGCTTAAATCTCTACCACCACATTAAAGTCTCCCGAGTCACTAGAAATCACTGAGTCTAGAGCCAGGAGTAAGGCCTATATACTGTTCAGGTGTATACCCCAAAAACAAACAAACAAAAAATAAATAAATAACTTTATGAGAATGAAATGACAATAAATGAAGACTAACTTTGGAATAACAAGCTGGATTTGACTGTTTCTGCACTATATCTCTATTGCAAACTTGGAAAAAACTGTCTATTCCACCTAAACTTCTTGGTTCTCCTTTTGAAAATAAAATCAAGTAGGGTAGGGGGATAACTACAAGACTGGATTGCATGCTTTGCACGCTTTGAATGCAGGAGAACTGGATTCAATCCCTAGCATCACATGGTCCTCCAGGTACCACACTCCTCCTCACAAGGGAGGAGCCCTCAAGCACAACACCAGAAACAGTTCCTGAGAACCACCAGCTGTGCCCTTCTAAATAAAAAAATAAATAAAGGAAAATAAAAACTACACATATTTGATAGATTTATTTTTACTTTTTATTGATGAGTATCCTGAAGTGAGAAGATGCCATTGGGCTACACTAGCATGCGACAGGGAAGAATAGAGACATTACTGGCACCCACTCCAGCAAATTGATGAGTAATGAGATGACAAGTGACACGAGTGATTGATGAGTATATGTTGGTATCTTCCTTTCTAAACTTTGGAGCGTGACATATGTCTTACTTTTCTCTAAGTACTTAGCACAAATGATTATATTTTAACATATATAATCAAATGAATAAGCAAATATAGAATTTAAAAATGTGAAGGAAAATATATTTATTCCTTTGAAAAGATAATGCATATTACAGAAATATATATGAAAAGACTTCTATATCTTTCCTCTCATAAGTTATCATGACTATTTATTTTATGATGCATCTTCATTATATTTGTGTTTTTCCTAGAGTACCACCTTATAAAATGCCCTGCTGAAAAATTTAAATTTTTTCAATCTGATTTATTTTTCCTTGCAATAAGTATGAACATCTTCAATCAAAATGATCACATTTTTTAAAATATTATTAGGTTTTCTTAAATTCCTAAAGATTTTAACCTGTCAGTCTTAATATGGAAAACCTTGAGAAAATTGAAAATTTATTACAGAAATTATTTCAGGTGATTCATAATTTAACTCCTTTTATAAAATAAAAAATTCTGAAGCATTATTAGAACACTGAAAACTTTAAAGTGTAATCTAAATTCTAAAATCAGTCTAGTTTGATCGAAGCCTACAAACCTTTCTAGCTCCAAAGATGGCCATTTCATTTCTATATAGATGCTCTCAAGATAAATCTCTAAACCACATCCCTATACTTTAGATAATCTCTTCTTGCTTAATTGAAACTAAATATAGCTAAGGTATATAACTTTGATATCCTTTTATCACCCACACTGGAAACAGGACATGGAAATTTCAAGTCCATTCCTTAAAATCCTCAGCTATAAGCACCGTGAATCTCCCATCTTCCCCAAAGTTTTAGCTTTCCCTCAAAGAATATGAAAAACAATCAATTTGGAGACTAATACAATTAATTCCACCCCCTATACTCATCAGTTCCACCCTAGGAGCATAACTTTGTCCATTTCTCCATAAGGTTACAGGAAATGTATAATTATAACACAAAAGTGATGTGTGTGTCAATGTTAGACACCTACCACCAACATTTTACCTAGTTCACTAATATTTCACTTGTACTTACCAATGCTTTCATTTCCTGTGAAAATTATGCAGAGAACAGAACAATGCCATCACTGGATCCTTAACCTCGTCCTTTTTCTGTCACCTTTATTCCACTTATTGACTAAAAATGAATATGAACGAATAAAATCTATGTTTCCATTAAACAATTATGTGAAATAAAGGTTCTATATAAAACGACTAGAACTACATTCATTTTACAATATTGGTTTTAAGGGCTTCATCTAGACTTTTGCACAAACAAATTTGGGTATTAAAAATGATTTAACTATTCACTTACATTTTCATAGGATAAGAGTTTCCCATCCTAATACTTAAACCATGAAATGCATTTAGTGAATCAGCTCTCAGAATAAAGCGGAACAGGGAAAACCAAAATTCCAAAATTAAGATCCATAGAAATATGATTCCAGAAAACCCTCCAAATTTGCTTTGTATCTTTTATTAAGTTTTGAGAAATTTGGCATTAGACATTATAGCAGGCCTCAGAATAAATTAATGGATGGTTAAGTAGATTAGTATATTCCTTTATTATACTTTATTGGCTTATTTTAACAGACTTCAATAGTAATGAGGATTCAATTAATATTCTATAAATTCAAATTAGATGAAGGGGTGAATGTATAATAAGTCAAGGAACCAACACTATTTTTAACTTCAGAGAAAAATCAGGCCTTTCCACAAATTAATTTAGAGTGATAACTGGTTGTATAAAGTTTGGTGCTTTATCTTTGCTTATCTGAGCCTCTTATTGAAAACACTTCCCACTCAAATATTCGGGATACAATTGCTACCTACCTGTCAACAATTTCTCTTCTTTTTTTTCTAATAAGCCATTCAAGAGTTACAAATGTTATTCTCTATTTCTAAAACTTTTTTTTTTCGTTTTTTCCCCTAGTAACTATGGCAAAGATAAAAATGTATCCCTTTTAGGCAGCTCAGATAGAGAAGGGAACACCAAGTAAAGGGTGTTGGGAGGATCCGCCTAGGATGAGAGATACATGCTGTAAGTAGACTATAGACTGAACATGATTGCCACTCAATACCTCTATTACAAACCACAACACCCAAAAGAAGAGAGACAACAAAAGGGAATGCCCTGCCACAGAGGCAAAGTGGGATAGTAGGGAGATTGCGGGGTGGTGGGAAGGCTACTGGGATCATTGGTGATGGAGAATGGGCACTGATGGAGGGATGAGTACTCAATCATTATATAACTGAAACCCAATCAGGAAAATCTGTAAGTCTACAGCTGTACCTCATGGTGTTTCACTAATAAAAATTTTTTAAAAAGTCCTTTCTCTGATCTACTAACCAGGGAAATAGTGGTTATGTATTTTTTATTTCTTTCTTATTGCATCTGAAAGTCATCAAAGTAGGCAGATAAGCTGTGTTCTTTAAGTGTGGTTTTCAGTGTTTTCTTTTCCATATTTTAAATAGACAGAAAGTGATGTGTTAGTTCAGTGATAGCCAAGTGATTAGAGTAGGGATTTTAATGGAACAATCATTGAAGGTTTATTTTTAGGAAGCTGGCACCAGCTTTTGTGTGTAAAATATTTGTTTATTTTCCACTCCAGATATCTATACATTTATTAACATTGTTCCATATATGACCAGAACATATCAGCATAATAATACTTTAAGTTTCAACAGTAATTTATAGAAATAAAATCTACCAATAAATGGTCCAGCTACTGTTTCTGTTTTGTTTAAGAAAACTACAATTTGGGGGATAAATAATTATAGGTATCTCTAATTTACATCTATTTGAAAATATTTTTTTATTTTATAAAATTTATAAATATTTTTCAGGAACTGTATAAATTCTAAAGTAGGCTTATTACTTACATTAATGCATTAGATAAATATTGTAGGCTACTGCATGTACCTTTATACTATTCATGCTATTTACTAAGATAATATATTCTTCTGATGATCAGCACAAGATTTGCTTTTTAGGTAAATCACGTTCCTTTAAAATTGGGTCAAAAACTAGAGCATAGATTAATAATGGTATAGCCGAGCAATAGCACAGTGGGTAAGACATTTGCCTTGCACGCAGCTGACATGGCCAATGTAGGTTCGATTCCTCCACCCCTCTTGGAGAGCCCAGCAAGCTACTGAGAGTATCTCACCCACACAGAAAAGCGTGGCAAGCTCCCCGTGATATGTTCAATTGCCAAAAACAGTAACAAGTCTGGTGCCCGCTCAAGCAAATCGATGAATAATGGGAGGACAGTGCTACAGTGCTACAGATTAATAATAAAATTATTCATCAAAATTTAGATAAAACGTCACAAGAAGACCCAAAATAATTAAACAAAACACCTAATGCATTGAATTCAATACACTTTACATATATGATTGAATTTCATATACTTTCCTATTTTTTGGCAAATAAAATACTTTCTTGTAGAATGACTGCACACTTGATAGTAATCTATCTAGAATCTTAATGAGTGAGATGGATTTAAATAATTGGTTAAATTATTACTAACAGCAATCCTTCTCATACACAACACATTCATGGTACACAGTGTATGAAGAATGCATGTGTTAATTAGCATATTTTAGTACAGATAAATAGGACTATTTATTGTATTTGACTGAAGCAGAAACTAAGTATCCAGAAACAAGGAATGAGTTGTGTAAGGTCACAGAGGCTATAACAGAAACCTAAAACATAGGTTTTTGTCTCTCAGACTAGGATACTTGTTGATACTCGAAAAGGTTGTAAATGTTATCTTAGGAGTTTCAGAGGAAAATCAGAGTTTACAAAACCATTTCACGTGTCATCTTACTTATATCTTATCACTGATATATGGGTTTGTCACTGTCCAAGTTATCAAACTGAGGGAACAAGACTGAAAATCAGTACTTTCAAAATGCTACAATACTCAATACCACCTTATTGGAAGGGACACATTGGGAAGCTCCACTTTTGGCATTTGCCTTCTGGGTGTTTTCATCTTGTCACCAATTTTCACACTGTTACTATGGCTGGGATTTCAATGAAGCTACAGATGCACACATGAACAGAATAAAAACACTGTGTATTATAGCCAAAATATGGAAACAACCCAAGTGCCCTAGAACAGATGACTGGTTAAAGAAACTTTGGTACATCTACACAATGGAATACTATGCAACTGTTAGGAAAGATGAAGTCATGAACTTTGTTTATAAATGGATAGACATGGAGAGTATCATGCTAAGTCAAATGAGTCAGAAAGAGAGGGACAGACATAGAAAGGCTGCACTCATTTGTGGAGTAAAAACAACATAACATGAGGCTGACACCTAAGGATAGTAGATACACAGGACAGGAAGATTGTTCCATAACTGGAAGCCTGCCTCATTAGCAAAGGGGAGAAGCCAGCTGGAATTGAGAAGGGATCACTAAGAAAATGATGGCTTAAGGAACCAGTTGGGACGGGAGATGTGTGCTGAAAGTAGATAATGGACCAAATATGATAACCTCTCAGTATCTACATTGTAAACCATAATCCCAAAAGTAGAGAGAGAGTATGGGGAATATTGTCTGCCATGGAGGCAGGGGGGAGGGTGGGAAAGGGGGGGTATACCAGGGATATTGGTGGTGGGAAATGTGCACTGGGGGGAGAGCTGGGTGTTTTATCATTGTGTGATTGTAACCCAAACATGAAAGCTTGTATCTATCTCACGGTGATTCAATAAAAGTAAACAACAACAACAACAACACTGTGTATTACTTTTTTTTTTATTGATGCTGTAACGGATCAGTATGAACTTAGTAGTTTAAGACAATTCAAATGTTTTGTTTGTTTTGGTGATACCCAGCAGTTTTTATGGCTTTTTTTGATTCTGCACTCAGTAATCAGTCCTGGTGGAACTCTCAGACTATATAGGGTTCCAGGGATTGAACCAGGGTTAGCCATATGCAAAGCAAACACCCTACCCACTGCACTATTGTTCCAGCCTTCCACAATTAAACTTTTAAACTCACAATCTTGGAGACTTATGTCCAAGACAAGTTTCACTGAGTTAACTAACAATAAGGTATCAACACAATATTGGTCATTTAGAAGCTTCAAGAATTTTTCATTTTTTAAAAAATTATTTTCTGATTCTCAAGATAGCTTACAATTCTTGGTTGTGACTTTCTTCTGTCTTCAAAGTTAGCAGTGTCTAGCCAGACCTTTTCAAGATATATCCGTTTGGCAGAAAATGTCTTTCCTCTCTTTTTAATTATGAAGGATCCTGTGATTACAGTAGATTCAGCCAGATTAGCCACAATAATAGATGATTTCTCCATTTCATTATCAGTGAGTGGATTAGCAAGCAAACTCCATTGCATCAACAGCCTTAATTACTCTTTGCTATATAACACATCAGATTGACAGGTTCTGGGGATTAGGACAGGGACATCTGGTTGATGGGGGGGGGGGGGGTAAATGCTAAGGGGAAATTCTTGTACTGCCATATTCAGACAGAGCAAAAATCTTTCTCTAACTTAGTTTCTTTAACTTGTGAGGGGAAAGTTTTTCTCCATTGCACATTCTATCATAGAGCACACCCTAGTAAGATATATTCTGAGTTATGGAAATGGTACTGATAATCTGTGATTATTACCAAGTGACCTACACTTGGTAAACAAGTGAAATTTCTAACCTAGAAACCAAAGGGTTAATTTGTGTTTTTTAGCATGACTTCATTTTTGTTTCTTCACAAATAGGAAAATGTGATTTGACCTAAGTCAACATCAAGGCTAAACTCTATTGCTAATGAAAACATGAAAGAGCTCTATTACCAAGAATCAAGAGCTGCCATAGTCTGATGACTTTCAATTCCATCCTCAAGAGCTCTGTCCTATTTTGACCGAGCTCTAGGATGGCCACAACAATGGGAACTTTTCTTTTAACCATTCTGAATCCAAAGTATTCAAAGGAAGAGAGGAGAAGGAGTTTGAAATAAAAGAGCCAGACATTAAAATAGGTACTGATGCCTATAATGGCCAGAGTGCTGATGGAAAGTGCAACTGCTAGGAACAAGAGTTCATCCTGGGGCCAGAGTGATAGTGCAATGGGTAGGGCATTTGCCTTGCACAAGGCTGACCTGGGTTCTATTCCCGGTATCCCATATGGTCCCCCAAGCACCGCCAGGAATGATTCCTGACTGCAGAGCCAGGAGCAACCCCTGAGCATCGCTGAGTGTGACCCAAAAAGCAAATAAATAAATAAATTTAAATTTAAATTTAAAAAAAAGAGTTCATCCTATAACTTTCTTGATAAATAAATTTACCAGGGTGTATTCTAAAAAGAATATTCTCCCAAACCCTTAAACTTGTTGATGTGTAAGTCAAACACCCAAAAAATTACATGTTTTATTAAAGGCCCAAGTCAGATGCCACCTCCTCTGTCAAACATTGGAAGAAGATTCCTCCCACCCCTGCCCTCCTACGGCACTAGCTTCTCCGCTCAGACCGCTGTCTGACTCATAGAGTGAGATGTGCATGAGGCGTCTCTTTCCTTCAGATCACGAACTACTGGGAGGCAGCAACAGTCCTCCCACTGCCACATGGACTGACCTCCCTGGATCTGCGCCTACACTCCCCTTTTCTCTCTTATCTCAAGGCAAGACAAGCTTCTGTTCTTTCCCGAGGCCGTCCCTACATGAATCATCTGAATTATTTGCCTCTTCTTAAGGACTTTGTTCTCACTGAAATTTGCCTTCCATCTTGCCATATCTATCCCCCATCCCCCAGAGTTTCGACAAAACAAAAGGATCTAACAGCCCTCCGTTGATCTTAGGTTGCTCCTCCACCTACAGATGGCTTTATGCTCTTTGTCACAGAACTCCTCAGAAGTCCTCTGTATGTAATGTCTGCATTCTATTTATCTTGAATCCACACACAAACACTTGTTTTCCAGTTACGCTATGAAAACTATTCTGCTAAGTTCAGTAATGCATTTCTAAATCCCCATATAATGATCTCTAATATCATCTTGGTCTCTTAGAAACATTCCATTATAGTTAAGCTCTCTTTATTTAACTTTTTTATTGAATCATTGTGACAGACCATTACAAAGCTGTTCATGATTGAATTTCAGCCATACAGTATTCCAACATCCATCCATCCACTAGTTTACATTTGTCTGTACAAGTGTCCCCAGGTTCCCTCCCATCACCCTCCACCCAACCTCCCACCCCACCTGCCTCTGTGGCAGGTGCTTTTCTTTTCTCTCTCTCCTTTTGGGCATTTTGTGGTTTGCAATATTGATACTAAAAGGCTATTAGCTTTCTTTTTGATAGTCATTCTATCCGGATGGCGTAGCCTTCTTAGATTTTCTTTCACCTCACTGGTATCTCTTTCTGAATTTTTATTTATATATTTATTGTTGATTTTCTGTGATATGGCCTATAAAAGATGAAGTTCAGAAACCACCCTCTGTCTCCTGTCTTTGTTGATCATCCTTTATTATGTGGAATTTTATCTAAAATTGATTGCAGGTCAGGGTGCATGTAGCTGAAATGCTAGAGCCCAAATCCTTCATGCGTGAGGCCATATGTACAACCAGAGGGGCCACATGCTTATCCCACACCCCCACCAACAACTTCTGGCTGTGCTCCCCAAATAACAAAAATTTAAATAAAACTTGCTAAATTTCAATCAAAGTGCACCTCATTACTATAGACATGTATGTGATAGTAATGACCATTAGCTTCTGAATATTTATCCAAGTATACTTGGATGCTTAGATGGCATCTCATGTCAAACAAGTGATTTATTTACTTACTCCTAATATTTCTTAAACCTTCCCAAATCTCAGTAATTTCTAATCCATAAGTTTAGACTCATTAGGTATTTCAGATTTTGTCGCACCATTCACATCAACTCCATTATAAGGAAATGACAGACCTGTCTTCTAAATATCATATTTTTTTAAATCATGCCAATATTTTTCTAATTCCTGCTGGTACCATGCCAGGTCAAGCAATTAGCAAATTCCACCTGGACATTTACCCTGTGGAATCCCTTTCAATTCTTGCTTATCCACAAAAGCTCTTTTCAAAATAACTGCTATTTAATGAACATTTAAAAAAATGTAAGTCAAGTTCTGTGCAGCAAAACCTCCACTGATTTCTATCACTCTTGCTAACTTCCTTACTATGACTAAAGACTCTGGAACACCTAAACATTTTCAATCCACCTATTTTCTCTGCTTCCTATATTGTCTGTCACTCTCAGTCATTGTCTCTCTCTTTCATTCCTCCTGCACACTCCCTGACCATATACTATGGACATTTGGTGGGAAGGGGGGTTGGCGGGGTGGAGGGTTGGATACGCCCAGCAGTACTCAGTGTTTACTCTTGGTTCTGAGTTCGGGAATCACTCCTGGTAGTTCCTGGAATACCTGACGTGCCTTACCCCCTGTACTACCTCTTCAGCTCACAGACATGGTAATAAACTGACTCTCCTTGCAGGTCTCAGCAACTCCCACAACCTCCCACATCACTACAATACAAAGTCAAATGTGATGTCTTAGGAAGGTACCTCTGACAACTGAAAGAAAATACATTATTTTAGTTTTTTTTTTAGAATTTGTCATCATAATTTCATGATTATTTCATTTGATATTTTGTGTAGTCTGTTCCTATCCACTAGATTAGAAATTCTCAGACTACTTATCAAGCATACTTTTTTCAAACAAAAAAACTAAAAAAAGAATCACCCAGGACTAGAGTGATAGCAGAGCAGGTAGGGCATTTGCCTTGCATATGGACGACTCAGGTTCGATTCCCAGAATCCCATATGGTCCCCTGAGCACCACCAGGAGTAATTCCTGAGTGCAGAGCCAGGAATAACCCTGTGCATTGCCGGGTGTGACCCCCCGCACCCCCCAAAAAAAGAATCATGCACTACTCCCCTGAAAATCTACTTTCTTTAAACAAACAAGCAAAGTGTGTCCGCTACCTGGCCCCCTGGACTGTTCAAGTGGCCGCATTCCAGTCAGATGGGCAGCCTGACCCACTCTGGGAAACTGCACTCAATTATAGTTCCTTGCATTTCTTGTTCTCTAAATATTTCCTCCACACAGAATAGTACCTCACACTTAATCAGACCTCAATAAATAGTTTTTAAGTGAATGAATAAATACAGTCATCACACACAGCAAAAAACAGGTACAACATGGGAACTAGAAGTCAATAGGGAATGTTGTAAATGTTGTATGTCCAGAATCAGCAAAGCATTTTTTATTCAGAGTTTGCAGCAAAAGTATCCACAGGTCAGCTTGATCTGGCATTTCCCAGTATGGTGTCCTCAGGAAATCCCAACAGAGAATGATTCGCAGGGCCCCCTCTCAATAGCCATACCCCATGTCCACTCCTGCCAATTACTCAGCTTTAGCTCTGAACATAGCACTGTAATTACACCTGTTACTAATTAAAGGACAAAATAAATGTGAAGTGCCAGTGAAATACTGCACAGGGGTAAAGCAGCAATTATATTTATTGTATAATTTCCATTTGGCAATTATATTGATTGTACAATTGAACATACTGCATAATGGTGATAATTACAATTGTTAACATTTTCTGCTGGGAAGAATCCAAATGGGTAAACAGGTTGCTCTGAGTTACTGACAACCAGAACAGGGAGTCTGGAATTTCTCTTTATTTCTTACACTTATTGATCAGAGATATTTCCGTAGGAAATACTGAAGTTTGAAAAACAGACCTTTCATGTTTAGAGAAGGAAAATCAATTTGAACCTTTCAGTATATTACATTGATGGAGGCAGATAAATGCAAAGGGAAATCAAACCCAAAGAAGGAAGTAAAGGGGAGAAAGTGTTCCCATGGTAGAACTGAATGGGTCACAACTGAACCAAAGGCACTGGGGAAAGAAATCCCAGGGCACAAGAAAATGGCACTGGCCGACATGTGAGAACAAATCAATTTCTTAGAGATTCGCATTTGCATCACCAGTGGGCGATGTGAAAAGTGTTTGGTAAGAGAAAAAGGCAAACCATTGAACTCTGAGTTGTACTTGTTGATATTCAGACTCCATGGTACTCCTGCACCAAAGAGTGAACTTTCCTTTTTGTGGAGTAATCTTGATAAGATGAAATCTAATGGTTCATATACTCAATATTGCATTTTCCCTGCATTATTCACAGTTCCTGCCAGCCTTGTTAAGGAAGAAAAGGGATTCAAAGTCATGGAGTGTTTGATTTTCCCTTGTGCAAGGATAGGGGAGCTGACTATTTTGTTGAGATGAGTACAGTCAGCAATGGAAGGGAAGATCTAAGGCAATGAGTAACTGATGAACTCCACACCCTCGCTGAAAAGTGGAGAGGCAGTTGAAGAGAGCAGAACTGAGGCTAAATATAACTGTTAAGCATCCTAGGATCATCATACTGGATCAGCACTGGTGTTGATTTTAGAGCCATGAGTCTACTTCTAAGTTGATTCACTGACATGATTTCATTTGCTCTGAAAAAAATTTTGTGACCTCTTAGGTATAATAAGGATATTCTGTCTCAAAGGATAAAGAAATTAAAGCTGGTATATAACAACATGCATTGTTTTCAGGTCTCTTAAGTCATAAACAAAATTTGATCCAGCTATCCATCTTTCAGACTTCCCCACTGCTTCCAGTTCAGAAGTGTATCCAATTAATCTAACTACTCAGGGGAGCTTACTCTGCTTGAACCAGTAAGAACAATTTCATTACTCTTAGCAGGGACAGGCTGGGGTGCTATGTGGCCCAATTATGGCTGACATCATGCCAAAGCAATCTTAGAACTAAGGAGTTGTGAGAAGGAGTCGCTCAGTTTTATGAAGCATACAAGAAATACAGAAGCATACAAATACAGAAGCATACAAGCATACAGAAAAGACATCTCCATTCTCTCCCCAGAGTAGTTTGTTACGTGGGTAATGTCTAGTCTGTAAAGCAAACATGTTTTCATGAGAGAGAAAAGATGAGAATAAAACTGAGATACTAAGGATGGCGGGACAGATGGTCTGGAGGGAACTATATATTAGATACCTCATCGAGACACTGGATTAACCAATGTCAGAACTTTTCTGCCTCTGATGTGCTATTATTGGAAGCATTTTCAGGAGTCTTTTCTTTACATGGCAGCTGAAACCTCCTCATTGGTACAGAGGTGTAGGAAACTAAACAGACATGATCATAATCCCAGAAAAGGTAGATAAAACTTGTCCATAATTAGAAGATAGCAGTCAGAAGGAAAGGGGTCGACACAGAATGATCTCTCTCATATGCGGAATGGAAAAATACATAGCAAGGTTGAAATAAAGGACCAGAGGTGACACAATGAGAGAATTGATTCACAACTGAGTCTGGTTGTGTGTATGTGTGTGGGGGTGGGGGAAGTGTTTCTAAAGAGAACTTTGGAGAGGGACATCGGAACACAGGTGTATGTGATATTGGAATTATGCACACAGGAAGCCATTATTCACAATCATGTACGTCACAAAACCTCAATTTATAAAACAAAAAATCATGTTCACATACAGAGAAACCAGATTAGAATTCTAAACATTTATTTAGTTTCTAGACAAAATGAGAAAATGTTGCTTGAATACATATAGAAACCAGAAACATATCCTTTTAAACATCATTTTAATATTATTCTGTTACTTTCAGTAATTAAATAAGAAAACCTCGACCTATCCTTTATTTATGGGAAGAAATCATAGACTGCACAAAAAATGGTAAATAGGGAGGGGCACTGGGAACCTTGGGGAGGAAAGTAGGGACACTGCTGATAGGTGTGTGTTGGAATTATGTGCAGGAGAAACCATAAATAGCAATACAGTAGCACCATAGCACTGCCCTCCATTTTTCATTGATTGGCTCGAGCGGGAACCAGTAACGCCTCCATTGTGAGACTTGTTACAGTTTCTGGCATATCAAATACATCATGGGGAGCTTATGTGGGCTGTGTGGGCAGGATACTGTCGGTAGCTTGCTGGTTCTCCAAGAGGGATGGAGAAATTGAACCTTGCATTGTCGGCCACATGCAAGGCAAACACCCTACCCGCTGTGCTATTGCTCCAGTCCAGCAATATAGTAAATCACACAATCTCAATCAAAAATAAATAAATAAAAAATTTAAATGATCTATTAAAACTAGTGACAAAATTTAAAACTAGTGACAAAACTTACATTTTGTAAAACGATGAAAATACCCCGTGATTTTCTTTTCTTCTACTTGAAAATAATAAATTTGCTAATGATAATACAAAGGTACCAATTTATACCATTTTGTGGCATTGCTCTAAAAAGCTCTTTGGACATTTTCTAATGAGACTATCATAGCAACATTTTGAGAGAGGCATCATTATCTCACTATTATTAACATGCTATTTGATGAAGGGGTTTTCTCCAAGGACCCCAACCTGAAGTAACCAAAACCTGTATCTCAAAAACCCTTTTCTGAGCTGCATGCTCTGTTTCTTCCACATTTGGAATTGCCTATAATATTTTTTAAAAATTAATATAATTATTTAACATATAAAGATACTAATTAAGGAAATTATAAAGCATACAAAAATGTAAAGGGCATAAGTTGCTTCAACCCCAGTGACATTTTAGAATAATTTCTCAACTATTTTCCTATTAGCAAGACCATTCAAAACTATTACATCTATATAAAATCATTTTCAAATTATGTCATTTCATTATGACAATATCGAGTTTACCTAGTGAACTGTCTCTGTAAAGTAAACATAATAATCCAGAATAGTTATATTTAAAAATGATGCTCAGTTCTCAGTATCTCATTTCTGAAACCGTTGATTTATAAATGTCATCAAGATAAAGAATAATAATTGACAGACTATAATCCTCTTGAAAAAATTGCAATAGATGCCTGATTTAAAAAAAAACCTTCAAAAACACCTTCTTCAACTGGAGTAAGGATGCAGAGTGTTGCCTTGTATTCAACTAAACCAGATTTAATCTCCAGCACCCCATACGGTCCCCCTGAGTCCACCAGGAGTAAGTCTTGAGCACCATAAGGTGTGACCCAAGAAACAAACAAACTTTTTAAAAATCAATAAAGCACTTCCTTACATGTCTGGTCAGCCTCCTTTAACATTGATATTCTCAAATATGTGAAAAACCACCAGAGAAAGAGACATGCCTCTAGCCCATAGAAAATTTAGCAATATATTCTGATATGAAATTGATGGCAAAGAATATTGGGTTTTATCTACATCTTAATTATTTAAAGTCATGTTTTGAATATTTTATGCATTAATGTTTATTTTTCCAAAACCAAGATTAGAATGTGAAAATAAAATGAATTACAATAACCCTCTATTCAAAGGTCTTGTTTGAGTACTGAAGAAAGTATAGCTGGGGCTTTATGATTCTCAAGAGCCTGTATTGAGAATCATAGCCTACATAAACCTGTGTTGACAAAATGAAACCATTTTCCTCATGGGTCCTAATAAAAGGTAACACTCTTGTGATACATGAATCTCTGGCAGTCTCAACAGGCCAACAGGCCAGGTATCTAGTATCATAAAACCTTAATCTTAATTGATGAATTAATCCCTCTTTTTAGTAAACCAACTGATATATTAGTGAAATCCAAAGGGCTAAATTAAATACTTGCTTATAGCCTGTCTAGATTTTCACTCTTTTGGGTTTGTTTGGGAGCCACACCCTGTGGTGCTCAGATTACTGAACTCAGGGGTTATTTCTCTGGACTCAGAAATTACTCCTGGCAATGCTCAGGGAACCAGGTTCCAGGTATTGAAACCAGGTCAGCCACATGCAAAGCAAGCACCCTACCCACCGTACTATCACTCCAGTCCTAGGATTTTCACTCTTTATCTACATTTCAGTGACATTATATAATGATTCTGTGCACACCTCATCTGTCCTGTAGAGTCCTAAGGTTCAATTATGATTTTGAAAGGCTGGTGGAAGTGAAAACTAATGGTTCATAGTCTATCTGGCTAGCACTGGGGATTGAATCCAGGAAGTTCATAGCTGATTTGTTTCTGTGGGTGGGAGCTTTTGAGATGATTCCACTAGTTTCCATGATGGAAGGAAATTAACAATTGCTTCAAGGAGAATAGCTGAGAGAGATGCTTCCCTTCCGATTCCCACTGTATACTCTTTATTGGTGAGCAATTAAGTAGGTAGGTGGGAAGATGCAGGAAGGTGGAAAGGGACATTGTTCTTTAACAATTCTATTTGAGTTGCCATCTCTTGGGGTTGTTCATATTTCGGTTACTTTAATCACTTGTTTTTAAGCAAGGAACCGTGGAGTCACTTATCACTTAAGGTAATTTCTAACACTGTCATGCCTGCACATGCATTTATACATAAAGTGATGAGATTTCTGCTACTAACTAATGACAGGGAACTAAGATATGCAAAATTGTTGATATATCTGTGAGGAAACTCACTTTATTAAGGAATATTACAGATAAACTCAAGATGCCAGTTAGAGATGGGCTGTGCTGCAGGGTGATGTTATAAGGTCCTTTTGATTGGTGATGAATCTGCAGTTGACCTTATTTCAATTATTTGTCTTAAAAGAAAACATTATAAATTGCAAAGAGGTACTAATGTGGCCTTTCGACAATATTTGAAATTATTTTGAAAGGTCATTGAGCCAACACTAATATTTAGCAGTTAGACTGCCACTTTGTTTGCCTCCCAGGTTTTTGTTTCTGCAGAAATTGATGAAGATGACACAGTGAGATCTTCTTCAATGGAAGCAAGTAAAATAACAAGTGTATCACACATGTGCTATGTGTGTAAAGAAATGTTCATCCCCATGTTGTGTCTTTACAGTTCTATAGTCTGGAGTATGCTTATAGCAAAATTAAGAATTTTGAAAGATTTATTTCAGTTTTGAGTTATTTACACTGTGGACATAAAGGACACTTTGCAAAAATGGACAGATATTGCAAATGTGTCAGTAGGATGAGGTCAGAGGAGGCTTAGATAAGAAAGAGCAACTGAGCTAGACTAAAAGGTAAAGCTAATTATTTAACTCTCAACAGCACCACTTCTCAAAACAATTGGGCAGATGCTTTATTGTCATGTATTTATTTTGTGATTTCCTACCACATGGTCTGGCATATAACAAATGCCCTGTGATTTGTTTTTTCCATTTCATAACACTCCTCTCAAGGAAGGCCCTAATAAGAAAGCTGAAGGACACTGAGCTAGAGGGGGTCCTTAGTCTAGATCTCCCTCAGGCTCGACTCCTATTTTCATTTTGTAGCAAACTCTGTTTCCAGCCTCTTAAATAGTTATTTACTGATCTCTCCCAAAGGGTCACAGGTAATAGGCTCAAGATGCTGCTGCCTCTTACTCACACTGTGTAAAGCACTCAAAGATGCCCTGTCAATTAATTAGCAGCTTAATTGGAATGAAATTATGTAATTAAGCATCTCATTTCAAATTAGCTATAAATGTTTACCAGCTCATAGGAATGAGACTTTCAAGGGGCCATCATCCAACCTTTCGTTTTAACAGTAAGTTAATGTCCTGCCTTCTTTTTGCTAGTAGTAAGAAATGAAAGTATTTTATGAAACTCTAAGTTGCATAAATCAGTTAGATAAGATTTTATTTACATTTTGCAGGCGCTGATGACCCCTCCAAAGAATTAATTTTCTTTTGGACAAGTCTATTTCTTCTCAAGAAGTTAATTTGTCCCCAGAAGGTCAATGGCAATTTTATAAACTTAGTGTCAAAAAACCCCCAGAAAATTACAAACATTATAAATATTTATTATATAGACATATATGTAACACATTAATATATGCATATGTATATATAAATACATACATACACACACAGGAATTTTAAGTTCTACTAAGATTGAGTTCCTCTGACTGCTGTAGAATGATTGCAAATGATTGCATTTCTTTATGGTAGATATTGCTAACTTCTCACTCTCTTCATCTGTCTTTTAAATAGCTCTCCTTTCTAGGCTGCTGAGATGACTCAATGAGCTGCAGTGCATGATTTGCATGTGAGAGCTCCTGATCCAATTTTCCCACTGCATGGTCCTCTGAGCACTGCTGGGAGTGGCTCCCTCCAACCCTCCCCCTAGAACCCTCAAGAGAAAATAGGAAATAAATAGGATCCCTTCCTCTGTGACAAAGACAGCATGGCCAATGTGGTCTTGTCCTTGCAATTATGATGCAAGTCGTTAGAAAGATATGTGCAATTTTCACATCATTTCCATACATGACAATTGCTCTGTCTCAAACTGTTATCTGCACTCATAGCAGAAAATGAATGATGTTCCAGTGACCCAGGTCTTGATTGGTAGGTAAGGGAAAATCCTAGGGTAAAAACAGGACAAGTAAGGAATCTGAGTTCTTAAACAAGGTGTCAAACATACAATCATCTTACTGGCCTGCTTTCCTATCATTAGACCAGAGTTTCTGATTCTTGGTAACATTTTTACACGTGTTGAATAAATATTTGTTATTGTATGGTGTAAATGTTTAACAGTAATTCTGAATATCACGAGTAACTCTGGATCTCTACTCAGGTTGTGGTAAAGTAAAATATCTATCTCTAGAATGTCCAAAGTAAAACTGAGGCAAATTTTCATCTTAATTAAAATAAATGCTCTAAAAGGTGACATAAGTGATGCTTTATATTCTTAATATATATTTTACACTAACTCCAATCATTCTTGAAGTGAGGTCATCACAGTATCTTTTTCAGGTAGGCTATAAAATCAAAATACTGGAGCTAAGAGATATTATGGAATTAAGGGTTTGCCAAGCATGGGATTACACCATGACCCAGGTTCATCAAATATTAGTAAAATATGGTCCCATGAGTAATGCTGGATGTGCACCCTATGTACAGAACCAGAAATGGCCCCTAAGCATGCCCACGTATAGTCATAAAGCAAACAAACAAAATGATTAAAACATATTTATAACAATAAAATGCATTTTTCCTCTCAATATCCTGTTACTTACATTAAAACTATAAAAGCCATGTCTAAAATTGTGTGCTATACAGTGCAAATCAAGGCAGAAGTCTCCACTTTATAATTATATTAATCATATTTTCTACACAACTGTATAAAAGATCATTTCCATTTAAATATATACTTGATGTAGTAGAGATATAGGCAGGCAGGCAGATACAGAAGGCTCCCTCCCCAGGCAGGAATGGCAGTAAATTTCCTGGGAAGTAACAGCTCTGAAGTTGCAAAGGTCAACCTAGCAGAAAACAGGAACTAAGGCCCTAGAAGACTCTCACCTGGTGCCAGCAATAGACCCTGAGGAGGCTGGACCCTGCCCCTCTGACAAAAGCTCCAGCAGGAACAAAGGGTCAGGAAAGAAATTTCAAAGAAGACCATCACCACTCCCAACCCTACCCCCAGGCAACCTCCTTAGCAATGGACTTTGACCTTTATAGAAGTCCCCTGTGTGGGCAAGTTAGAAGAACCCTATAAGGACACCTGGAACAAAGGAAGGGCACTCATATGCTGCCCAAGCCCATGTGCTGCTTATGCCCAAGTGGTCCAGCACATGTGTTGCCTGCATCTCCTGTCTTGAAACATGTACTTTCATGCTTTCATGTGTGATGCTGGAATGTGTGTAGGGGCTCTCTCCACCCTTGGAGAAGTCTGGGTTCTCTCTTGAGCTCATTACTCTCCACTCTCTTTCCCATTTTCTCTCCCTCCTTCCCTTCAAAATCTCCAAATAAAATCTCTTTTACTTCGCTGCTTGTCTACTCCTGAAATTCTTTTCTATGAGGCCAAACAAGAACCCAGTAATCCTGGGTCCTTCCCAGGTGGCAGAGGCAAATCATGTGGAAGTGACCATCTTTCTCCTCCCCTCTTCATATGAGCCACCCATGGGGCCCACTGACATCAGTAGCAAAACTTACTATTTTTTGATCTCAGTTATTTTTCTCAAAATTGAAACATTTAAAATACTTTTTTTTTTAGTTTTGTGGGCACACCCAGGGATGCTCAGGGGCTCTGAACTCAGGAATCACTACTGGAGGTGCTCAGGGGACCATATGGAAGCTGGGATTAAACCTGGGTTGACAGCTGCAAGTTAAGTACCTTACCCACTGTACTATCTCTCCAGCATCTTATAACACTTTTACATTTTAATTTTTAGATGAGAGTAGCAAGAATTTTATAAACACAGACCAGAGACTATGTTAAAATCAGATTACAACAACTGAAAGAAGGAAATACATACCAACTGAGTTAAGTACTGGAGTCTTTAATTGTCTGCTAAAATACCTGAAATGATTTCTATTTTCCTATGTGTTTTCCTATTTGAACCTTTGCAGATGAAGCAGTGTAATAAATACACCCTAAACATCCTTGACCTTCTGAACCCTTCATTGAAAAGCTCTCTTCCAAATTGAAAATGTAAAAGTATATTGCATATTGTGAAATAAATAGTGATTTCCTCAGAACATATTTCAGACTTTTAACAGAGGAGATAGTACCTCACAGAGAACTTTCCATTATGCTCTAGAAAAGCCCAAAGAAGGAAGTAAATCTAAGTTCTTGAGGACGTATCTTTGCAGTGCTATGTAATAAAATAAGAAGTACACACAAAACAACTTTGATGCATTGAGAAGCTTGACTGAAATGCAAGCTGATCTGTTGTTATTTTTGGTGTATTTTTTCTTGATACTTTTAGTTGACAGAGTGGTTA
The DNA here is from genome assembly GCF_029834395.1 of Sorex fumeus. Taxonomy (NCBI): domain Eukaryota; kingdom Metazoa; phylum Chordata; class Mammalia; order Eulipotyphla; family Soricidae; genus Sorex; species Sorex fumeus. The sequence goes on from NW_026606100.1 coordinate 1,371,471, forward strand.
ATGAATAGTATATGCTTTTTCAAACAAGAATAATTTTCAGATATTTTCTCAAAAGAAATGAAGTGAACCTGTCATTTCAGGGGAAACAAATGACAGTGTGGCAAGCATCACTTGTTACTGATGACAAAATTCAAGCAATCGAGTAAAAATTCAAATTTGGAAAGCTTGTATTCAACACCATGAGTTTGGCAGAATAAGACATTTTTGATGTGAGTGACTTGTGAGATCAACAAAACAAATTTTCTGGGTTACAGTCATGTGTCAACATCTGGAAGATATGCATTACTCACCAAAACATATTTTTAAATGACCAATACATAATGTTGTAAAAAAAAAAAACCTACTCATTTAAAGTGGAATAACAGTCAATGAATTTTAACATCACAGGGATCAAAAAGTCTGTGTAATGTCAGATTTTACACTAGCAGTTATCTTTAACAACTATTAACCATGGAGAGAGGGTGTAGAATATAAAATAAAATACAAAATGATCTGATTTGGCTTATAAAAACAATCTTTACTGAAATTATTTGAATTGACTTACAGAAATAGCCCTTCTCAAACCTTTGTTATAATTTCAGTTTTCCTTTAAATTTCTGTTGTTCTGTTGTGGGTTTTTCCTTAATTTTTTGTGAGGTTTTGTATTTCAGCCACCACAGCAGTGCTCAGGACTTACTCCTGGTTCTGTGCTCAGACTCCTGGTAAAGTCTGGGGCCCGTATGGGTTAGTGAGACCCTAACCCAGATTGGCAAGGCAAGCACTGTACTATATCTTTGGCCAAAGATCATTTTTTCTTTATATGCTTCCAATATATAATTGTAAAGTGAATGACTGAAGATATAGGTTTAAGAATTAGTGGTATCAACATCCAAAGGAAGAGAGAGAGAGAGTAAAAGTCAATGTGCCTGCCACAGAGGTGGGAGTGGGGTGGGTACTGTGAAGATTGGCGGTGGAAAACAGGTACTGGTGGAGGGATGGGCACTCGATCATTGTACAACTGAAACATAAGCATAAAAGTTTGTAAGTCTGTAACTGTATCTCACAGTGATTCATTAAAATTTTTTAAAAATTTTTAAAAAAGAAATTAGTGGTCTCAAATTGAGGCAGATATTAAACACACTTAAACTATAATACTATACACATGGGCTGGAGTGATAGCACAGCAGGTAGGGTGTTTGCCTTGCATGCGGCCAACACGGCTGAGCTGGGTTCGATTTCTCTGCCCCTCTTGGAGAGCCCAGCAAGCTACCTAGAGTATCTCGCCCGCACGGCAAAGCCTGTCAAGCTACCCGTGACGTATTCAATATGCCAAACACAGTAACAATTGTCACAATGGAGACGTTACTGGGCCTGCTTGAGCAACTCGATGAACAACAGGAGGACAGTGACAGTAACAGTGACTACGCACATCAGTAAGATGAGCAGAAGAGTAAGTCCAGACAATGATTCAAAAAACAATTCAATTAATTCCCTTGGTGAGAAATCTATAAAAGTTAAAGAAGCCAAAGTAGCATAAACAGACTGAATGTAGCCAAAATGAGAAATGGAACCCTTTCACCACAGCCGTTTCCATGGCCTACCTCCAAGTGATTTGGAGGGAACTCCCAGCCCTGGCCTTCTGACCCAGGAGAAGGACAGATAAGGCTTAATTGCTGAATATTCTGGATTTTCATATTTTCATGGGAACTATCCTTTCTGCAATGCTGGTTTCTATCTTATCTCTCCAAGAACATGGGAGCCCCAGGACACTCTTGAGACCTGGGGGAATGAGGAGAATTTACGACAAAGTGCAAAGCCAGGTTTAAACTCTGAGCCAGACCTGAGCCAGGGACTTAATTCAGGGATATATTTAGAGGTCAGGGGCACACTTGCTGCATGGACAAGGATTAAACTTTGATTCCTAGCATTACACAGCCCCCAAATTCCACTGGGTATAGTCCTGGCATTCCCAACCATTAGTCTCCAAGTATCCATATACATACTTACAAAGAATGGGTAAGAAGACATTTCTTATAGATGTGATAAAAAGAAAACAGGAAACTATAAACTGGACATCCTGGAGCTGTTAAGATAGTACAGAGGTTTACGTGTCTTCCTTGCAAATGGTTAACCCCAGTTGACCCATATTTGTTTTTCTTTTGGGGTCACACCCAGCGATGCACAGGGATTACTCCTGGCTCTGTACTCAGGAATTATCCCTGGCGGTGCTCAGGGGATCATATGGGATGCTGGGAATCGAACCTGGAATCGCTGCGTGCAAGGCAAATGCCCTACCCACTATGCTATCGCTCCAGCCCCCCAATTCAATTCTTGGCACTGCATGTAAGCTCTCTAGGAGTGCACTCTGAGCATAGAACCTTAAGAATCACCAGGTGTGGGCCAAAAAAAAAAAGAAAAAGAAAAAGAAAAAGGTTTAGAAAGGAGTCACAGTACATGCCTCACATGTGACTGATTTTACCCCTTTAATCTCTGCAATTATTGGTACTGCATATAGTCCCCTGAGCATCATCAGAAGTAATCTCTCACCACAAAGTCAGGTACATAGGTACAAAGCCCTATGTACCTCCAAATGTGACCAAATATCTCTGTCTTCCAGAGAGACAGAAAGAGAGAGAGAGAGTTAGAGAAACAGAAAAACAGAAACTGAGAGACAAAGAGAGAGAAGTTTGTCTTAAGTAGGAAATAACAACAACCAAAAAAAAAAACAAATTCCAAGAACTAACATAATACTAAAGTACATATAGTGGTTAAAGTCTCAATTAACCACTGAAAGATCTGAAGGTAAAATTAGATAACAACACAAAAATGATAGGACATTTCAAGTCTATATTAGTTTATAACAGTCTATATATTATAAACTATTATAGAAACATATATTTATATATTCTATAATAGTTATATATAATCATGTACTGTAAGAGTATATTATAGTTATACAGTATATAATATAATGATTATATATTATATAAATATTATGTATTCATCAAACTTATAATTCTATATTATTATTTAATAATGTATGGAATATCTAGAAAAAACTCAATAAAGAAACATAATGTGATAAATATTATAGACCAAAGATACCTAACATATACATTGAACAGCAATAGATTATAGATTCTTCTTAAGCACACACAAAACATTCTCCAAAATATATCCTACATAAGGCAAAAAGCATGTCTTTGTTTTATATTCATATTTTATTATAGTTCAGGAGGCCAGAGAGATAGTATAAGGTTAAGGAATTTATCCTTCATGCAGCCAACTCTTGTTGGATTCCCCAATACTGCATATGGTTCTCCAAGCATTTTTAGGAGTAATCCTTGAGCACAGAGCCAAAACTAAGCCCTAAACACAACTGAGTGAGGGGTTCAAAATAAACAAACAAAAAATCAATATAATAAATATAGGGGTGCCTCTGTGAGGACTACTCGAGATGTCTTTAGTAATTTCTATTATTGTAAAGACTTGTTAAAACCAGAAACTTGAGATCCACTTAAAGAGAAACAGGAGGGGGAGACCACATCCTGTGAGGAAATAAAGCCGAGGGTCTAGATAAACAAACCTCCAGTTATTTCCTCAAAGGAGATCCAGTGGGTGAGTCTCATATACCCATCAGACAGCAGACATGACTCAGGGGCAGGGATATGAGGTCATAGTATGAAAGGCATGGTTATGCCAACTGGCAGTTGCAGTCAGCTGTTCACATATATCGCAATGTATTGGGGACAGAGCATATGCAAACTGCTTGGTGTGTAACCCATCAGGTGCAGAAACAGCTAAGAAGATAGAGTTTATGAAACACATAAACTCAGGATATTGCATAAAAAGGGAAGAGGTGAAGAAATGAGAGGAGGAAGAGAGAGGTACCATGATTGTCCCAGACAAAGAGGTTGTTGATGCCACTACTGCTGAAGATGACCTCAAAGCATGGGCCAGCAGAGGTATGTGATGAACTGCAGCACTGCAGGCATCAGGTGTGCTAATTCTTGGGCTGTTCAAAGAACCCCACAGCAGACCCACTGTAACAGATCATACTATTAGCAATATACACCACTCCCCTATTAAATTTGTCTTCCATATTATATTGGTAGTAATTACTTACCATGTGAAAGTTGAAGTTCAGGTGCTAAAAAATTTATCTAAAACTCAGTTGCTTTTCCAACAGATAGTCTTTTAAAAAATATTACATAAAAAATTTAAAATATTGCCTGGACAGTGCCAGAGTGATAGTACAGGGGGTAGGGCACTTGCCTTGCATGAGGCCAACACATTGTCATTCCTTGGCACTTTATACAGTCCCATGAACAGCACCAAAAGTGAATCCTGAGCACCAAGCCAAGAGTAAGCCCTGAGCACCACTATGGTATAGCCAAAAAAACAACAACAAAATCAGCAAATCAAAAAAAATTGCATATAACATGTACTCTACAACGTTTTCTTATGCTTATGATCAATTTCACCAGATAAGCATGAGAAAATTTTTGTGAAAAGGATCAATATATTGTTCTTCTAGAGTCTTCCTAGATTAAAAAAATCTATCAAGTCTTGAGAGTTTCTGAAAAAGCAAAAAATAATGCAATATGTAAAACAATAAAAGACAAAATTGAAAAATACTTGTAATATAAACACAGCATCATTAAATGACTGTTACTATCTCCCAGGATTATTATTTAATCCTCTCAAGAGCCCTTCGAGGCAGATCATATTGTCATTGAGCAGATAAAGAAAGGTAACACTATGGTGTTTAGTGATTCATCCAATTTAGCAAACTAGGATTAGGAATTTTGGTGCTAGGACAGGAACTGAGGCCTGAGGTCTGCCTATCTTCAGAGTAGCCTTTTCTGAAAACACCCTCGTACTCCTACAATTTTCCCCTCACCCTCTTTCTCCTCTTTCTCTCTCCTCTCCCAGTCCCTCTCCTGCCCTCCTCTCCCTCATGTGACAAGATGGAGTCTAGTCTAGTCAAATGAATGCATCTTCCAGGTTGCTATGTCATTTGAGTTAAAGAGAGCGAATCCAGGTCAGCAGCAATGCCACCAGCTGTGAAACAGGTCAAGAGAAACAGGAATCACTGAGCCTGGGAAATTACCAGGGGGATCAGGGGATGCCATATCGCTGCTCTCAGCTGGAGACAAAAATAAATAAACTTGTCTTGTAAAGTGAGGCAGGTGCAAGCAACTCTAGCAACTCACCTCAGACCAAACAGCAGAGAAGCAGGCAGCAGAGCTTTTGACAGTGAAGATGGAACCCAAGGACTCAAAGCAAGTATTTTCTAATCCAGGTTTTATGCACGGGGTAGCCTGTTACCTGGCTGTGCAAAGATAAGGGGTATCATACACAAATGCACATCTCTCTCCTCTATGCCAGCAGAAGACAAGAGAACATAATACATGTGAGACCCGAAGTTCTGGCAATTTATATATGCCAATGCTCATTCCTGATACCAGTTTAGAAGAACAAATCATTCGGTAGGAATGTGTATGTTCTTAATAAAGAGTTGAGGACTGGAAGAGAGCATAGCAGCGCAAGTACCAGTCTCAACTCAGACAGGTGCTTCAGTCTATGCAGTGTTTTCTTTGCCTGATAGAGAAGTAATAAAGTAAGAAATTCAACAGCTACCTTCACGGAGTACCTGACACTGTATTTGGGAGACAATAATGGATAAAATGTTCTTTGAGAACTTGCAGTCCAATTAAGGAGAAAGGCATGTGAATAGCTAACAGCTAATCACTTGTTGAGTGCACTCCAAGAGGTTTGCATAAAGTGTTATGGAAATTTTTTAATGTTCCCCTGGCAAGTCACAGAAGGCATCAGAATTGAATCTTAAAGGATGTATGATAGTTTCTTAGGCAAAGCAGTAACATTAAGCATTTCAGCAAAGAGAAAATTGCTAACTGATGCCCAGAGATATGATGCATTCATCATTCAGAGAAATATAGAGTCCTCTGGAAAGAAATAAAGAGGAAGAGTCTGTTCAACTGAGAAGATTAGTACAAGCAATACTGTAAAGAAGACTGTCTGCTTAAAGAGTTTGAATTTGACTTCAGTGCCCACTTGGGGCATAAAATCTCGTCCATAAGAAAGACTAATGAGATAGGTCAAAGGGTGGAGGGCATGGTTTGCATGCTCGCGACTTGGATTTGAGGCTTGGTTCTCTATGGACCCTGAGAATTGCCAGGAATAGCCCAGATGGCTCCCGGAAAACCTAGGTAAGAACAGCACCACCCTGACTGTCGGGTATCAGCAGCAGTGGCCTGGATGTCAAAGTATCCCTGAGGGGAAAAACAGCCAATAGGAATGACAATTCAAATTCTGTGTTTAAGAATGATGATTTAGATACCAAAAGGAAGTTCAATGATTGCCTAGAAATTATCTCTACTTATCTGATCCACATTAGTGAGCACATAAAACAGAGCAGGACACAAAAAGGAGGTGTTGATAGAATATGATGAAAAGGTTATAGAAAAGTATTTCTCCATGCTTTACGTACTGGGAGTAAAAAGTAGATAGATTAAAGACTATGACTTCCTCACTTGGGTGACTGGGTGCATAGGAGAAAATAAACCACAATAAAAAAAAACAGTAAAGGGGAGGGGTAGTTTTAGGGATTTTTTTCTGTTTTGGGGGTTTATACCCAGCAGTGTTCAGGGCTTACTCCTGCTTTGCACAGTAAGTACTCCTGGCAGTGTTCAGAGAAACACCTGGGATGCCAGGGATTGAACCCAGGTTGGCCACAATAAAGGAAAGTGATTTTGGCATTGCACTATCACTTGTCTAAGTTTTCATTAACTCATAACAGGAGGAAAGCATTATATTAAAAATCTGCAAGTTGAAATTAATGATCTATGGGACTTAAAGTGACTTTAAGCATTATAACATTATAAATCTAGACAATCTAGACCTATAGTTTGGAAACCAAGTTGTGGCAAAGCTCTAGTAAAGAAAGTGCTAAATTGAAGAGACCGTTGTCGGAAGCTAGAGCAATAACACAGTGGGATTGCCTTGCATGCAGCTGACCTGATTCCCAGCATCCCATATGGTCCCCCAAGCACCTCCAGGAGTAATTCCTGAGTGTAGACCCAGGAGTAACCCCTGTGCATCGCCAGGTATGCCCAAAAAAGAAAAAAAGAAAGAAAAAGAGACCCTTGACACAGAAGGGGCTTCAGAGTATTCTAAAATATACCAGAGCTGGAATCAACAAGGTAAGGATGTGTGTGTATGTGTTCGTGTGTGTGTGTGTGTGTGTGTGTGTATGTGTGTGTGTGTTATGTGGGTGGGAGGGAAGTGGAGCTTCTTCCTTTATGCGGATTATAATTCAGTCAGAGGGAATGAATATGCTGAATTAAAGAATTAAGTACTAAACCCTGTGCTATTTACTGTAACTACAAGTATATACAGAGTACTAATTAAGCCTTTAGATGAAAATAGTGAGATCTACAAGTGAGGTGGGCTTTTTAGTTTCTGTTTTTGGTTTATTTTGAAGACACACCAGGCTGTGCTCAGGCTACTCCTAGTTCTATATTCAGGGGCCACTCCTCACTGGATTTGAGGACCGTATAGGTTGCCAGGGTTTGAACCCTGGTCAGCCGTATGGAAGGAAAGCACTCAACCTGCTATACTATCTATCTATTAGGTTTAATTTTACCTGGTGGGGGTGGTGGATGGAGGGATGGTGTTGGGGCCATACATGGCAATCCTGAAGGCTTACTCAGGGGTTGCTCTGCACTCAGGAATTAGGTCTGGCAATGCACAGGGAACCATATGGGTTTCCAGGGATAGAACCTAGGACAGCTGCTTGCAAGGCAAGAACCCTACCCACTGTACTATTGCTCCAGCTTCTTTTAGGAGTGATTTTTGCACTAAAGGGAAACATATGAAATAGAAATTCATTGTGAAGAGCAAAGGTACAGCCAGGCATTTGCATTAGCATTATTAAAGGAAGTTAGAATAAAGAAAGATGAGGGTAATGATGGGAAAAATTATAGAGATAGAAAAATAGATGTACATAAGGAGGAAACAGGGTAAAGTTAAATGGCTGGAAAGATATAAGGATAAAGGGAGAATAGTGAAATTACTCATGTTTGAAAAGAGCAGTTTGGATTGATGTGGTTGCAATAATGTGACTACAGAAATTACCACACTTAAAATAAAGAAGGGGCTCAAAAAATGTTATGTTTTTCTTTGATTTCAGAAGCAATTCATGTATTTAGTCACTACTGCCACAAAGGATACTTTTTAATAACCTGGAGTAGACATGAAGGTTAAACACCTGGTGAAACATGAAAACTGAGTTGAGGTCATTAAACCTAAAAATAAATAACTTGGAACTGAACTCCTGAGGAAAACAGAAATAACTATGTAATAGGTCACAATTGAATATTATTAACCAGTGGTGAATAGGCAACATAGTCATAGACGCGGAACTTTACATTAACATCAAGTTGCACAAACTGGGGTTTATTTCTGTCAGTCAAATATGCCTGTCAGCCTTTGTCTCTGAGCCTCTCTGTGTATGATTTGTCTCTCTGTGAATGTGTGCACTGTAGTGTGTAGAACTGCCCTTCTGTTTTATGTAACTGCCTCTAGGTCTCTGGACTCCTACAGGCATGAGTCTTCATTTTTCTTCTGTGTGATTGTCATCACTCCTGACTGAATTATCACATCACTGGATCAATTCTCTATCTCTGTGCTTTTATCTCTCTGCTATGTGACAATGTTAATATGATTAATTAAATGTAGATGTGACCTTTTTAATATGTCTGTACTCCAATCTAAATGTATTAGTCTACGTATATGCATATATATGACTCTATGTGTGTTTACATGTGTTTCATTTGTGCATAATTTCAAAAGCTCTCCTGTGATATACCAATTGAGCCTTCCACACACTGTCCTCACATTGTTCATCGATTTGCTTGAGCGGTCCCCGTAACATCTCCATTGTGAGACTTGTTACTGTGTTTGGCATATTGAATACATCGCAGGTAGCTTGCCAGGCTTTGCCGTACACGTGGAATACTCTCGGAAGCTTGTTGGGCTCTCCGAGAGGGGCAGAGGAATTGAACCTGGGTTGGCCGGGCCAACAGTGCACAAGGCAAATGCCCTACCGCGATGCTATCGCTCGAGTCCAATGTCTTCCACAACCAATGAAAAATTGTCAAAGAGTACTGAATGACAAATGGGAAAAGTCCCACTATATCTTGTTACATTAGCCTTTCTGCTTATAATAGAAAATTGATCTTATATTTACAAACTATTTCATTGCATTCCAATGTGCAGATGCAAATATTTTTATGCCACAAAGCCTGTATCAACACTAAGTAATCAGTGAATCTGAAATTCTTTTATTTGTTTCATAAAGGTGGTAAAATCCAAGCCAAGCATTTCTTGAGCCATAAAATTTAATTTACTTCAAAATTTACCTCGGCTTATGGATTTTCCTTCATAGAGTCTTTCATATCTGGGGTCTATGTACAGACTGCTCTTTGAACCAAATTCTAGAAGCATCAGGTAGAGAAGTAATTTCAAGAATTTTATCCAACTGTTAGGAAAATTACTGAGATGATTCACTTTTATTGGGGTGGATACAATGTTACTGGGGCTGATAAAAGAAAGGAGAATAGAGTTCAGACCAAATCCAGTATTAAAGTGGCTCATCAGATCGTACTGATAGTAGGTTAAGTGAGAAAGACAGATATTTGTATTCAAATGTGACAAAAAGTTATAGTAAGAAGGACATTAAATTTCCATCATGGCATGATCCCAGCCTGAGTACAGGGAAGGATATAACATGCATCTTATCAATGATAAGACTGATAGCAATTTCTCTTTTCAGATAAATCATGCTAAATCTCAATGTTGCAGTCCTGGGATCACTACATAGGATTCCAATGTGCTAGAGCTAGGATTCATATTCAGGTTTCTTAATTATATTCTCCAGTTTATGAAGTCAAAGGACTGGATCCCAGAGGGTATCTGCTATTAAATTTTTACTCAACCATGTTCTTGTTTGATGGTCATTTTTTTCAATTAAAAATAAATCAAACATGTATAATAACACTCTTTGAGTACTAACTTATCTTAAAGTCACAACTGTTCTAAGGTCCTTTCAAAATGCCTTTTTGTCCACAAGATTAGCACGTACATAATCTTGGATCTCAAACTCATTATGCTATATTGGTTCCCCATTTCACATCAAAATGTTGCCTACTATAAACAATATATTAGTCATCATGAAAATCATGGAGGTCCATTAATTAATAATAGTCCAGTGGGATGGCTGCAGGAAACAACATACTGGGTTATATGTATGTTGGTAATTTTTCCACATAGAAACAATGTGCCATGTACTTAGAGCAGAACTGGCCACACTGACTTTCAACTCCTGTGAGAGAGACCACTTTAACCATAACCACTGTGAGGATATGCACAGAACATGTCTTACTATTTCCCCATTAATTTCATATAAATGAACGCTTACATGTTAGTTGAGTCCTTGCTATGTAGTAATAGTCCTATTTATCATCATTCATTGCTACAAGTTCTTACCATAAGGTACAAGAAGATGCTTTATAATGATATTTCTTAGGGTTTTCTGTAAAGAAAGGATACCACTTGTTTTTCCTTTTATATCCTCTCCCCTTTAAAAAATACAGGTGCAGTGGCTGAAGCATTAGTGGCCAGTTTGAACAAGAATAACTTAGGATATTGTAAGCAAAGCACTATAGCACTGCACTGTCCTCCCGCTGTTCATCGATTTGCTCGAGCGGGCACCAGTAATGTCTCACAACAAATTGTGAGACTTGTTGTTACTGTTATTGGCATATCAAATACATCATGGGTAGCTTGCCAGGCTTTGCCGTGTGGGCGAGATACTATTGGTAGCTTGCCAGGCTCTCTGAGAGGGGCAGAGGAATCAACCCCAGTTCAGCCGAGTGTAAGGCAAAAGCCCTACCAGCTGTGCATCACTTTAGCTCATTGTAAGCAAAGAAGATGGAAAAACAACACATTCATTTCTGAGTCCCAAATCTAGGGGATAACTAAGAGCCCTGAAATGCCTACTTCTAAATTATTTTTATCAGGAAGAAATCTTTGTGTTTTGCTTAAGTCATCATATGTTAAGTCTTATTACTCACTGCTGAGATTAATATGTTCCAGAAAGTCAAAGACCCTGCTCCCAGGTTCTCTGTAAGTGCAATATTATTGCTATTCCAACAAGATCCTATATGTAATGTAAATGTCTTTATAGAGAACAACCATCAGTCAATCAGCCAAGACATCTGATCAGACTTCTTTAGTATGGGCAAAGCAGAGATGGAATCTTTGCTACTTGGAAGATGTAGTTAGAGATAAGGTAAGGCTAAGGGGCCAATGGAAGAAAGAACTGGAAAGTGAAGAATATATTATCCTCCAGGATACGAGAGGGTCTGAAATTTGGGTTATGTTTGTGGGTGGGGGCAAGGGAAATCATTTTGATTAGTCACTTTTCTCTCTAAATTAGGAATTATTTTCACTTACCCAAATAATAAGAGTTTTTAAAGTGATAATTTTTATTTTCAATTTTTTGATTAAATTGCACAGGAAAAATGGGTCAAAATGAAAAGAAAATGTGGGGATATAGCAATTTAATAAAGAAGAAAATAATGACACTTACAAATCAGACGTATCTGTTATCACAGTTAGTATCATGTCTTCAATTCCTTCACCTCAAGAAAAATATTCTTAGGCTGCAAAAATACACATAATACATATAATACACTTATGTAAAAATAAAATATATATAAAATTTTAAGGAATCAATTCCTATATTGAATTGGCTATACCACAACGTGAAACTTTACCTTAGAGAATTTATTGAAGCTTAAAAAAATATGAAAGCTTATCATACCTAAAATGAGGACTGGGTTCTGACAGATAGAACAGGGAGTAACGCACTTGCCTTCAAGCAAATGATGCTGGTTTTATCTCCAGTATCAGAGATGAACCCTGAGAACTAACAGAATTGATTCCTGAGCATAATGCTGGGAGCAGTACACCCCCTCCAAAAAAAAATTAAAGGCTGAAAATATGAGAACAATTTAAAGAATTGGAGAACAATGCTTGGGGAGATAAATAAGTCTAGTATTTGTAGTCAGTAGTTTAGCAGGAAAAGCTTTGCAAATGTGTAGCTGAAAATATGAGTTGAGGAATTTGTTTAAACACAAAGTGGAAGAACAACTAATTAAAGTGCAAATAAAGAAGAGAGGTGTGCAAATACTGCAGATGATTGGTGAGAGGAAGTAATTAGAAAGAAGTAGGAAGAAAAGAAAGTGGGAGAGAACAACATAAAAACAAAAGAAAACAACTCAGAAGAAACACATTAATTATAAAACAATTTATGCTTTATAAAGATAGAAGTATTTGAAAAATTTAAATTTAAAATCCAGGAGTTAAAATTATACGGTAAAGGAGACCAGAAAAACGACAAGTTTTGAGATTAAAATTTGTATTAGAAGCATGATAAAACAGAATGAAATCTACAGAAATATAAATCAGCAATTATTAGAAAGTTTTTGAGGTGCTTGTAAGGATTCAAAGCAGGTCCTGTAGAGACAGTACAGAGGGCAGGGCTCTTGCCTTGCATAAAGTCAACCTGGGTTCAAACCCCAGCATCTCATCTGCACTATTTAAGGAGCAATACCTGAGCTGACAGCCAGGAGTAGCCACTGAGTATCACTGGCTGTATTCTGACATGCAGGCGCGCGCACACACACACACACAAAGACTTCAAAGCAGAAAAGCAAACCGAAAAAGGGGCTGCAATTGTAAAGAGGTGCCAACATGTGAAAATAGATGAGTGTATACCCCTGAATTACACATAAATTGTTCCTGAACAAAAAGACTGAATTTTTTTTAAGTTAGCAAAACAAGATATGCTAAAAGAAAATCTTTGCTAAGCAAAAGAATCTTTAACATTCCTTACAAATGCAAATAACTGCAAACCTAAGTACCACATTTCAGAATTACAAAAATTATAGAACTCAACAGGTAATGTATGAAGATATAAACATAAACCTGACAAAATGTATACTTTGCCTTACTGTTTTCTTGATGTGAATGCTACAGAAAGACACGCAGATTTGCAATTATTAACATAGCAAGCGGAACAGATTATTGAGCTCTGCTTCAGCACAAAAACTTAAAAAAAAAAAGTTGTCTTCAGTAAATTAAATTTAAAAACACACAGGAAGGGAAACAAACAGAAGTAATAAAATTTAGGAGGATAGAAAACTCAGAAAATATAGCTGAGTCAGTTGGCAAGCAAAAATGATTAATTGAGAAAATAAAAAAATAATAAGAAGCTAAATTTACATTCAAAGTCTCCCAAATTTTGTACAAATAGCAAAGCTAACACTTGAATTGTTAAATAAAAAAATATTTTGTGTTTTTTTAAGAAAGAAGATTCCTTGAGAATCTGGTTGAGAAATCTAGAATTCTCTCTTATTTTAGGACACTCCACAGGGTTCAATCACTCTCCTTCCACCATTATGAAAATAGATTTTGGTTTGGTTTCACAGAACAGTAAAATGATACAGTCGTGAGGGCCTGTCATTAACAGTATCATAAAATTGTAAATATGTGACTAACTTAAAAACTAAAAAAAGTCTCAAAACTTTATGAAGAGCAACTGAAAGGATCCAACTCGTCAATCAGTGCTCATTGCTCTGAGTATTCTGACTGGGTTTGAGTCAGTGTAGAACTGCTAAAACGTAGACAAAGTTAAAATGCTAAATCTAGAGAATTAAATTAAGGTCTTATACACACATCCTTTCATAATTCTTCCCTCACTGGTATCCCTGTATATTTTAAATAAATTTTACTTGTAAGGAGAGTAGGAGACTAATTTTTGTTACTGAAGAATTTATCTTAAAATGGACAAGTAAAAGCTTCCACTGTAATGACAAATTTTGAAAATTCCTATCCATTCATACGTAATAGTTTGGAGCTCATTTTTCTCAAATATGCATAGATATCCTACTAGTTAAATCTTTTTATAATCCATTTTACATGAAAAAAGTACAAATTGGACTATAAAAAGAGAATGTATTTTTAATTAACAGGGTAATAGCCTCTGAAACGCATTCAAACAATGCTAAGACCTTAAGAATCAAATTAAAATCTAGAATTTCAAGTCCAATTCTAGAACTGAGTTCACATGTGTTGGAGGTTAACAATACCTTCAGATATTTTCTCAATTAACTTCCACATAAAATATAAAATAGTATAAGTAATAAAAACATTCTAATTTGAAAGTAAACAGATATTATTACCTTCTCTAAATTGTCCACTATACTGTTCTGTTCTCTATTATTTTAAAGAGGGGGTTGACAGAGAGTGTGGTTGGGCCATACCCAGTGGTCCTAGGGGTTATAACTAGCACTGTGCTCAGGGATCATTTCTGGAAGTACTCTGGGGTCCAATTTGGTGCCAAGGACCAAACCAGGATCTGTTGCATAAAAAACAAATGTTTTAATCCCCATGCTATCTCTGTAGTTCATCCTACTCTTTAAATGTTACTGTCACTAAGTAAGACTTAGTAGTAAATTAACAGCTTTTTACCAATGCTTTGGGAAGCTGCAGTGGGGAATATTTAGACTACACAGATCACTGATCCAGTTAAACCTAAAGTTCAAAAATATTTTAAAAGAACTAAAGGTATCAAGCACTTTCCCCAAAATTTACTATATACCAAAATAAAAAAAAAAACATTCATAGAAGTCAAAAACTATTCAACACCTAAAAGGTAAAATCCACACTGCCTGGTATTGATAACCACCGCCCCCCACCCCCCCCAAAAAAAAACCTGCTAAAAACAAAACAAACTCCCCAGTATGAAAACAGCAGGAAACAATGATGCAGAAAAAAGAAAGAACAGTTAACTAAATTATTAGATATATGTTTAAGTAGTATAATATCTGAGAGTCTCTAATTTGAAAAATTCATAAACACCAATTTTAATATTTAAAGGCAACACAGTGCATAAATAACCTAATACTAACATTATGGTCATTCTTTTTTGATAAATGCTAAAAATAAAATCTTAAAAGCAGCATGTAGGAAAAAAGACAATACATACATAGGAATAAGAGCAATAAAGACAGCAAATGTCTGATTTGAAACAATGCAAGCAAGATGATGGTCTACAAACATGTAAAGCATTGTAGAGGGAAAAATGGGTGTGCAATTTACTAGCAAAAATATTGTTCCACAGTGAAAGATAAAACTGACTTTCAAACAAACAATTCTGAAGAAAATTATCAGCAACAATTCACATGAATTCAGTCAAGTCTAACATGCAGACACAAAGTAATGCCAAGTAAAATTATGGATCTAGACAAAAAAATTAAAAGATCCAGAAAAAGTTACTACCTGAGTAAATGTTATATTTATCTTTAAATACATACCAATGTTTAAATTAAAAAATTAATAATTCAGTATAAAAGTCACAGTATATTCAAAGTAAATGTATATAAATAATTACACATTGGACAGGAAGAGAGACGAGAATGATTTTAATGTTCTCATACTACATGAAGAAGTATCTTAGGTAGATTATGATAAGGTAAAGCTGTATACTGTAAGCCATAAAACCACAAAGATAAGGAAATACTGATTTATAACTAGTAAGCCAACAGAGATAACATGATTAAAGCAAATTATTCCATTAATTCAAAAGAAAGTAGAAAAAGAAAAGAACAAAGAGAAGATAAACTTATAGAAAATAAATAAGAACTAAACAAGTGACGAGGTGATATATTCTGACATGTTGACTAGATGTGCTTGATTTTGCCTAGTAATTTATTTGCATATTTTGGATTGTTGAGATATCTTTTAATTTGAAAAATATACTCTTAACTTTTTCAAAAATTATATTCCTTTACTATGTCTTAAAACAAATTATTAGCAACACACTATGCTAAAGTACTTGGCTCATTCCATCCACACCCATATTAAGAAAAAGAAAAACACAAATGTGATTAAGATGCACATAAAAACTTGGAGAGAAAAAAAATAACATTTACAATAAACAAACATGTAAACTTCCTTCAGCTCTAAAGAGTTTAATTAAATGAAAAAACAAAAGTGATCCACAATAGAAAAGTTTAAGTAAGCAAAATGAGTTTATGTTTACCAAAATATCTTAAAGTTTTAAAATTATGACATGTTTTCTAATCAAACAGAAATTAAAATAAGCTATTCTGCCTCACAAATTGTCATTAGTTGCCAAAAAAAAAAAGGAATACATTGCTTTCACATCATCTAGAGAGCCCATAATAAGTATGCAAATAAATAATTACTGACTCCTGATATAAGGTGTTGGATACGAAGTACAAATTGTTCTTTGGATCAGATTCTTAAAATGTATTGCTTTTTCAACCACAGCACCCCAAAGGAGAGAGAGAACAAAAGGGAATGCCCTGCCACAGAGGAAGGGTGAGATGTGGGAGCTGGGGGGTAGGAGGGATACTAGGATCAGTGGTGGTAGAAAATGTGCACTGGTGGAGGGCTGGGTACTCGAACATTGTATAACTGAAACCCAAGCACAAAAATTTGTAAGTCTATGACTGTACCTCATGGTGTTTCACTAATAAAATTTTTTTTAAAAAGTATTGCTTTCTCTCTATACTTGTTCTGAATTAAGTAAGTCCCTCCCAAAAAATAGGTGACTACTTATTTATCTCCGTTTGGGGACAACCCTGGGAAACACTCCTGGCTTATTCCTCTTTCTGTTCTCGGGGATCTCTCCTGGCAAGATTCAGGGAATCATATGTGGTTCCAACAATTAAATCTGGGTATGCTGTGTTCAAGGCAAGCGATTTACCCACTGTACTATCTTTCAGGTCCCACCAGGTGAAAACTTGAATTTTTAAGTTGATAAGGGCTGGAGCGATAGCACAGCAGTTAGGGCGTTTGCCTTGCACGCAGCCGACTTGGCCGACCGGAGTTCGATTCCTCTGCCCCTCTCGGAGAGCCTGGTCAAGCTACCAAGAGTATCTCGCCCGCACAGCAAAGCCTGGCAAGCTCCCTGTGATGTATTTGATATGCCAAACACAGTAACAAGTCTCACGATGGAGACATCACTGGGCCTGCTCAAACAAATCCGTAAACAATGGGAGGACAGTGCTACAGTGCTAAGTTGATAGAATATAACAACATATTGACTCAATGAAACATAAAACAATTTGCAGAAAATGTTTTACAAATCCTTCTTTCTTTTCCTCCTTCTCCTTTTATTCTATCACCTTTTTTAAATTTTTTATGGGAGGGGAAATCACCCCAGTGGTGTTCAGGGCTTATTTCCAGTTCTGTGATCAGGGAACACTCTAGGTGGACCTCAGGGGGAACATATGTGATACCAGGCAACCTGGGACAGGCACATGCAAGCTAAACACTTTACCTGGATTATGTCTCCAGTCCGCATTTCAAATTCTTCTACATGCTGTTGTTAACAACTACAAATAGTAAAAGTAATGCAAAATATAAAACTGAACCTTATTGAAGAGCATCAACATGATAAAAAAGGACCTCCAATCTACAAGACCATACTAATCATATATACGGTTAGAAATTAGCATTATAGATATATAATAAATAGCAAAAAATTGTTTATGGGGCTGGCAAGATAGCACAGGGGCTAGGGTGCTTGCCTTACAAACAGATCTCTTGGAATTGATCCCTGGTACAACATAGGGTCCCCTGAGTGCAAAGCAAGTAGTAAGCCCTACACACCTCTGGATGTGGTACCCTATCCCGCAAGCCCCAACTATCTATCTATCTATCTATCTATCTATCTATCTATCTATCTATCTGTACTAGATCCATACATTTGCATTTAATTTTTAAATAAATGTGTACAGAGTATAAACAGCTACTGGAATTTTAAATTTTAAAAGCTAAATCAAAAGTAAAATTAGATTAGAGAAGCTACTCCAGCCTTACCATCCCAGTAAAAATAACAAACTCCCTGAACAAACACCATGATTGTTTGTACCAGTACTTTAAATCACAATGCATGAAAGGAAAAGGAGAGAGAGAGCAAGAAGGAAACTGCCTCCTATAGAGGAAAGCTAGGATCGGACGGTGGGGTGTTGGAGGAAGGTGCTAAGGAAACAGGGGACATTGGTGGTGCGAAATGTACACTGGTGGAGGGACAGGTGATGGGTCATTGTATGACTGAAACCCAATTATGAACAGCTTTGTAATGGTCTATCTCACAGACATTCAATTAATTTTTTTTAAAAAGTAATGTGGAATTCATGCCCAATTCAATCAGCTTAATCAATGGCTGAATAAATAGCAGTACTCCTACATCATATAAAAAAAAAGACAATTTTGCTCTCCTTAAAATGCTTCTTGTCAATATTTGGGTCTCTGTTTTGAAAAAGATTTTCTCTGATTACTTCTAAATGATCATTCTTTGTCAACATACACTCTGAACACTATTATGTAAAGGATTTAACATCATTTATGACTCTAATTGAAACCATATTTCTCATTTTTCAATGGATTTACAGAGTAAAAATGATGTCTGATTTAAAAATATAAGTCCTTAGAAACTATAATGTTGCTAAATATTAATGCTACTGCAGTTAAATATGAGAGGTTTTATTTTCTTCTTCTCTAGTCTACTTATCCAAATTTGACAAAATTGGTAAGTATGTGTATAAAAAATAAAGAATCTGTATCAATAACTTAAAAGTAATGCCTTAATAAAGGAAAGATGGGAGGCATTTTCCTAATGCAGTCCATCAGTTTTTGCTGACAGAGGGCCTCCCAAGAGGTATTCAGGGTCCTGGGTCACTCCTGGCAATAGTCAGTATGGGTCTGGAGGTCCAGGACTCAGGCCAATGATGTGGTTCTGCTTAGACCCAGTGTTAACTAAGCCACCAGCCAGCAGTTCTGGGGATGCCATGCAGTGCTGGAGATTGAATTTGGGAGGGAACTGAGTTTCTGAGATAATCTTCAAGTTAATGGTCAAAAGAGAAATCTATTTTACAAGAAGAATTATAAAAGAGCCACTGGAAAACTGGGAATAAACATTTTGGGTTAATTGCAACTCCTGAAAAAAAAAAGGCAAAAAGAATGGGAAAAGAATAGTTGCTTGCTCTTTTATTAGCTTGACTAATTTTCATGCATTTTTGGTATAAGGGGGAGGAAGCCAAAATCACAGCCAGATATTAACGAAGATTCAAGTGAATAACATAGACTTCACCCTACACTGCCCTGAAGGCTAGTTACCACTGGGTCAATCACATTTTAATACAGTAGCTAGTAATCAGAGGTGGGACTTCACAGGGTCCAAGGAACTCATAGGTAAGATAACAGGAAGTTGTTTGGCGCTTTACAATTCAAAGTATTAAGCAATGAAGAGAGACTTTGAGTATATATAAGAGAATTACATTTGTCAAAATGCTGTAGATAGTACTCGATTTTCTAAATGTGTCACTGTCACTGTGTCACTGTCCTCCCACTGTTCATCGATTTGCTCAAGCGGGCCCAGTAATGTCTCCATTTTGAGACTTGTTGTTACTGTGTTTGGCACATTGGCAGGCTTTGCCCTGTGGATACTCTCAATAGCTTGCAGGGCTCTCCGAGAGATTTTCTAAATATCTGTAAAGAAATATGGAAATATCACATGGTTAAAATGCACCTTACTGTATTGGTTCTACTTAGTATTATCACAGCCAATAACAAGAACCAGAGACTTAGAAAATGGAAATTTGCTCAGCATTACCCCAGTTAATATTCCTGAGTTTAAAGAGAGAAACTAGCCAACAACTTGATGCCTTCCCTTTGCTGACGTTTTCAATTCTATTCCATTAAAAATTCCCTTGTCTAAGTTTTGTGATGTTTGTTTAAGAGATTGAAACCATACTTGTGGGAAAGACCCAGAGAGATAAGTCATTAGGTCATATAAAGTAAAAAATATATATTTATGCAACAATCAATACACTAAAGCATATTGATCTAATAAGCAATGGAATGGGCAATTTTTGCCTTGGCTAATGTGTCCCTGACTGAGTTTAATTGCTTCACTTAAACTCAGACTAATCCAGGATTTCCATCCATCAAATAGGACTAATTGCAGTTGATACTTTACTTTCCTAGAGGGATGTTTGTGATCATTATTCAGATTGCTTGGGTCAAGAAGCTAAAGATTTAGTAAGGACAGGCCTATTATTGAAAAGTAGTGAAAGATAGTGGAAAAGACAACAGACTTTCAATGAGACAAAACAGAAATTCACACCCAGCAACTACAACTTAACCTCTCAGAGCTTCAAGTTCCTTATCAGGAAAACTGGGAAAATTACCTGCATTTGGCAAATCCATAAGAAGATTAGGGCCCGTGTCTCTAAAGTATTGACTCACTAAAGATACAAAAAAAAAAACCTGTAGCAATTTTATCAGCTTTTATGGATCAGTTATTCTGTAGTAGTACTTCTACACTGAAGCCATTCTAAATGATTTTACATGCTCCTTGAAAGCTAGGGTCAATTACTTTTATCATATCATCCACAAAATTAGAAAAACAGTGTTTTAAGCATGACAGAACGTAAGCTGATAATTATAAATTGGGCCAGAGGCCCTAGAACTTCATGTAACATCTGTCTTGATGACTCCTAATTCTTCTTGTTCTAATTCCTGTCTGAAATTCCAGGTGCACATATTCAATGGCTACTCAACATGTTCATGTGAATTACTACTATATTTTAATATGTTCTAAATGGAATTCCTATTTTTTAAAATTATTTCCTATGCTCTGCCCTTTATCAATCTTCCTCTTTTGGCAAACAAAATCCAGCTATCCCTAAAGAAAGGCTTCTTGATTGTTTAAGCTTGTCAATATGTATTATAATGTCAATTTACCACAACTCTCAAAATTCCAGACACTATACATATGTAATAATTTTACCAAAGTTATATCAGTCCAATTTTATATTCTATGATATAAAAAATTTCATTTTTAGCCAATTATTTATATCTTTAAGTTTATTTAAATGTCACAACCTAGGTGAACTATTGATACACTTCAACAGTCTAAATTTTCCAAAAATTCTTCATCAAGGGGGCAAATATTTGGCTTCCAGACTTACTTTTCCCCTTACAGCATCATTTCTTATTACTTTGGCTATGGGTACATGACAGAAAACAGCTCTTAAAATCTCTCACATGCTTAACATTTATGGTACACCCTATATTCTGTTTACAGACACTTTCATGTTTCTGGAGCCCAAGTATTATTATTCATCATCCACTCACTTTTCCCAGAGACCCTTACCATTTCAAATCTGTTATTGCTTAAGCTTTCTTTTGATTTTCCCCCTTTTTATGGTCTCTATAGTGAGTTTACTTCCTTTTTCACAGCAGAGTCTGGAGGGGAGTGGCTGTCCTAAATGTTTATTAAGAAATAGGCATAGAATCCAAAGATGGCGAAGATGAGAATAGTGAGAATGAGAATGAGACATCAGGGGCCCCTGCAGCCACAACACTCAGTCTCACTTTCAGTTCTCTATTCACATTCCACTGTTTTCCTCCACCCTACATACAAATTGATGCTTCAATTGAAAATGTGTATATTAGTGAGTCAAGTTAAAACATTGCTAGAGGACAGCATCCAAGTGTACTTCCTCTTCTTTCAAAGAATCCCCCAGCATAAAATAGTCATGATTTTGTGGTATTCATATAGGGTTTTATTTTATTATTTTTTGAAAAGGTTAATTAAATTCACACTTGTCAACATAGGTAGAAATACAGTTAAATTTTTGCAGACTCTCTGAGTTCACTAAATGTCCACTCAAAAAATAAATAATAAACAACTCATATTTTGAAAAAAACATAAGCTCAGTATAAATGTTTTGACCATTTTTAATAAGGCATTCTGTCAGCCCTCAAATATATAAAATTTGGCTATCTTCCTCCACTGAATATATAGACTCTTTCGACATGATCTTCTGACACCATATAGACAAGTTTTTTTTATTTAAGTTAATCACGTACCTTTTCCCTATTTAGTTTACAAAACATCTTGTCTACCTTTAAGTTTTGATCCATGTCCTAAAAAGCCTGAAAGATCTCAAATATCAAAGCAAATTAACTTATTTATTCTACACACTATCTTGAAAATTATATTCAATCAAAATTTAAAGTGTACCTATTATGTGCCAGGGATGGCAAGAGATTCTACGGGGTTAAAGACTTATCTCAGACCTTGTTTCTTAGGATAGAGTAATAAAGGTAAAGGCCCTCCCATTGATCGTCGATTTGCTCGAGCGGGCCCAGTAACGTCTCCATTGGAGACTCTGTTGTTACTGTGTCTGGCATATCGAATACTCTGGGTAGCTTGCCGGGCTCTCCGAGAGGGGCGGAGGAATCGAACTCAGGTTGGTCATGTTGGCCGCTTGTAAGGCGAACGCCCTACCGCTGTGCTATCGCTCTAGAGTAATAGTACAACAGATAGGGCATTTGCCTCACACAAGGCTGACCTGAGTTTGATCCTGGCACTCCATATGTCCCCCAAGAATGCCAGAAGTGATTCTTTAGTGCAGAGTCAAGAGTAAGCCTTGAGTACCACTGGCCTGGCAAGCTCCCAGTGGCATATTTGATATGCCAGAAACAGTAACAATAAGTCTCACAATGGAGACATTACTGGTGCCCGCTCGAGCAAATGGATGAACAATGGGAGGACAGTGCTACAGTGCTACCACTGGGTGGACCCGGATACAAACAAAAAATACATGATTTTGATTTATAAGTTTTCAATTGAATTAAAGGCAAATTAAAGTACCAGGAGAAAGTTCAAGTGGTGAAGCAAATTCCAGTAATGTCTCCATTCATCCCTGTCACATGCTAGTGTAGCCCGATGGCATATTGGGGGCTCTTTCAGGGTAAGAGAATGAGAACCATCATTGTTACTATTTTTGTCATATCCAGTACACGATGGGTAGCTTGCCAGGCTCTGCTGTGCGGGCAGGATACTCTCGGTAGCTTACCGGGCTCTCTGAGAGGGATGGAGGCTTTGGGGGCAGCCTCTAATCACCTTTACAGGTGTTCCCAGTCAGTCATATATGTGGGCAGGATACTCTCGGTAGCCTGCCAGGTTCTCTGAGAGTTAGATAATAAGAGGTTGCACGGCCGCATGCTTCCAGGAGCTTGGTTTTATAGTCCCTGGATCTTGGCCATTAATTGGGTTACACGGTAGTTGGTGGGTGTAACTGTCTAGCTACTGGAAGATAGGGGATCTGGGTGGAGGAGTCCCAATCCCAAACCGAGCAGACTTGGAGATCTCAGCCCCGGGTCCCACACCCCTGGATTCCTCTGCCAGTTCCTTCATGCGTGAGGCTCATCCTAGCATGTGGAGAGTGGGCTCAGCATGTTTTGGCCGGTTCCCAGAGGTCTTCAGTTGCCAGGGCTCTGCTCAGGGCAGAGAGGGAAACTCAACCTGCCCCCCCCCCCACCAAGGGGCCCGGTGAGGATAGCTAGGCTCAGGGGCAAGAGACTCTGTGTTGTTCTCTTCCGGGAGCTTGGTTTTATAGTCTCTGGATCTTGGCCATGGATGGGATTACACGGCAGTTTAATATTAATTAATTAATAAATTATTATTCAATTTAATAATAATAAAAAGGCATATAAATTAAAAATGTATTGAAAACACTGTGCACAAAGACCCATAATTGAATCAAAGCCAGAATTCTTTGGGAGAGGCATTTAGTTACATAAGAGTTTGTGGAGTAAGAAAACAATACCGGGTAGCCAGAGCCATAGGATAGTGATTAAGACACATGCTTTACATGCAGCCAAGCCTAGTTTGATCCCTGGCACACAGACAGTGAGTGAATCTAAAAGATGAGTCCAACCGATGAGGAAACACAAAGGACAGGGCAAAAACAAAAGCTAGGTACTATTATAACAGAGAAGCAGTACTACATTCTTGGGATTGTAAAAAAAAATTAGAGACAATAATATCATTAAAAGTGGGAATAAATATGAAATTGGAGGGAGCGACAGGAATGTAGCTAGGAAAGGTTTTTAATACCAATGATTTTCCTGAGTGCCTTGGAGGACTGTTGCCTATGTATTTTCTTTTTCTTTTTGGGTCACACCCGGTGATGCACAGGGGTTACTCCCGGTTTATGCTCTGGGGACCACATGGGACGCTGCGAGTCAAACACGGGTCGGGCTGTGTTCACGGCAAATGCCCTACCCACTGTGCTATTACTCCAGCCCCGACATATGTAACTTCTTAAACTATGAAATTATCAATGGCACTGTCCCATAACTTGCAGCCTTCATACAAATCTTTTATTTTTTAAAATTACATCCAATCATGATTTTTATAATTGACCTCCATTTTCTTCTATATTTTCTTTTGTTTTCCTTGTTCCAAAATCCAATAGGAAATAAAATCTGAATATGGAACAAAGGATGTCTTCAGCCAGACTCATTTCTTCTAGTTATTCACTTTTTATGCAGCATTTGAGGATGTGAATACAAATCTTGTCATGTATTTTTCATACTTTCACCTGACTTAAAAGCTTGAGTAAGTAAAGCCATCTCACTAAGAAATTTCATTTCCAGTGTGAAAAGCATCAGATTGGAGAAAAATAAATAAAAGTCCCTTATTTTAACAGAGTAAAAGTAGTTTCAAAAAGTGAGAGTGATTCAATTCCTATACAAATGATGTGCTGTCTCTCAGGATTTCAAGATCAAGTGTTTCAATCTTTAAATGAGTATTAAAAGTATATAAACCCAGAGAAAGGATTTCAAAATATAATGTAAAAGCAGACCTGATTTGACAATAAAATTTTAGTCTACAATCACAACAGGCATCATTTAGAGCCTCATCAAATACAAATGTTGGAACATTTAAAGAATATGCATTCTGTTCATCTACACAGATGTACTTCTTAAAAAGACTTGAAACTTTAACACCATAAATGCTCTGTGAATGCGAACTATTTTTTCAGTCTTTTAAATACAATTCATACACATGCACAAATATGCATGTACAAAATATTTTCATAAAACATCATCTATAAAATAATGTTCACGGACATGACAGTCTTTAAACACAAGATCTCTTTGTACACATAATATATTGAGTCATTTCCTTTATAAAAACACTTGAGAATAAACAGTTTGCCTAAAAAAAGCTAGGATCTTTTATAATTCTAACTTTTATTCCTTTCAGGAAAATATATATCCAATAACTATTTGTGTTAATGACAGTACACTTTACCAGATATAATGTAAGTATGAACAGGAGATGGTACTGAAATTAATTAAGAGAAAATGGAGATACTGAGCATCAGCTATTGTTAGGCATAGGCTCACAGAAAAAAATATATTTCAAGTGACTAGATAAACAACAGAATGCACAGAGGAATTATTACTCTTTTTTTCCCCTTGTTTTTTGGTTTGGGGGACACACCCGGTGGTATTCAGGTCTTACTTCTCACACTACAGTCAGACATCACTCCTGGTGGTGTCCAGAACAAAGAATTGAACCTATGTTAAGTACATGCACGGCAACCCACCCTATAATTCTTCTGTCCTAGTTTTATCCCCTAGATAGAAATAAAGCAGTTATTTGAAGCAAGCTGTATTTGATTTTAAAGACAGAGGGGCACACATAAATATTTGCGTATGACAATGGGAATAACAAAAAAATGCAATTAGTCCATGAAGTTTAATAAATTAATAATTGGCTTTTATTTTTTTGGTCACACCCAGCGATGCTCAGGGGTTACTCCTGGCTCATGCACTCAGGAATTGCTCCTGGCGGTGCTAAGGGGACCATATGGGATGCTGGGAACCGAACCTGTGTTGGCCATGTTGGCTGCGTGCAAGGCAAACGCCCTACCCGCTGTGTTATTGCTCCAGCCCCTTGGCTTCCTTTCTTAATTAAAAAATAATTTTTGTTTTATAAAACCTCATGTGCAAAATAATGAGTAAGGGCTAGAGCAACAGAATGGGGCGGAGGGGAAGGCGTTCACTTTGCATGCGGTCAAGCCCCGTTCAATCCTGGCATCCCACATGGTCTCTTGAGCACCGTCAGGAGTAATTACTGAGTGCAGAGCCAGAAATAACCCCTGAGTATCACCAGTTATGACCCCCCCCAAAAAAAAACACACTCAAAATAATGAGTAAGGCACTTTCCTTGCACACAGCCAACCAGGGTTGATCCTTATCACCACAGAGCCCTGACAGAAGTGATCCCTACACAAAGCAGGGTGTGTTTCAAAATTTAAAAAAAAAACTTAAAATAATAAATACAACTTGATAACATGCATTTAATCCCAATCCCAGTTCTCTTTAATTTCACAAAATTATAAACAACCAACTTTTATGAAGAAGGGCGGCCAGACTGATAGAACAGCGGGTAAAGTGATTGCCTTGTATTCGATCTATGGAGATTCAACCTCCAGCCCCCCATTAGTCCTCTGAACAATGCCAGGAGTGATACCTGAGCACAGAGATAGGAGTAATCTCTAACCACTGCTTGGTGTGGTCCAACACTCACCCGACCCAAAATCTTATGAAGAAGGAAAAATTTCTTCAACACCAAGCTACATTACTCCCACATATTTCCATTTTCAAATAATACTTTCTGTTGAGCAATCATGATTATAACAAAATAATGTTTTATAGGTAAAGATATTTTTAAATTGAAAACGCCTCTAATTCCCCACCTGCTCTAGAATTTTGTATTATTTTAAATAATGGAGTATATATAAATGTTGGAAATGAAATGTACACATCTTTCACATATTAAATACAGCTACATCACCTTAGATAACAAGTCTATGTAGGTTTAATTAAAGAAATGGAGGCATATCCTGAAAATAAATTCACAATCCCTTGGTAAACAAAATATAGATTTTTTTTCTTTTTTTGGGTCACACTCTGCAACACTCTCAAAAGTAAAAATATGCACAGGGGTTACTCCTGGCTCATGCACTCAAGAATTACTCTTGGTAGTGCTCGGGGGACCATATGGAATGCTGGGAATCAAATCCGGGATGGCCACGTGCAAGGCAAACACCCTATCCACTATACTATCACTCCAGTCCCAAAATATAGAATATTATTCAATTGAATAGTCACTACTTTCCACTGCCTTTGACCAAACTCATCATTCTGCTATCATAAATATCAAATTAGCAGTTACCTGTTAACATTAAGCCACTGTCTCTATTACAATATATTTGTAATTAGCTTTCATATAACTGCCATATGAGAGCCGGTGAAGCCTGAGGCCCAAGGAGAGAGTTATGACATTTCCTTAAGCTTCTTTCATAATTACAGGAATAGACAAGAAATAAATGATAGCTCATCAAACAATAACTACCTTCCCAAACAGAAGTTTTGGGTTTTCTGCAATATACTACACCTTTTCTTGAAGGGACAATGACAGTGGCATCAGCAAGACATCCCATACTGCATTCCCCTTCAACCACAATAATTTGGCATTTTTTCAAATCGCAATTATTTTTGTGGGAACTGTGGGATCCAGGAGCTTATGCCAAGGATGAGTATTACCCAGTTACACATCACGGAATAGGCATAATGTGAACCATGAAGTAACCTATGAGCTCTGAAATGTTCCCTCCAGGAATGGATCAGGGTCTGGATAACCAGCTTTAAGAAACCAACCCTAACTTGAAAATCCAACAATCCAACGGTGAAGTTTCCCAGGAGGAAAAACATTTGGACACACTGGAGAGGAAAAGAACAGTTTAGTTTTACCGAAATCACCACTCCTTTAGGTCAGCAAAGTTCAGTGACTAGAAAAAATGTCTTTGGCCTGTGGCTTCTCCTTTTTGGGAACATAAAAACCTATCAGTGAGCACCTGTCTCCCCAATTATGCATTATAATGGAGGTGTCTGTGCTGGCTAGAGACCCATATCTCCTTCATCTTATTCAGAACACTGAGACATGGATTTACAAAAGTGGGCCTTTAGAGAGTGAGAGATAACTGTCATTTGCATAGCATAGTAAGGGCTATGGCTCCTAGTAACTGCATTTTAGAGGCATCAAGAAATCTGGCCACCAGCCAACAAGGAAATTCCATGGACGCATTACTGGGTCATGAGCACTGCCGCTGGATTCCACGGGGCTCTCCCGTCTGTCTCCCCATCATGTGGCCAACTGCATAGGCATGTTTCTGGCCACACTAGAAAAAGCTTTGGCAGATGTCTAGGAAACATTCCAGACAGACAGTTGGCTCAAACCTGCAGCTAGGGATGCTTGACCTTTAGCACTAACCTTGGAAAGAGCAGAAGGGAGACTCTCAGGATCTGACCTGCTGCTTTGTTGCCTTAGAGAAAGTATACACTCTTAAGAATTCTGCCAGGAGTTTATGAAATTCCACCACAAGAGGGAGCAGGAGGTGTGGAACAAGTAAATCCACTGAAGGTGCTAGAGATTCACAGAATCCCTCCTAAGGTTGGCTGAAAGTATTTCTTTCCTACAGACCTTTACTAAAGAATGGAGAAAGTGACACTACTTTAAATGTGAAAACAGAAATGCAACATAACAAGGAATATATAAGACAGAGAGAAAGTGGCAAAAAGAATGAAAATAATACTCTAGAAACTGACCCCCAGAACACAACGTATTGTAATTTATGCAGCTATCAGATACTTTAAAAGATGCTCTTAAACTACATCAGCGAAAATATATTAAAAAACTACAAAGGATGTGGTACATTAAAATAAACTAAATTGAAGCTTAGGGACCAAGAACTACAGTGAAACACAAAATATAAAAATCAATGTAGGATCATCTGTTATGAGATTATAATTATAAGATAAGATCTTTAAAATTATCTGATCAGAAGAAACTGAAGAAAAATGAAACACATGAAGAAAATCGATGTATTCTATAGAACACTATTAAAAGATACAAACTGTGATTTATTGTAGTCCTTGAGAAAATGAGAAGTGGAGAGACAGTTAAAGAAATAATAGTCAAGAACTTTTCAAATCTTGGGAGATACTAGAAATTAAAACCGATAAAACCCATAGGCCCCCCATGAAAATTATAAAATATATAAAATAGATTTTAATCATGTATATATAGTTAACTATCAAAAAATCAATGACAAAGAGAATATCTTAAAAGATTCAAATGAACAGAATTTTGTAACTTAAAAGAAAATAATGAAGTGTCAGTATATCTATTAACAAATTTCTCAGTTAAAACTTAGTAGACAAGGAAGGAGTGGAATGGAAAATTCAGAATGGTAACAAAAAAAGAAACCCTGTTAACTGAAAACACCCTATACTGCAAATGTATACTAAGTTCTGAAAGAAATGAGGTGAAAACTTGACAAATAAACAAAAGCTGAGAGAATTAATCACCACTATTCCTGCCTTAAGAGAAGTACTGAAAGAACTACTTAAAGTTGAAATGGAAAAGAACTTAATAAAGTATATAATATACTGGTAAAGATAAGAAACTAGTTAAATTTAGAATACCCAAGAAATAAATGTCTGGAATTTTAATCACTTAAAGAGATTAAGAATTCAAGAATTTAATAATTTATAAATGCATAGTATGAAAAGGTATATTGTGGCATAAAAACAGAAAAGGTAGGTAAAAGCTTAGAATTTTTAACTGATGAAGTAACTTTTAGTATAGGTAAACTTTAATGTCCATGAGGTATGACTTTTATCTGTATACATTTTTGATAGCCACAGAGCAAAAATATAGTTATATTTAAAAGATAAAGAAAAGGACATCAAAATATATCACTACATAAAAGAATTAATTTACAAAGTTCTGTCTGGAGCAATAGCACAGCGGGTAGGGCGTTCGCCTTACAAGCGGCCAACATGGCCAACCCGAGTTCGATTCCTCCGCCCCTCTCGGAGAGCCCGGCAATCTACCGAGAGTATTCGATATGCCAGACACAGTAACAACAAAGTCTCCAATGGAGACGTTACTGGGCCCGCTCGAGCAAATCGACAATCAACGGGAGGGCCTTTACCTTACTTACCTTACCTTTTACAAAGTTCTGTAGCAAAAGACGAAGCCAAGAACATAGCAACCACAAAATACTAAGTAAATAATAACCTGACACTAGTAAATCAACCATTATTCTAAATGTAATTGGATCATATATCCAATAAAAAGACATACAGAGATAAGATTGATAATTTTTGTAAAGACCCAATTAATTATATGCTGCTTATAAGTACTGAACTCTTCAACTCTAGAAGTGCTAAGAAATTCAAAGTATGAGAGAGAAAAAGATATTGCAGGCAAGTGAAAAATCAAAGAGAATGAAAATGTCTGTATTACTATCAAATAAAAGGACTCTAAGTCAAAACTGTGCCAAGTTGTCAATTTATCAAGAAGACAAAACAACTGTAAATATTTATGCATCCAACATCAAAGGACCTAAATATATTAAGTGAGTACTATATAGGAAAGAAGAAATGGATATAATGCAATAACAATGGAGGATTTCAATACATCAATTTCTAAACACAGATTATGCAGACAGAAAATCAATATGGAGAAGTTGCATTTGAATCTTCTTTAGAATAAATGAGCTTAGTATATAAGCACAAAACACGTCATTCAATACTAGAAGAATACACGCTCTTCTCAAAAACATAGACTATCCTTCAAGACTTTGTATGTAATAGGTCAGAAAAATAGGGGGGAAAAGTCCTTAAAAAATGTATACATCCACAGAAGAGCTCAAATATACAAAGTATTTCTGAGAAAGAACAAAAAATGAAGCATCGCACGTGTTGATTTCAAACCACATTATAAAGCTATCCTAATAAAAATCATATACTAAACTAATTTCAGAAATAAACTCTGGTATGTAGTTATCAATTAGTATTGAAAAAAAACCAAGAATACTCAGTAAAGAAAGAATAGTTGATGATGTTGGAGAAACTAGATATCCACAAGCAAAATAATGAAATTACATTTTATCTTATGCCAAAAATGTACTCAAAATGGTTTTGAAGTTTAAGTGCCCTGTAAACCACACATGGGTAAAATATCCTAGACACTTGTTTTAACAAATGTATATCAGATACAAGAACAAAAGTATAAACAACAAAATTTTCTTGATGCAATTTAATGGAATTGCATCAAGAAAATGTTCTTTCACACCGACCAAAAGGCAACTATGTTAGGTGGCAAAACTTTTAATTAAGAACATAGGAGGGAATCCTTTCAGTACCCATCAACACAATATACACTTTTTACTATAATTTTATGTAGCAAGTATGTCTAATAACATGGATATTTTAAAACTAAAATCAAGAAAATGTGAAATTAAAGAATATATTTGCAAGCCATCCATCTACTAAATGAGTAGTATCCAAAATACCTAAGGAACACATACATCTGAGTAGCAAAAAAAATAACTGAATTATAAAATGGGTAGACAATACATTAATAGCATTTCCCCAAAGATGTCATGTAAATAGCTAAGAAGTACATTTCAATGTCATTAAACATCTGGGAAATGCAAGGTTTTAAAAGCAATCACCAAAATGAAAAGAGGCAACAAGTGCTGGGGCCCAGTAATTTCCAAACCCCAAAAGGACAAGTTTCTTCTCTTCATGACTAATTCAAAATACCTCTACCAAATGACAATACTGTACTCAATTTTATCCCACATATTTCATCCTTGCAATAATATCACAAGACGGGTCCTACACTAATTCCCCTTATACAGAAGTCAACAAAGATACACAGGTTTTCCCAAACATTTTTCAGGCAGTAAGCCAGGATTTGAATCCAGATCTTGTGAGCAGAGCCTATTTGCAGAAGCAATAATATTTGCACAAAGACAATACTTTTTCACAGGACAGTGATGATTACAAGTCAACAAATAATAAAAGAATTTGCTCGAGCGGGCCCAGTTACATTGTGTCACTTGTTACTGTGCTTGGCATATTGAATATGCCATGGGTAGCTTGCCAGGCTTTGCCATGTGGACGAGATACTGTCGGTAGCTTGCTGGGCTCTCTGAGAGGGGTGGAGGAATCGAACTTGGGTCGGCCCTGTCGGCCATGTGCTAGGCAAATGCCCTACCCTCTGTGCTATCGCTCCAGCCTTTGGTCTAAGGTGCCAGATTCAATAAAAGAATTAACTGAAGAAATCTGGAGAAAGAAAAGAAAAAGAATGAGGCTCAATTTACCATAATGCCATGCTTTAAAGAGAAAGTTTAAAAAAAAAACTCTTAGTCCAGGACCAGAAAGATAGTACAATAAGTGAGCACTTACATGGCACAAGGCTGACCAGGGTTCTATCACAAATAACTCTTACGGCCTCCCAAGTCCTGTCTGGAATAGTTCCTGAGCACAGAGCCAGGAATAACACCTAAGCACTGTCAGGTCTAGACACACTTCAAATTTTTTATTTTAGTCCAGGGCCAAAGACATAGTACATAGTACAAAATGCTTGCCTAGCGTGCAGAAATAGCTATGACCCTGGTTTGAACCCCAGTACCACCTATGGTCCCCCAATACTGCCAAGTGTGGCTCTTGAGGACAGAGCCAAGAGTGACCCCTGTACTGAGTATGACCCCTCCAAAAAATAAATAAAAATGAAGAAATATCCCTATTCATCTTTTAAAAATTAGTCCCTAAATGGGAGTAAGAGAGATCTTCGAAGAATGAACTTTGAGTTCTCTCCCACCCAATCTGACTCATTCCTGTGGGAAACGCTTGGGCTTTTCTCTGAGTAAGATTCCAGTGAGGAGTGAGTAGGCATTCTTTCATTGTATTATTGAAATTAACCTCGTGAAATAATAGTAAAACAACGGCTCTAAGCATGTACCTGGAGGCATGCTCAAAAGATTCCTGGGCACACATTACTTCGGCTCAAAGGCGGTGACTCCTATGTGTCAGGCCTAGAGGCTGATACAACGGAATCCATGGTAAGGCAGAGCAAGAACTAGACTGCAAGATGCTAGCTTC
Organism: Sorex fumeus; assembly: GCF_029834395.1. Lineage (NCBI taxonomy): Eukaryota > Metazoa > Chordata > Mammalia > Eulipotyphla > Soricidae > Sorex > Sorex fumeus. The sequence continues at coordinate 1,404,468 of NW_026606100.1, forward strand.
TTGACCCTCTTGCCTCAGCACTTCTTCTCATCCAAGGCTCTCCAGCTTGGCCCCTGTGCTCAGCAGGCTTGCACATTTATTTTCTGAGCTCCACATACATAGGATCTTTGGCATACAGTTTTACAGTTCTTTGCAAAGCACAGATAGCCTGGCTTCTGTAAATTCTTACTTTGTCGTTTTCCTTTTATTCCCTACAAGGCTCAGGTTTTGTCAAAATTTCTCTCTTCTGAAATACAATGACTTCAGAACATAAGTAGCTTTTCCTTTTTAGCTTTTTCCTCTGGATCATTATTTTGATATAAACAATGTTGAAAAGATACAAAGAGGTCCTAGGTTTAGAAAAAAAAATCCTATTGTGCAAAGTTTAGTAAGTAGCTCTTAAAGACTTAGAACCACAGCATGGAAAGCCCTGGTCAGCAGGAGACACAGCATGAGAAAAGACACACATTTTACTGCTCACGAATGATCTGAGTATGCCGGTGCCCTCTGCTCTGGAGTATACAGAATATCAATTCTTGTAGCTTACAGGATTCAAACTCTAGCAGTGCAGTACTGTTCTTCCTCTTTACACCTGTTTCAGCTTGCAGAGTTCTGCTTTAATGAGCAAGTTTGTCAAAATCTGGAGGAGGTATCATCACAAAAACAACAGTCTACATTCTTCGGGTGTCCTACGAGATAGGAGAGTGGCCCTTAGTCCCAATGTGGCTCTCAGAGAAGTGAACAGAATACAGCAACCTCTGCTCTGCACGATAGGAGTCAATCCACTCACGTTCCGCATCACCTCCATCACCTTTAGCTTCTCTGATTCTTCGTCTCCAAAAATGAAATCCAAAGTATTGAAGGAGCTGCAGTGGCTTGGCCACACTACCTCAGAATAGACCTCACTAGAAAAGTGCCCTAGAGTAGCTTGATCCCTATCTTTCCTTTAGCTGCTGGGTGTTATGGTCATTTAGGGATCCTGAAAGGTGGGAAGAGGTTGGTGGAAGCAGCAGATAGCCAAGGTCAGATGGTCCTTCCTGCTACATTGTCAGCGCCTCCTATGTCTCAGCATAGTACAGGGTGCCAGGACTCTTGATACAATTAGCCCTGTCTTTTGCCTGACTGAAGGGTTATAATTAAAACCATTCGAATCTCCAGCCACTCTGGGACCACAGAAAACAACCCAGAGACAAGCTAGAGTTAGGATCAGGATCAAAAATGGAGTGTTGGACAAGGATTTTTCTATATATTCACCAAAGCTTTGGAAAACATTCTTAAAAACAAAAACAAAAACAAAAACCACCCTGTAAGTACATTGCCCATTCACTACACTAAAATAACAAAAGAAAGATTTAGAAAAGGAGATCAGTTTTTCTAAACTTCCAACATATACTACAAGGTTTTCAATCTTATTTGAAATGCTTTAGGCGAGATTCCACACTATACATTCCTATGTATAAAATTTCAGGAAAAAAAAACAAAAAAGAAAACATGCTTCATTTTCAAATATATTCGCTTTTTAGTTTTATTATTATTATTATTGCTCTTTAGGTTACAACCAACTTTGCATAATGGTTACTCCTGGCTCATGCACTCAGGAATTACTTCTGGGGGTCATGTGGTCACAGGCAAGACAAACGCCCTATCCTATCGCTCCAGTCCCTAATTGCTTTATGTTAATTGATTTTACATATCTGGTAAATATTAAAAAGTTTATATCATAAATTGAAAAAGCTCATGGGCAATAAAGTGCATGCAGAAATGGCCAAAATTGACATCTGGAAATGTTATAGAGCAATTAAATTTTAAATAATAACAAAAAACATGTTAGAGGCACCCAATTAATCAATTATATCCTCTCTTAAACTCTCTTATTTATCTCATGGATTTATCGAGATAATCAAAGTTATTGGGTAGCTCCTTAATTAGAGTATTACAACTAATGTATTGAATTTTAAATATTGGTTTCATGTAAGAGAAAAGTAAACAACTATGGTTAGTAACTTGATAAACTGACTTACACACTGTTTTCTAGTCTAAAGCTTCATTTTAATTACTGTGCCCTGAGGTCCCAAACTATTTTTCCTTGGGGTGAAATTCAGCATGGAAGAAAATTATATTAACTATGTCTGGTGATTCAATATAAACAAAATATAATGCTTTTGCTGAGCCTACATTGCTTAGTTGTATCTGAGGTAAGTTGTTCTTAATCTCAATTATCTGAATCAATTAGAACCACCTTTGACGACTAGACTTATTTATTGTCTGGCCCATGAAATTCAGTGAGAAATACAGACAAACAGAACAGATAAAGTGACATAAATGGAGAGTTAAAAAAAACAAATAAGAAGAAATTTGAGGGTTCAACAAGAAAATGAAATATTTTCTTTAGATTTTGACAGTTTGTGGGAAGAGGGATAGGAAATATTCTAAAAATGGTACGAAATTAACAAATGGACACACACAGAAATAAGGTCTTAGTACTGATGTGGCCAAATATCTAGTATTAGATCATCCAAGTGAAGTTGCCATTTATTTTCTTTTTCCCAAGAGATGGATAAAACCAGTCTCTCTTAGCTCCACCTCTGAGATCTCACCTTATATGAGAAAAGTCTCCATTCTCAAGTTAAACCACAACCTTTTATTCCTACTTTAATCTGACAATTGTCTTTGCTATTCATCACAATCCAGAATTTTTTGAAGTGAGCAGTAGGGATTATCTTGACCAGCACTTCAGGTGCTGTCCACTAATCAGGTTACAACCATCGTAGATCAAGTATGTTCAGGGTCACTACCCCCCACCCCCATTCTCTATTTTCTACTTCTTCCTTTATATAAACCAAGTAACCAGATTTAATTAAGTACTATATATTTGCTTGCAAGCACTGGTAAAGTATGTGCTCAATTTTATTATTGAACTTCACTGCTCTACTCTAAAGTACTTTAAAGAACTGAGATAAATAGATCATATTCTTTATCTCCCATAAAGCATGAAACTACACACTATTTAGAAACTTCCAACGGCAACTTTAGGCAGAAAACATGTTTTTACAGTTTATCACCAAACTGGCACATAGTGTCAAATTTGACAAGTTCACACTTGAATGGCTGAGTTCTGTAAATATTCTGTGTGATGCTGAATTATTAGCTCAAATGCAGGGCCTAAGAAGAATAACACAGAAAAATCACATGAAATGCATTTTCAGGACAAAATTTTAAATTTGTTAAATGACATCTAAATTCTGACAAATACTCATATGAAAATAAGATATTCATTCTAAAAAAAAATCCCAGCCTTGGGCTGGAGTAGGTGAGGTGCTTGCTTTGCATGTAACCAACTTGAGTTGGTCCATGGCACCCCATATGGTCCCTGGAGTCCCACTAGGAATGATCCATGAGTACAGAGACAAGAGTATTCCATGAGCATCACCCACCGAGTCATTTTTTTTAATCCCAACATTTTATTTGGATTTCAGTAGATCTGGAAATACAAAGATTCTATAACCCTGTTTATAATCTTTGTCTTTTTACTCCTTTTAGCAGAAATATGATGAGGGTATAGTATATGTGCATGGATACACTTCTTATAAGTACTTTCATGAATTGGATTCTACCATAACTTGATTCACTTCTTATGTCAATACTTGAGTTAAACTCAGTCATACAAGAAAAACTGTTTTCCTCCTAAGCAAATGTATTAGAACATGGTGTCCATCAGAATGACATGTACTAGTTAACCATGTACATGTTCTATATGGCTAATTTGACCTTCAATGTTACCTAACTCTTAATCTTAGTTCTCACTTACCTGTCTTGAGAGAGGTGATCATGGATAATTACAAAGGCAGGCCCCTTGTGGTGTGTACTCAGGAAACATATTCTGGGATTCTTCCCAGGTTGCTTTAGACATTTCCATTTGATCCACAGAGGACTTACTATGCCAGCCAAACAGGACTGCATGTGCCAAATTACTTCAGTATAGTTGGCTCTAGTACCAGAGCAGTACTAACAAAGTGATTAGCATAACTGTACATACTCAGTATACATCAAATGAATAATAGCTCTTTTCAAGATAAAAGTAAAGTAAAAGTCAAAGACAAAAATCCCTATGTAATAAAAGATTAACAAATCAATACTAAAGCCAAGCAAACATGAATGGCTTCTACTCCTCTTGTTCTTTACCTATTTGTTTCAACCAAAATTCTTAAGAGAATAGCATCAAGATTACCAATTTATAATCCACTTTTCTGATGGCCCTGAGGCTTAAAAAAAAAGGCAGATATACTTTTTTAAAAAGTATGCTTCTTTTGATGTTTACCAGTTTGGGGGTGATCAGGATAATCATTGTATTTTCACTCACTTATAAAAGCAAACAAGTTTTTTTTACCATTTGGAGTTAGCAAATATGGCATTTCACTTTACCAGTTCCTTATGAACTAAACACCCTATCTAGTTCCTAAACACCCTATCTAGTTCAGAGCACTTATGGAGCCTGAAAAACCAAGAGGAATGACATGGCTTCAACAAGTGATTTTTACACCAAGTCCAGTACAGACAGGGGATGCAAACCAAGGTAGATAGCTGTTGTTCTTGAAGCAACATCCCTTCTTAGGCTAGAGAGTGGCAAGACAAGATCAAAATCTCACTGCCATAAAAGAGCAGGCCTCAAAAGACAGCAAAAAATGAGCCTGTCATTTCTTCTACACCAGCTTTGTCTTAGGTGTATCATGATTATCACTGAATTCAGTCTTTCCAATAAAACAATTAGAAGCATTTTATATCACCTCTTTACCCACTAGGAAATAGGAGAACATAAGTAACTGTTCTGCTTAATGTCACAGATCTTCAGTGGATAGATTCAAGAGTCAATTAATTTTATCTGCATCAATTTCTTCTCTGTTTCTTCATCTCTTCCAAAAAAAAGACACGAGCACTTCTCACCTAGATTTGGCTTTCTAAAAATGACTAACATAAGATTGATTTCTTTCCTCTGGAGTTGTACCCCATCTTCTATTTTTTACAAATTAACTGGTTTGAGTGATCGTTATTTAACTAAATATTTTCCCAGAGAGCGATAGCACAGCGGGTAGGGCATTCGCCTTACAAGCGGCCAACATGGCCGACCCGAGTTCGATTCCTCCGCCCCCTCGGAGAGCCCGGCAAGCTACCGAGAGTATTCGATATGCCAGACACAGTAACAACAAAGTCTCCAATGGAGACGTTACTGGGCCCGCTCGAGCAAATCGATGATCAATGGGAGGGCCTTTCCCAGAGAGTTGCAGGTAATCACAAATACAGAAGACCTCTCTCAACAAAGAGGAGGCTGAGGAATGAGAGGAAATAGACATCCTGTGTGGAAAGGTACATTATAAATTACAGGTCACAGATACTAGGACACATAAACACAGGAGGCATCTAAAGCAGGTGCTCTCCTGTCCTAAGGGAGCAATTCCCATTAGAGCTGCTTCAAAGATCACTTAATATAAGATAGATGTGGCCTAGGATAGAAACACAATGCAGAATAGATAAATGCTTGCTTTACATACCTTAAATCAACCACATAGTAGCTGACAAGATAATTAAATAAAAGTTCCAATTGAATAAGATCACAGAAGAAATCTTAAGGGTTAAATACTGTGAAAGCAGAGAATGCTGAAATATAAAAGAAAAAAATAATATTTACTCGATGTATTTTTTAAGTCTGATGCATTAACTCTTCATTTAACCATTAGGAGGAAATAACTAGCCCATTTACACAGAAAATGGAGTAATGTATGGAAAAATATAGGATAAAAGATGATCTGAATTCAGAATACAAGTCTTTCCTCTAAATCATATAAACTTTCGAAGACAAGAAAATTACAAACTGCTAATACAAACTGTTGCTATACAACAAGAAGTGGTACAAACTGCCTAGAACAAATACAGGAGTCAACTTGAGAACAAGAAGTACTGGCAGAACCTAAGGCAGAAACTCTCAATATATAATCATTCTCTTGCTTACAACACTGAAATGAACTTCACATTATGTAATTGCTGTGACCCACAGAAAAGAGGAAAATTAATCAGGCTCATAAAGGCTAATAGCTATGGTCTACCTTGAGACATTTAAACTCACCTATACACTCTATTTCAATCATTTATGTGACAAATGATACAATGCGTGCTCAAGTTGCTCCTGGTTTCCTTTATTCACAAATATTCAACTTCCTTTTCCTGCTCTAAAATTCTTTATTCTATATGTTGATCCCTAACTGTCCATTGTTTGTTTTCTTTGTCTTTGTAACCTTTAATTATTATTCTGCAGTTTGAACTAGTGCATGTCTCGACTTATCATTCATGTTTATCCATGAACTTAACTGAAGAGAGTATAATAGATATGCATTATTGTATATCTGTACATCTCACTATAAGTCTGCATGAATATAGAAGCTCCAGGTATAGGGAGAGAGATATATATAAGGGTCAGAACATAGCCAACCAAGTTCTATACGGCCCCTGAGAATAGCCAGGTGCAGTCATAGAAGCCCCCCAAAATCACTGATATGGTTCTGGTGATCCTCGAACTGCAGGGCCTAAGCAAAACCATTAAGTCAATCCAGGGTCCTCTGAGAACTGTCTGGGAGCTTATATATATATATATATATATATATATATATATATATATATATAGACATAAGTATACATATGTGTATACACATACACACCACACACATATAAACTCACAAAGGAGATAGAAGACAGAAACATGTAACATGTATTTCTATGTTCCTAATACACACCTATACTTCTTCCTCTCTCTCGTTCCAAACACTTTCCAAACTCCATGAGTTCTCAGGACACCTCTGCTTCCCTGCTGAGGAACTGAACATTGACTACCTGTTATTTCAACTATTCTCTTCTACATTTGACAGGATCAAAAAAGATAATAATCATCAGTAATTGCAACAGTTTAGCTTCACGAATATAAGCATATAGATAATAGGTTAATTCCACAGCCATTTTTTCACAGTGGGATAAATTAGTTAAGAAGTGCAAGCGAAGCTTGCTTAGCTTCAGAGTTTTGGCCTCATGCTGTGACAACTAGTTCTAAGAGAATACACTCATGGAGTCTGATAGTATTCCTTTAAAATCCTTTAAAATATGTTCCATGCAGGGGCCAGATGAATAGTAGAGCAAGTAGAGCATTTGCCTAGCAAGCATCTCACCTGGTTTCAATCCCTGGAACCCCAAAGAGCCTCCTGAGCACTACAAAGAGTGATTCCTTAGTGCAGAGCCAGAAGTAGGCTCTGAGAACCTCCTGGTGTGGCCCCTATATAAATGTATACAAAGCCAATATATGTATATATTCTGTGGGTTTAGAAATGAAATATGTGAGCACTTCTGCTTTGGTGAATACATACTAAAAATCTACTTAAATGATGCTATAATTAGTACAAAATTGTGCCCCATTTGATGAAAGTGTGAAATTTCATTTCTGTTAAGACTGGAAGTTACAAATTATTCTTGAAGTGTTATTTTTGTGATATTACTTAAAAATTAATAAATAAATGTCACTGTAAAAATTACTCAGCAAACTTCAAAACAATATACACAATGTCAATATATTGCCAGTTTACAGAGAAAACTAAGTGTACTTTGCTTTCTGTATATAATTTTTGATCAAGAAGCCACTCTTAAGAAAATGGGTCCTCTATCCTGGAATATCTACAGAGTTCTCTTGTAGCAAAGAAAAATATAAGATCATTTTAAAATCAGTAAAGAATGATAATTTCTAGAGATATAAACTGAGTTGCCAATCAATAAAGTAATGACCTAACTGAAAAGTGTAGTTAACTAGGAGCTTTGAATCTTAATAGAAATAATATAGTCAACAATTAATACTCAGAGTATACAGCATTTCCTCCAAGACCATTTTCTCTTAAATATGTATCCCTCTTTCTTTCTCTGATTTTTTTCACTGTGAAGAAGCCTGTGTTTTCTCATAAGCACATATTCCTTTTTTTCTTCCTTCACAACTCTCTAAATGTCTTTTAATAAAAATCATTTTGCTTTAAAAATAGCCAGAATCTGGAAAAAAAGCTCCAAAAACAGATGACTGGTTAAAGAAACTTTGGTAGATCTACACAATGGAGTAATATGCAGCTGTTAGAAAAGATGAAGTCATGAAATTTACATACAAGTGGTACTACATGGAAAGTATCATGCTAAGCGAAATGAGTCAGAAAGAGAGGGATAGACATAAAAAGATTGCATTCATCTGGGGGACATAAAGTAACAAAATAGGAGATTAATACCCAAGAATAGCTGAGATCAATACCAGGAGGATTACTCCATGGCTTAGAGGCCAGCTGAGCATTCTAGGGGAAAGGGAAGCTCAGATAGAGAAGGGAGCACCAAATAAAGGATGTTTGGAGGATCCTCCCAGGATGGGAGATGCATGTTGAAAGTAGACTATGGACCTAACATGATTGCCACTCAATGCCTCTTTTGCAGAAAACAACCCCCAAAAGGAGAGAGAGAACAAAAGGGAATGCCCTGACACAGAGGCAGGGTGGGATGGAGGTGATGGGGGGTGGGAGGGATACTGGGATCCATGTTGGTGGAGAATGGGCACTGGTGGAGGGATGGGTATTTGATCATTGTATAATCGAAACCCAAGTCTACAACTGTATCTCATGGTGTTTCACTAATAAAAATTAATTTATAAAAACTTCTAACATAAAATAGAAATTCCATTTAAAATGCTATCATAAATATTGCTAATGTCTTCACTTAATAGATATATTTCTTGTTAGTTCATCTGAAAGTGTTAAGTTACTCCCCAGAATTCAGCAGAATTTTTTTAAATTCAGGTACTGGGTCATATTTAGACAACTGGAAGTCTTATTAAGACAGAAAGAGAGTTGCTATCAGTGAATATGAAAAACATTCAGCGAATAAGTCATAAATCCAATGATTCATCCAAGCATAAATATTTAAAAAAAACTTAGGAGAGTTTATACAACCTTAATGTTTACTTAACCTTTTAATATGAAGAAGTTTAAAATAAAGATAATCCAAGTTGTGACTTCTTTGGGTATTTTGAGTTCAGTTCTTTCTCTATCTTCCAAAAAAATGGAATCTTCCGAAGGAAAATTATAGATCATTTTGTGTTGCATTACTTACTTCATCTTAAAGGCTGACTTCTTCAGAATATTATTTCAGAATTTTATTAGCATATTTATTCTCTTCTTAAAGACTTCAACAACAACGAAACTGTCATAATATTAAGAAAGCTTATGTCTTCTAAAAGAAAAAAATAATAATAGCAATATGGTTTACAGCCAGGACAATGAGGGTATACCAGTAGGCTTTATTAATAAGCTACTTGTGTCTAGTCAATTCAATACAATTAAAGCAACAAATACAGCAACAGCCCTAGCATTTTAATGTTACCAGTTACACCAAATACAAGGAAATTAGAATCTTTCATGTGATATAGTGTCATTAAGCACAAATATATTGAAGCGTGATGTTGTCATTTATAAACTTAACTACTCTATATTTTCCATGTTGGTTCGGTAAATTAATGACATTGACATATCTCAAATGCAAATTAATAACCAGAAACAAAGAGGTACTGCTGAAACTGCAATTTTGTGTGCAATGGCCATTTTTGCTCAATGAGAAACCATATTTCAGGAGGTTACTAATTATAAGTAATGTCTGCAATACAGGACCATTGCTTTCTAAGCAGAAAACACCCGGAATTATCAGGAAATAAATGTCCATTTTACATTGAATTTTCTCTGTATACTGTTTAGTTTTATTTGGAACTATACTTCAGATACCTAATAAAGTATGCCATTACTTTTATTCTAAGCATGCTACTACTTTAACATCATTTTAGGAGTAGTGGTAAGTCAAGGCTAAGGAGACAATGGTCAGTGAACTTTTCTGTTTTGATATAAACATATATTTCTTTATAAATGAGTCCATGTAATAAGATAACTTGGAAATTGGAGGTTTCAGTTTATAATTATTTCTTTCACAATTAATGTGTTATGCTTTGGAGAGAAATTCTGAACTTAAAAAAAATAAGAATGCATTCTTTCTGGGGGGAGGGTGGTCAGTAATATTCAGATAATACATGAAGAGTGAGTGTAAAAATACAAAAAATACTCAAACACATAGTTGTGGTTATTTTATTTTATTTTATTTTTTATTATTTTATTGTATCAACGTGAGATAGAGTTACAAAGCTTTCATGTTTGAGATTCAGCCATACAATGATGGAACACCCATCCCTCCACTAGTGCGCATTTTCCACCACCAATGTCCCAAGTATCACACCCCCAACACAAACATACACACACACATACACACACACACACACACACATCATAGTCCTCACCCTGCCTCTATGGCAATCTCCTCAATACTCTCTCTCTCATTTTGGGCATTAATTTTGCTCAAATTTTCCCACCACCATTTAAGCCTACCTGCCAGGGGCAGATGCTAGAAAATATATTTTTCATAGCTCATTTTGAATGAGCGAATGGGCTGGAGCGATAGCACAGCGGTAGGGTGTTTGCCTTGCACGCAGCCAACATGGCCGACCCGAGTTCGATTCCTCCGCCCCACTCGGAGAGCCCGGCAAGCTACCGAGAGTATCTCGCCCGCACAGCAGAGCCTGGCAAGCTCCCCGTGACGTATTCGATATGCCGAACACAGTAACAACAAAATCTCCAATGGAGACGTTACTGGGCCCGCTGGAAAAAATTGATGATCAACGGGAGGGCCTTTACTTTACTTTACATTTTGAATATCACAAGAGCCCGTGCAGACGCGATTGTAAATGTAAATTTCTAGACTGTAAATGTTTGGGTTCCAGAGACATCTCTGTATGGCACTAATCCATTTCAATTGGAGTCTCTGGGCCAGGGCTGTTGGTGCCTGGAGGCTAATTATTGTGGGCATGACAGCCAGTCTTCTGGGGGGGTGGGGACCCGGGGAGGGACAGCCCAGGTCCTCTGCCACCATGCAGCATGGAGATTTAGTCCTGAACCCGCTTACCTGGGCCTTGCTTATGAAAGCTCTTGGTCACCAGGATTCCATCTGGAGTAGGTGGGGAGATTGCACCTGTTCCATCTGGGGTGCCCCAATGATATTGGCTCGGTATGGGGCCTGGAGCTATCTCCAGCACTGTGGTGTTCTCTGGGACTTGCTCCTCTGCCTCTGGGTTAGGGCTGTTGGTGTGCTAAGATGGGTGTTCGGAGGCTAATTGTGGGCATGACAGCCAGTCTTCTGGACAGGCAGAGACCCAGGGAGGGACAGCCTGTGTCCTCCATTGCCATGTGGCCTGGAGATTTAGTCCTCGAATCTGCATACCTGGGCCGTGCTTGTGGAAGGTTTTGGTAACTGGGATTACATCTGGAGTAGGCTGGGAGACTGCACCTGCTCCATCTGGGGTGCCCCAGTGATATTGGCTTGGTATGGGGCCCAGAGAGATCTCCAGCACTGTGGTGTCTTCCAGGACTTGCTCCTGTGTCTCTGGTCCAGGGCTGTTGGTACGCTAAAATCCACATGACAAAATTTTCAGCAGATTATATCTTGGTAATGTCCATCCTGAGATAGTGGAGTCAGGCTTGGGGTATGGGGACAATTTTGGATTGTGAAAGCAAGTGGCTGCCGGGGACTCTGCTTGGGTGGGCACAGGCCAACCCGCATCCTCCAATTTGCTCCAGACTGTTCAGCCATGTATGGGTCCGAGCTAAATTGCGGCTTTTGATCTCTTTCGAGATTTATTTAGGAGGCAAGACCAATAGTAGAGCTTACAGGTTGGTGCTAGAATGGGTTTGTGGGGATGACTGCCAGTTCTTCCATGTGTATTGGGAAGTGGTGGAGGTAGCCCATCCCAACCCTGAGTGAACTTGTATAGCTGAGCTGGAGGTGGTTTGTGGATATGAATCCCAGTTACCTAAATTCTGGCTGTTTAATTTCTTGGTAAACTTGTTCCCAAGTTGTTGGGGTCTGGCCAAAGGCACAGCAGCAATTTTGGGGATCAGGAAGACTGAAGGCAACCTCACCCCACAGGTACAGATTGACCTGTTGGCAGCACCATATCCCCAATTGTGCTTATTTTAGAATATTTAAATAAATAAAAATTCCTGATAATTGAATTTGTCTGTAAGACAATCTAGAAAATTATACAAAGGCTATTGAAAATTGAAAATTAATTTTTAAGGTGCATAAAGCAGAAAGCACCGTTATTTTGACTCTTTAATTTTTAACTGATAAGAAACACCAAAAATTCAAATTTGAATTGCATTTGAGTGAAGACTAAAGAACTTTCTGATTTAACTAGTGTAGGCACCCACACAGCAAAGCCTGGCAAGCTACCCATGACGTATTCAATATGCCAAAACCAGTAACAATAAGTCTCACAATTTGTTGTGAGACGTTACTGGTGCCTGCTCAAGCAAATTAATGAACAACGGGAGGACAGTACTACAGTGCTACAGGCTAAGTTCACTGAATGAATGTTGGTATTTAGCTGACAAACATAAACTCAATAGATTTTAGAATTTATTTTTTATTGTTGCTTTTTAGGCAACATGGTCACAATGGTGGTAGCTTCACCAACATCAAATTGTCAAGGCCCCTTCATCACTGTTCTTGCATCGCTTCTAGTTCACCTCTTCCTTTCCACTCCCAAGCACTACTAATTTTTAACTTGTTTTGTAGTCAATGTCTAAGGATTAGCCATCATTCAATACTATGTTTTGCTTCTCTATATACTATAAAGGAGTGAAGTTCATCTGGAATTTCTTCTTCTCTCTCTGGCTTATTTCATTTAACATGATAACTGCTAGTGCCCTAACCAAATTACAGCAAACTGCAAGCTTTCATTTCTTCTTATACCTGCTTATTGTTCTGCTGTGTATATGTACCATAACGTGTTTATCCAAACATCTCTCGTTGTATATCCTGATCACTTCCGTTTCTTGGCTATTGTACTTAGCAATACAATAAATATGGGAACACATACTTTAATTTAATATTTTTGTGTTCCTGGGGTAAAAGTCATGAAGTGTAAGAACACTGGTTATACATAGACTTTTCTACATATTTTTAAGAGTTTCCATACTGGGGCTGGAGTAATAGCACAGCGGGTAGGGCATTTGCCTTGCAAGCGGCCGACCCAGGTTCGATTTCCAGTATCCCATATAGTTCCCTGAGCACTGCCAGGATTAACTCCTGAGTGCACAGCCAGAAGTAACCCCTGTGCATCGTCGGGGGTGACCCAAAAAGAAAAAAAAAGTTTCCATACTTAAACCCACTAGATTTGGGGCACCAGAAATTTATTTGTAACCTATGATTCAATGTCTCTCTGTCCACAGAGCTGAACACAATCCAAGGTATTGAGGTGGGTAACTAATAAATGCTTTCTGAACCAACTTTTCGGATCCTATGACTTCAGCTGTTATTTACGCTCAAAGGATTCTGAGGCAGAATACGAGTTCTGCTACTTCAATCTCACTAATGGCTATTTTCTCAGATCAATTAGTTCTAAGGGGTAATAATCTGAATTCTTTATTAATGGGCTTAAATAATTGATCTGCAGTCCACCCAAATAGCTATTTCTGCATCCAAAGTAGTGTAGAAAATCATCAAATCCTGCACAACCCAATTTGTTCTTCATTATATTTGCTCAAGTGTAAGAAATATGCCTGCTAAGATCACATTTGTGTTTATGTTTAAAATCAGCAAAAATAATCCAAAGTGGCAGGTAGTTATATTCAGTGCATTTGATTAATACTCTGGTAATAGTTTCTTAGTGCAAATTCAAATACTGCAGTTTTAATCTTCTTACAACAAAAGGCTCAGAACATGTGAAGCTCTAAAACACTGAGGTTCTTTTCTACAATTGCTTTTCTTGTAACATTTTACCTACTAATATGTAATGAACTGACAAGGTTAGAAATCTAAATTCCATAGCTCTGATAAAATTCAGAAGAAGGGAGTTCAAAGACTAACTATGGACTTATCATACATGAATATTATCAGACATATCACTGAACATTGAAGGTTAAAACCTCTCTGCAGTAAAGTTTCTCAACTTTGCATGTATATCAAGCAAAGATACGTAGAATTTTGGGTACTGAAATCTCAATCTAACAAATATAGCATACACACAATATAATTTTATCCTAAACACGCTTAGTTTGGGCTGAATTATTTTAATCCCAATTTGTAAACTCAACGTGGAAAACCTAACCTATTTATTAAAAACTCTTGTAGGAAAGTCATGAAGATACTGGAAATTTAAATGAACTGTTAAAATTTTTTCTGAATATGTTTGTGCTGTCAAAGTACCATGAGGTAGGCTTAATTCCTCGAATCAAAGGTTATCAAAATAATGTTTATTATAAATATAAAATGACATTTAATATTTTCATCTTATTATTTATTCAATGTAGAATTGAATATGTAAGTTCTTTACTCCCTTCACAACAACTTCAGAATGATTTTCCTTAGCATAATCTATGCCAGAAATGGTTTTCTGTGGTGTAGGAGAAGCACTGACTGGGAAGGAGCAAAGATGGCGAGAGGTTTAATGTAAGGAATTCACATGTCACTTTCTAACAACAGCTATGAATAATCTCCATGTTCATACCACACTGAGTTTCTGAAAACACAATTTTAAGGTGAGCTCTCAGAAACAGGCATAACCTAAGAAATGAAAATAAATACATACAAATGGTACTACATGGAAAGTACCATGCTAAGCGAAATGAGTCAGAAAGAGAGGGACAGACATAGAAAGATTGCATTCATCTGGGGAACATAAAGTAACAAAATAGGAGGCTAACACCAAAGAATAGCCGAGATAAGTACCAGGAGGTTTACTTCATGGCTTGGAGGCCAGCCGCACACTCTAGGGGAAAAGGCAGCTCAGATAGAGAAGGGAGCACCAAATAAAGGGTGTTGGGAAGATCCGCCCAGGATGGGAGATGCATGCTGAAAGTAGACTATGGACCTAACATGATTGCCACTCAATGCCTCTTTTGCACACCATAGCACCCAGAAGGTGAGAGAGAACAAAAGGGAGTGCCCTGCCACAGAGGTAGGGTGGGATGGGGAGATGGGGGGTGGGAGGGATACTGGGATTCATGGTGGTGGAGAATGGGCACTGGTGGAGTGATGGGTACTCGATCACTGTATAACTGAAACCCAAGCACAAAAATTTGTAAGTCTACAACTGTACTTCATGGTGTTTCACTAATAAAAAAAATGAAATGGCACTTAAATATTCATAATGATAAAATAATAAATGAAAACAATAAATGCAATGCCACTATGTACATATGCCAAAATGATGGTGATTATATGATTATTAGCAAGAATGATAGTATGAAACTGAATAGATCCAGGTAGTTATGTCCTGGCACACACATACATACATACATACACACACAGTGGCTTCCTTCTATACTATGTATATATAGAAGGAGGCCACTGATGTAATCTTGGCCAAGGCACTTTCCATTTGTGGCCTTAAATTTCACTATTCATAAATTCCTAGTGTTTGAGTTGATTGTTGATGATGATTCTGGACACATCATCCTATGATTTTGGAAAGAAGCACTTTTATTTTCTCTGTCAAAGAGACCATGTGCAAGTGTTATCTTGTTTTTGGATTGGAGTGACCAACAGTGAAGGGAACAGTACAGAGGAAATAAGTACAAAGTGGGGCTATCTGATTGTGTCTCTAGCTAGCTTATGTTCTGTATTTCCATCATTGGTGGATGTCTTAAAAGGGAAGGCAGGGAAGGCCATTATTCACAGTGTGGAATGGGCAGTAGGAAGCTGATGCAAAATTAGTCAGCACTTACACCAAGTAAAATCACAACACCCAAGAGGAGAGAGAGAACAAAAGGGAATGCCCTGCCACAGAGGCAGGGTGGGAAGGGAGGGGTTAGGGGGGAGGGATACTGGGATCCGTGGTATTGGGAAATGGGCGCTGGTGGAGGGATGGGTATTTGATCATTGTATAATTGAAACCCAAGCACAAAAATCTGTAAGTCTACAACTGTACCTCATGGTGTCTCACTGATAATAAATAAATAAATACAATAAAATAAAATAAAACCAGTGGCACACCTCTTCTGCCTACCTTCATGTGTTTGTACTAATGCAAGCTCCCCAAGCACTTTTGCCTAAAGTGTTATCTGAGGGATCAGAGTGAAATTACAGTGTTAGGGCACTTAGTTTCCAAGTGTTCAACCCTGGTTCAATCCCAGCACTACATATGATCCTCTGAGTATGGCAAGTTGACACATGAGCACAGAGCCAGTTACAGCTTCTGAGCACTGCTGTCTGAGGCCCGCTTCCCATCCTTCTCACAAAACACTTATTTGAATGTTGATATTACCTTTCTGGCCATAACATGAGGTTCAGAAAAGAAATTATACATCAGTTTACTATGTGGATACAAGATGAATGCTCAACTGTAGAATTTAAAAAAAAATTAAGGATAGTATTAGCAGACAGAATAGCAGATCTATACATCACAGAACATGAGTCTTGGTTCTTCTTAGTTGGCCACACTTAAAATTAGAAATGTGTCATAAGAAAAGTGAATAAATCAACAAAGCAATTAAAAAGCCAACACATGCCTTCTGAAAACTATGATCCGAGTTCATGGATCTACATTTGTTTTCTGTCTCAGTGTTTCTTTGACTAGAACTGTCAGCTCAACATATGGCCCATAAATTTCTCCAACTGTTAAGGCTGTGGAATGGATCCTCTATAAAGTTTGCTTTTGTTCAGAAATTACAAAACAATCCCATGCAACTTTTCCATAGTCCAAGCCTTTTACTCAAATGTTTTAACACTACTATTACAGAAGAGAGAAGTAAGATCTTGTCTGAAATTTATCACAGGACTTGGACTAGACCATCGCCTATAAGGACAACTATATGAGACTATACTTACGTGTAAAAGCCAAAGAAACCCCTTTCTTCCCGTTCACGTCATAATAATTATAATACCACCTGAAATTAGCAGGGGTCTCATATGGTGTATAATCCCAGTAAGTATTTTTGACAGCTCAATCAACTGGTCAAAGTAAAAGCATCCTGGCCTTTTATAAAAATAAACATAAAGATACAGAGAAGTCAAAAAGCTCTTTCAAAGGGGCAAGTGGGGGCCACAGCCATAGTAGATGGCGTAGGGTGCTGGTCTTGCATGTAGCTAACCTAGGTTTGATCCTGAGCACCCAGTATGGTCTCCTGAACCCTGAACACACAGCCAGGGATAAATACAGAGCACTGCTGGCAAACACACACAAACAACCCTAAGTAATAAAGGGGATATATATATATTTATATATATATACATATATATAGTTAGTTAGGAAGATTAAACAAAAGTCTAATATATATATGCTAATCGTCATAAGAGACAAAGAATAAGAAGCAAATACCAAATTAGATATTAATTTAAATTAAATACCCATATACTCCATGTTTAATCATCATAAACTTGAATTTCTGGATGAGACATCTATAGAAACATAAGGTCTCCTGTAGTAATCTGATGTCTGCAACCAACTTCTCTATTTTTGCTTCCACTTTCCATGATACATAATTTTTGACTTCACAGATCTAATACCTGCTTGTTTATATTTCACTATCCTCCTACTGTTCATCGATTTACTCGAATGGGCCCAGTAATGTCTCCATTGTGAGACTTCTTGTTACTGTGTTTGGCCTGTGTAATACGTCACAGGTAGCTTGCCACGCTTTGCGTGAGGGCGAGATACTCTTGGGTAGCTTGCCAGGCTCTCTGAGAGGGGTGGAAGATTCAAACCTGGGTCTGCCACGTGCAAGGCACATGCCCTACCTGCTGTGCTATCACTCCAGCTTGTTTGTATATGTTTATGAAAAAAATGCATCTGCTCACTATATTTGTTAAAGAAAACTGAATTCATTTTTCCTGATGGATAATGTATATGATATCTAATCCATATCCTAAATCTGTAATTCTATTTCTTTACTAATAGCATAAATTTTCTAGTGGAAAAGTATTAAAATAATATATGATTGTCTATCATCCCAATTTTTCAGAAGTAAACCTGTTTTATGAAAATAATCTTAAAATAATTTTAACAATTTTTCATGCCATGTTGTCACTTAGAGAATAAATTTTATGGCTCGCCATAAAGAAGGTCTTTCATTTTGTAATCCTAATAGTATGAATAAGGAAGATGTTAAATTAGTTGGATGGATCTAAATATTATAAAAGAAGTTAGACCCCATCCCCCCAAAAAGGGTCTGAAATTAGTAGAATAAAATGATGTTTGAATCCATATAGCTAATTGAAGTTAAAAACAGGAAAACAGGAGTCAGAAGCAAATTCTAAATCTCAATTTTTAATAGATAAAGGAACATTCAGCACAGGAAAAGAGCAACTAATTGCTAGAGATACAAAAAAAAGAAAGAAACCTTCTATGAAGAGAAAACAGTTCTAGGAAAAAAAAACTAAATTTTTTTATCAAGCTCTGATGCAAAATCAAATCAAATAAGGATTGCCTGAGGATTTCCACAAAATATAACTGATCTAATTAACAACCAAATGTGTGTATGTGTCTCTCTGTGTATGTAACTACAAATAATTTGAATTGTATCCTGAAACAAAATAAAGACAATGATTGGAAAACTGCAGAAATCTGAGGCCTTTAAAATTATAGACCTATTAACAGTGTTGTTTTTTAGTTGATATGGGAATTATTATTATAGTCACATTAAGGGAAACAGTATAAAAAACACACTTTCATTTTATTTTTGCAAGCTTTTTGTATCTGAAAATTTAACTTTAAAAATTTAAGGCTATTAAATGGTGTCAGTGTGGGAATGGCAACTATAGGGAGGGATAAACACCTCTGCTTGAACACCTGCACAGTAGACTATTAGAAAAATAAAAATTGGGGACACACTAGCAGTGCTCAAGGCCGACTGCTAGATGTGCATTCAGGGATCACTCCTGGATGATTTCTAAGCATGATACACAGTGCCAAGGATCAACCCCAGATAAATTACATGCTAGATACACAAATGCCTCACGCACTGTAATTTCTCTCGCATTCTCAACGAATACTTTTAGGAATAAAAAAGATCTTAGTCATTTATTGTATAATTATCATTTGGGGCAAGAACTCTCTTAGAATAAAAGTCATGTTAAATGTGAAGTCATGATTTGTGTAAATTAAAGTAGGTCTACTTAAAATTAAATTAAATTTCAGGTTTGGATAGTGTTGATTTTAAATAATGTCCTGATAGAATAAACAGTAGTTTGGTGAAGATCATTTAATCTCAGAAATGTACATAAATACAACCTCAGGAAACTAATTTTGCAAGATGGAAAACACATACACATATACACATACATACACTCGATATTTCATAAATTTATGACAGGAAAAAAGAAAAATGTGCCTGCCGTCTAAATAAAAATGATGACAGGAAAGGACATTTCAATTGTCTCATAAGCCCACGGTAATATTTCTCTCATCTTTGTCAGATTATTAAATAAATAAAGTAAGGCAATGTGACAGCAAAAGGGTTGGAGCAAGCAAAAGGGTAATGAATACTGAAAATAGCAGAGCCAGTACGCATGGCATAGTTCAGCATGACAAGAAAAATATTGCATTCTGATGTCATTTCTGAGTAAAATGTGTTTGTCAAATAGGGATGATGATTGGTCTATTGAGAACCTGAAAATCTGACCATTATTGGATGATATGATGTTTTCTATGTCAAATAAATAGTCTGTCATAGATGACACAAGAGTGAAAGGAAGCAATAGCTCACACCATGTCTTTTTTTTTTACTTAAAATACATCTATTTAACAACCAAAATTGTTAAACATTTTTATCTATTCTAATTAGTGTCGAATATCTAAATTCTTTGGGAGTTTCCGGTGTGGCTTGCAAGGATTGCCTGCGGATCTCCACAAAATATAACTGATCTAATGAACAACCACAATAACCCTGTTATTCTAAGTTTGTTGCTGTGGGTATAGCAGTCCAAGAAGTGTAAGCCTTTTCTCTAAGTTGCTAGATTCTCAACAATTAAGGAGCTGTCTCTATAGTCTTTTTTAGTCTAGACTATTATGTAAAACAGATCAATGAGATGAGTGAAGGAATAGAGGGAACACTTATGAAAACATCTAATTGGTTGTATTGAGGACCTAGGGAAAGAATGTAGGCTTCCTGGACATCTAATTAATACGGTAAACTTATTTGGTGAGTCCTGAGTGGTAGATGTGGTAGATGTCAAAATCACTTTCCACTGTGAAATCACGCAATCCTGAATGTCAAAACTATGAGAGAACCTAATACTGATTTCTTATTGCCAATTAATGAAGCCAGATGGACTGGCCATTCTCCAAAATAATTAAATCATAAGTTTTCATAGCAGAACCCAGGTTTCCATACTTTCCAGTTCTGCCAAAAAATTTTTAGTGTAAGCTAGTACAAGTATTTTAGGATCCTTGAAACACGCTCTGTTAGACTTAGCCCTTTCTTGGAAAATAATGAGTAAAACAGATGGAAAAAAAGAGAGAGAGAATACAAGATAAACTAAAATACTATTTTCAGGTTTCCTTAATTTTACAGAATATTGTTCTGAAAGCAAAAATGAAGGACATTGAATGAGATATTGGAAAAGGATACAAACAGGAGCATTATTAAGGAGATCTGATTAAGAGATCTATTAAGAGAAAAATTAATTTAAGTTGGGTTTACAAAACAATAAATGGTCCTTACAAGTAAATGTAGGGTGGCTAAAGAAAGTCCTTAATATTCTGTTTTAATCTCCTCAACTTAAATATACTAAACTACATATTAAAAAGGTAACTATTAGTACTTATATCAGGAATAGTGAAGGGATTAAACAAAAATAAATCATAAGAGCAAGGCATTTTACTTAGGAAGCAAAATTAGTATCTTTGGTGTTCTAGGAAGAGAAAAAAAACATTAAATTTTATATTGCTATTCCAACTACTGTAATTAGCTCCAAATTCCTCTTATAATGTCCTTAATTCTTATATATAACTCTCTATGAAAATAAATATAAACTATAGTACCAAGATCTGAACAGAAATTGTGACTTCACGTGACTCCATTCTGCTAATCTTCCATCTTTATTCTATGGACTATTTATAGAGTTCCAAATCATTTTCTGACCTGGTACTTAGTTTAGTTCTAGAGAAATCTAAGCTGGAAACAAATATTACATTTAAAATGTAAGTGAGTATAAATTAGAGAGAGGGAGAGAGAGATCATAATTATAGCAGACATATATAAAGGAAATCTGCTAATTTGGGTAATAGAGTCAGGTATATAAATTTTATATTTTATCTCAGGAATTATACATGAAGATTATAAGAACTATTAAATGGATCCAGGGATATAGCTCAAAGGACAATAATTAAATCCTTGGCATAATGTGGTAACCAAAGTACCACTGGGTGTAGCCTTAGTGGCATCCAGAATGATGGGTTTTTGTACCATCAAAATTCCAGCAAGCATTGAACCATACTGCAAAGTATAACTAGGAGTGGCCCTCAGACTGCCTGTGCATTGCTTTGAAGGCTAATTAATTAATTGAAATATTTTGGAAAAATAAATAAATAAGAATTTTTGGTGTTTCTGGGAAAAGAGGATATAGCGACTCTAATCTTTTCTTCTTCTTCTTCTTCTTTTTATTCTGCTTTTCGGGTCACACCCGATGTTGCACAGGGGTTAATCCTGGCTCATACACTCAGGAATTACTCCTGGCGGTGCTCGGGGGATCACATGGGATGCTGGGAATCAAACCCGAGTCAGCTTCGTGCAAGGCAAACACCCTACCCACTGTGCTGTTACTCCAGCCCCAAGACTCTAATCTTTTTGTTGTCTTGTTGTAGAAAGTCAAGGGTAAAACATTGTCTAGAGTACAAAGATTTATTAAAGTGAAATCATGGACCTGAGATGTGAGTATGAGCACTCTTCAAGGAAAATCAGACATTGAGTTTTATTGTGAGGGTTTCTTAAGTAGTGAGATAACTAAGGGGAAGGACATGTACAAGGGATTGGGCATCAGTAGCATGACTGGGCAGTGATTTTGTACTTGCACATAAGGGCTTCATGCTTGCACATATGACACGTGTATCTTTCATTAGCAAATAATTATATAACTAGTGAAGAGTAATTATTTTTTTAACTTTTGAGGAGAAAAGTGAAATAGCATCAGGGTTCTAGGAACTAGTTCTCTAAAGCCCTTTATCAGGAAGTGGGTAACTAAAAGACTGCCTAGGCTAGAATATCAAGGTGTCATTTTGTTCTTTACTAACAGGAAAAAGGCTTTTCTGATTCTTCTAGTACATTTTTCACACTGCATCACCTGTAACAATGGAATGGGAGGAATATGACAGATATACTACATAGCATGCTCACTTTTAGTAAAATATATATGCTGAAGATTGTCGGCTTTCTCTTACAGCGTCCAGGACAGCATACTAGCATATGGGCTGTGTTCAATGGTATCCAGGAAGACTGTCTCCAGGAATGGAAGTCAAGGAGTTGGCGGGATAAAGCAGCCACTGGCTATAATTGACCTTATACAATGTTAACTAAAATCCTGAGGTAGAAGAAAGGTAAGATATGCAACCCACAACACTGAAAGCTAATCTATCAATAACAAAGTGAACATAAAACTACACAAAGATTGAGTCTAACCAAGTGTCTGCAAAGGAAAACTAATGAGCAAAAACATAGTAATAAATTGGCCCCTGAGTCATGCTAACTCATGGGTTTGTGCCACAAGCAAAAGCAAGCAAAGCAAATACTATGCCAGGAGCAAACTCCAAATGCCAGGGGGGAAAAACTCAACTTAATTGGCCTAAAAGATGGTAATTTTTGACTGCTCCTAGGAAAAAAATCCATGCTCTACCTATGGGACAAGAAAGAAATAAAAAACCACAAAGGACAAAGGTTTTTAAAATAGTTATTATTAAACATGATAGTGATAATAGGAAACATATCTTATATCAGGCTTAATTATAAACACTTTATACATGCTTATTCACGTAATTCTCCTCAGATTTACTTATAAAACTGCTATTTGCTTCATTTACAGATAGAACTAAAGAAAAATTAATGCATAGAAATTAAAGTAACCTACATAAGTTCGCACTTCAGTCTGAGTTAGAGAGAGCAAAATGATAAAAATCCACAATATATATTTCTAGAAGCCAAGATGCTGTTACCTCATACTATACTCTTCCTTGATGGTAATTTGGCAATTAAAAAATGTTAATAAATGCTTACAGTGGTTGTGCAGGAAATCCAGTCCAGAGAATTGAAACACATGTCATTTTCTTCTGAGGGGAGTTTGCAAAATGGTACAATAAAGACACAAAATTTAGGGGACTATAAAATTTAATAAATGGACCATATGGCACTTTCCACAACTTTCTGGCAACATCAAAGGATATAGAAATACAATAAGGAAAGTTGATGGGTGTTGTGACAAAAATAGGAATTGATCTTTCCTCGCAAAACTCCATAGAAAGCACTTTGCATACTATATGCACCTCAATTTCTCCTTGAGGTAAATATTTGCTCCAATTTTAGAACAAACAAACAAAGACACTGAGTGATTCACGTACTTACAGTATGGTAATAGAACCACCTATTGCTATGTTCAGTTTAATTTAGAGTTTATACACCTACACTTTATTATTTTTGGCTATATTATGCTGTGCTCAGGGCTTACTTATGGCTCTGTATTCAGGGGTCAATCTTGGGGGGGGGGGCATATAGGATAGGGTGCTTGAGATCAAACCCAGATTGGCCTCATAAAAGGCAAGCATCCTAGCCTCTGTACTATTTCTCTTGCCCTTTACAAACAGTTTTCTTTTAACAAAGAGATAAGTGGACATAATTGGAGAAAACTACTAGTAGACAATGATAGGTGGAAAGTGGAGAAAGTGAGGGATGAGAAGAAAACTGTCTTTCAAGGGCCAAGTAAATAGTATAAAGAGTAGGATGCTTGCCTTGCACATGGTCAACATCAGTTTCAGGATTAGCACTGCATATGGTTCTGTGATTCCCACCAGGAATGAACCCTGATCACAGAGCCAGAAGAAAGCCCTGAACACGGTGAGTGTATCCCCACAAAATCCAAATCACTAATACAACAACAACAACAACAAGAACAACAATAATGCCTTTCAGCCAAAGAGAAGCGTAGTAGTGTAATCTGGTCTCTACTGGAGAAACACAGAACAGAAGGTGAAATTTCACCGAAGTTGGGGGCATCCAATAGTTTTCCTGATTAGGAACATTTGCATAAAAACTGGTAAAAGGGAGATCAATGCTCTTACACAGCAACAGAGATGATTCAGGTACTCATGCAAAGGTTTTGATCCATACTGCATTGAAATAAAATAGCTTAATCTGACAATATCATTGCATTGTAAGAAATCAAAGTGGAAGTGAAAGGGGCAGAGTAATAAATTACAAAGCATGTGCAACTTATAGACAGACAAAACAGAACCTTCTAGGACGGAGAGCGGTGTTGGAGAGCACAATGCTAGTCCTAACTCCATGGCTGTTAGCAACTAACTCCATTACTCTCAAAATTAGTCCAATCAATGTCAACCTAATCTCTATACATCTATATAAGTAGCTGGACTTTCTGTTCTGTCTTTGTGTTCCTATGTTCCTCAAAAGGACTAATGCAGTTTTAGCTGTGTTAAAAAGAAAAATTTGAGTACATTTTTACCTCCCTTAATATCCTCTCTGAACATGAATTTGTATAAAGGAAAATTCAATTTCTCACTTCACTTAAATAATTCCCTGAATAAAGAGAAAAACTAGAAGCTAAGGAGGGATTGTACATCCAAAAAGGCAAATAGTTTTTTTCCGCTTTATTTAAATATCATGGTTTACAAAGTTGTTCATGATGCATTTGTTACAG
This sequence comes from Sorex fumeus, assembly GCF_029834395.1. Taxonomy (NCBI): domain Eukaryota; kingdom Metazoa; phylum Chordata; class Mammalia; order Eulipotyphla; family Soricidae; genus Sorex; species Sorex fumeus. The sequence goes on from NW_026606100.1 coordinate 1,429,461, forward strand.
GCATTCAATAACTCAACCCCTATCCCACAACCACTGTGATGTTCACTCCACTGGTGTCCCCATTTTTCCAACCACTCTTCTAGCCTGTCTCCATCTGAGGCCCAAAATTTAAATAATTGGGGGGGTTGTCTTTTAATGAAAACCAAGTTTTAAAATACATATATCATGTGACTTGTGATAACTCTGAAATTTACTTTTTAAGAAAAATCTACTGCAGTTTATACTACATATATGGCTATATTACAACTAGTTTTAAATAGTCTAAAATTTTTTCAAAAAACTCAAGATTTAGACCAAATCCAGAAAAAGAAACCCTTTTCATGGGTCTCCTGTCATTCTAAAGCTGCATCATCGCCTATATTTGAGAGGACCTGGGTATAAATATATATAGAATTTTACTGGGTCAGTTACCAGAGAATAAATGCTCAGACTTTTTTTGTCTAGGAGCTGTTCCATATATATTACAGCTTCTTGAACAGGCTGATTAATTTTAGGAAGAAAAGAGGTTATTTTTATGATTTTTCCAAAGGTCCATCATAATCCTTCATTCTTTATAATAATACCTTTATTTACAGTAAAAATATTAATTATTTTAGGATTCAATGATGTCATCTTTTTCTTGCACCCTCCTCCTTGTGTCTCAAGGTGGGAAAAGCAGAGGTGGAGTTTTTGACAAGTCATACCGAGTGCTTTCTCTATCACCCTCTGTCTCCAACATCAATTCTATTTCAGAATTACAGAAAGAAGAAAAAGAGGTGCTGTGGATGCAGAAATGAAACTCCAAAGTTTGAAAATACTGGCAATACATCAAACTTAGCACCCCACCTTCCAAATTATTTCAACAAAATGAATAACAAGGGAATATAAGCTACCTCTCATATCAATGCCTGGATAAATTTTTAGATTTTCAAATGGGCTGCTTTTCTGGCAGTCACATATCAATTGGCAAAAATCTCAGAAATTTAGTATAAATTGTATATAGTGGCACTGGCTAGCTAGACAGGAAAAATATGAACATATGATTGTAAAATTGCCTCCCAGGCAGCACCCATTACTACTGCGAGTGACATACAAGTGCTGGGGGTCAAAATTGGGTCCTTTAGAAAACAAGACCCCCTCACACTTGAGATCTCTCTCAGTCTCAAATAATTTCTGTTCTTTATGCCTCAGTTTTCTTATCTGTAGCATGGGGGTGCACTGTACTCCCGTTATTCATTGATTTGCTCGAGTGGGCACCAGTAGTGAGACTTGTTGTTATTGTTTTTGGCATATCGAATACATCACGGGGAGCTTGCCAGACTTTGCTGTGCAGGCGAGATACTCTCGGTAGCTTGCTGGGCTCTCTGAGAGGGGCCGAGGAATTGAACCCAGGTCGGCCGCATGCAAGGCAAACACCTTACCCAGTGTGCTATCACTCCAGCCCAGCATGGGGGTAATGATGCCTATATAATGTGTAGAGTAAATTAGCAAATAAAATTGTCTATCATGTATGACCTATTTATAACTCTGTGTAGGACCCATTACTAACTCAGACAGATAAATATGGATAACTCTCAAAGCACAACTGGGAAATTTGCCTTTAAACCACACAATACGTTGAGAACATTGCCTAATGACTTGCTTTATCTGCAAGTGTGTTTCATAGAGAAGCTGCCTATTTGAAGGACCAACTCTAGTGTAACTGTCATTCTAACATCTTTCAGGCTTGTGATTCCATAGCTATGAAGGAGAAGCTCATTAAAAGTCACTCATCTGTTTGTATTCACTAACACATTTTCATAGGCTATGCTGCTCTTTCTTCATTTTTCCCACACACAACAAAATCTTTTCTATCTTCAGCATTGAAAATACACATTATCCCCCCTCAAAAAAAAGACAAAGTGGAGAAAAGAGAAAGTAAAAGAAAGAAAACTTGAGAAAACAAGGTCATGCAGTCTCTCACTTTCTTTTTACATACTAAAGATAAATGTTCAGGTCTGGAAAGAGGCTATCTCTTTCCTTTTCTCAACTGGGCTAAAATGAATGTTTAAATAGTTCCATTCCAAACCTGTGGCTGCGTTTCTCACACTGTTTAAAAAGAAAAAAGATCCACAGTCATTTGCCGTCCAAACCTTATTCTAAATAAAGCTTTTCTCTTTTCTTGACTCCGATTCCTAATTTAACACAATCTCACCTCTCTTACTTGCATCCAAAAATCACTTTTCTGGCAACTTTGACTATTCTTAACAGAGGTATGAATCAGAGAAGTAAAAAGAAGGCCCCTCCTCGCTAAGGTACAGCCTAAAAATATATGAGCAACAAAGCTTATAGGTTTTTTTTTTAATCTCCCTACTCAAAGCTTTATCACTCTGTCCTTATTACCATCAATTGGACTGATCTGGTTCTACAGCAACTGCAATGACAAAGGAGCAAATCCCAAGGCAGTGGCACTGATTCAGGAAATGAGGATTAGAAGTTTGACAGTCATTGTAACAACAATAATGGGCACACTGCAGTCCTTCGATACTCCTGGCTCTCTTCTCCACACTTGATATGTACATGTACCAAGTTATTTACTCTTAATAACTATTTTTATAGTTGAGTAAAAGGAGGGATGAAAGAATGATTAAGTAATGGAGCTAAAATCTGAAAGAACACAGGCAAAGTGCCTTCAAAATGACGAAAAAAGAAAAAAACAAGGGGGAATAATGATAAACGTATACTGTGAAGCTATGCAGAAAAGAAAGAGCTAAAATTCCATAGCTTGAGGTTATCCAGCAGTTAGGGGATTCAGTGTGGGCTATTCCACAAGGTTTAGCAATTCCTGCAAGCTCTAGACCCTCCTTACAGTGTTTGCTCTGAATTCTTGCATAAGAACCTCTAGGCATTGCTACTGAAAAACTAGGTCGTACCGATGAAGTGAGAGGTCAGCTCCTCCTTAATTAGTAGATGAATATTATAACCTGGCATGACAACATGTGGCTTGACTCTGCTATACACAAATTGTTAGTGACTCCCCGGTTTCATTTCATCCTTCAAAAAATAAACAGCATGACAAAAATGATATTACAAGAATTATATTACAAACACAAGAGGGATTTAAAATGACAGAGCAATATAGACTGAAAGCATATTTTTTGATCATTAATTAATCTATCCCCCCAAGAGAGCTGCTATATTACCACCTCAGACTGGGGGCTACATAGATGTACAGCATATAATCCTTGAGATGACAGGTAGAGTTAAAGCAGACAAATACACTCAAATTATAACACACACATAACTCAAAAAAAAAAAAAGAGGAGAGATTTCATCCTTAGAAAACAGAGTGTAAGGTATGGAACAATCTTTTCCTTCTGGAGACGCTGGGAAGTTTCCTGGAGGAAATTACCTTTAAATATGAGTTATGAACAAAGTCAGGTGACAGCCTCAAGGTACACCTGAGGTGACTTGCAGATAACCGGCAAAGGAGTTTGCAAGAACTGGGTTATTAGACCTGGGGGACGGCCTGTAGGTTCTCAGAGGTAGTAGATCAAGAAAGGGTGCAGTTTAGTCTAAGCAAGTTTGAGTGTAAAGCAACATAGAATTGAGCGCTCCTGGAATGAAACATAACAAGCAAGCTAGGGAGTTTCTGGAAGGAATGAACATTGCAGAGCTCTCAAAGCTCTGCTTAGGTGAGAGGATGTACTTTTTTTTTTTAAAAAAAAAAGTCTAAAGCACTCGTTTTTTAATAGGGTGGGTAAGGGAGGAAGACTGGGTAAACTGTAGTTCTTCTCAAAGCTGACTTTCTTGTAGCCCAAGATTCATTTGGGCAACATTCCAGGAGTCATTTAAGAAGAGTTCTATGTAGATTAAATACTTCTGCTTATAAAGGGAAAAGATTTAGCTGGTGTGTTCTTAAAATATTTACTTCAGAAACGTTTGAAATAGAAGCTGTACTCTCAAATGGGTAAGCTTTGGTTACTTGAAAATGCACTTATATGAGATCTTTATCATCCAATTATATAAAAAAAAAGTAAAAGTAAATGTCACTGAAATAGCCCTCAGCCCAAGTAAAAGAAAAAAATTTTAAATGGCATATCTGAAAGCATTCATAGTTTCTAAATTAAATGTTGATACATAGCATTTCCTATTCCTGTAAAGTCTAAAAAAAGATGTTTAAGAGCTAAATAGTGCTTTGTTAGCTACTCAGGAAACCAGAGGGCTGTTTAAGAATTAATATCTCAGTTGCCTTTAATTTTAAATTTGGCTATTAAAGATCTTCTCTTTCCCTCCTTTTGGGGGTTTGATTTTGTGGTAACTGGATAAAAAGATACTCTATACACCAAAGTATAAAGGTGAGAATCATCACAATCTAACCAATAAAAAAATTAAGATAGAATTTTGTTTAATTTTTGGATATATATAAAAGAGTATAGTGAGGATAAATGCAAAAATGTTGTAAAAATGACTATTTTTATAAAATTTGACTTACAATAATACCTGGTGGGAGAAACATTTTATTGTGTTAAGCAGAAGAGGGATATTTTAGGAATTAGAATTTCAGGGAACCCACGAATTATATAACATAGCAAGAGAAAGCAAATCTCACTTGTTCAAAGTAAAGCATCCCCTAAACACTTCTGTGAATCTGCTTATCATCTTATCGCAAGAATTTATGGGGAATCCCTTTAATATGTGAAGGTCACCTGGCGAGAGAGGTGCTGAGAAGTGAAACAAAATGCATCTCTGTATAACAGGACCAAAAACTTGGCAAGCACTCCAGAATCTAGCACAAATCTAGTATAAATGTTCCCTGTACACCTCCCAGGGCCTCGACTCCCCCTCTGGGCTTGGATGGTCTTTTGAGATTCTCGTGCTTCTGTGATTCCCTGAGTCTATCACATTACAACAAATGAACAAACAAGCCCTACAGGGAATAAAAAGCTTCAGTTCAAGAGAACTGGAATGACCTGTGCGGGTTTCACTTGGAAGGGAAGGATATTTCCCTCAAAGAGGATGGAGAAGAGGACCTGCTGCTAGGCTCAACTCTCTCAGTTTCTTTCAAATCATTCATGTTAAAAATATCACAAAGGTCAAACTCCACATTATTGGATTTCTCGAGCTCTTGGAATCCAGTCTCATTAGGCATGGTGTCCTTATTTGATTATACGATTTGATTCTGCTAAACAACCAAAATGTCACACTATTGAAAATCTGTGGTTATATCTGGAGGGGCCTTGTGACGACTCCTGTACATTTTCAGTGCTCAGAAAGAGATGCAGAACCTCTGGGTAAAATGAGAAGAAAGCTTCCCTGGAGAAAGCAGCAGTTCAGCTGAGCAAGCAGACAGCTCCAAAAGGCTCAGCAGAAGTGATACAGAAAAAAAAATATCTATTAAACTGCTCTGGGTTTCTAGTCACATATGAAGCAAATAATATGTTAAAATGCTAACGTCTTGGGCCTGAGACAGAACAGGGATGGAGGCTCATGCCTTTACTGTGGCTGACTCAGGTTCAATCCCTGGCACCACATGATCATTCAGCATCACCAGATGCAGCACCAGAGAGCCTTGGGCAGCAGTAAATTGGTTACATAATCCCTGACATTCCAAGTCCCCATGGTCCAGTCGGCCAAGAATCACTCAAAGGGCCCCCAGACTTTCTAAACACTGTTTCCAAAACCAATTAAAAAAATAGATGGGGTTATTAGGTCTTGTCACCTTTCCAATTAAAAGTGGGATCATTCAGAGACTACACATTGATGTATTGCTCTATGATATTGTCCACAATGAACACTGATAATTTATAAAATTATCGATGTACTGCTTAAGAGGTGCTGTCTTTCAGATATATCATCCACAGGGTCAGGAAACTAGCTCTAAGGCTAGCAGACAAGGCTGGCATGTGTGAGACCGGGTGTTCCATTTCCAGCACTACATGGCCCCCTCGGTAACTTTGGGTTTCCCAAATAATGCTGGATTTGGAGCCCAAGGGTAATAAAAGGCTGTATGCAAAAGCATCAATATATATACCAAAAATACAAAACTAGAGAATGCCTGCATTGTGTGAAGAGAGGAGAGGAAGCCCAGGTGTGATTCTTAAGTATCCTAAGCTCTTCACCACAGCATGCATTCTGATGTTTAACTATGAAAGAGAAGTTGTCATGGAAATTCTTACTTTCAGAAAATTCGAGAATTTATTTTGATTATGTATCATTAATTTAGTGCAAATAAAATTACAGATATTTGAATTATCTTACTTAGTTTAAAACCTAAGTTTTGATTATTTCTAAAAGGAATTTCTCAGTTTCCTGAACACTTTTAGTATTAAAAGACAGGCTGTTATTTTTCTTCACAAAGATTCTTGGGAGAGAACTTCTTTGGCTGCACGCAAGTGTGTGCTTAAAAATCTCCTTTTTGTAGACATACTTCATCTATAAAGTATGAACAAAGACCAAGATTCATACAAGTTGTAGATGTCAGAAAAGTACATGAGCTTTTTAGCATGTTCAGGAACTTTTAATTTTCGAGACCTTCCTTATGAGTAAAGTTAGGAATATTTGAGTCAAAATAAATATATACCTAAGAGGGAAAACAGAACAGTAGTTAACAAAAAAGTATGTCCTATTGGTTAGTATCATCATCCTCGTTAAAGGTAGAAAGAAATCAAATATCATGAACTGATGAATGTATTTAAAATTGGGACCCAGGTCTGGACCTAAGTATGAATAGATAGCTCAAGAACCAGAGTACAGGCTTTGCACTGCATAATCCTCTGAATAACTCCTGGGTACCAAACTAGGAGTAGCCTCAGAGGTACCACCAGGTGTGATCCTCCTAAAATGGGATGTATAAGTAAAGTGAGATACCATTTGGCCACAAAAAGTAAACTTAAAAATCTATATTACAACATAGATGGAATTCAGAAACACTACCTACTGAGACAGCTGTTACCAAAAGTTGTGAAGTTTATTATTCTGCCCATATTCGATGTCCAGAACTGCACTGCACTGTCCTCCCGTTGTTCATCAATTTGCTAGAGTGGGCCCAGTAACGTCTCCGTCATGAGTCTTGTTGTTACTGTGTTTGGCATATTGAATACGTCACACATAGCTTGCCAGGCTTTTGCCATGGGGGCGAGATACTCTCGGTAGTTTGCCAGGCTCTGAGAGGGGTGGAAGAATTGAACCCGGCTCGGTCAGGCCAGCTGCACGCAAGGCAAACGCTCTACCGCAGTGCTTTCGCCCCAGCCCAGAGAACTATATATTGATAGTTGATTAGTAAGTATTCAGAGCTGGTGAATACAAAGAAGTTTGTAGTGAACAGAAGGGAGGGAAGGCTAAAGGAAAATTTCTCTTGGTGGGGTGGGGGTGTACAGTCAGTAGAGCTCAGGGATTGATTACCCCTCTCTCTGCACTCAGGGTTCATGACTGGAAGGGACAGAGGAGCCATATGGGGTAACAGGGATTGGTACTACTCAGGAGGCTGTGTACAAGGAAAGCCCCCAACCTGCCATAGTATAGCTCCAGCCCTAAAGCATAGTATTACTTTTTTGTTTTATTCGGGGGTCCTTTTTGGGTCACACCCAGAAATGTACAGGGGTTATTCCTGGCTCATTACTCCTGGCAGTGATCGGGGACCATATGCGATGCTGGGAATCGAACACGGGTCAGCCACATGCAAGGCAAATGCCCTACCTGCTGTACTATTGCTCCAGACCAAGCATAGTGTTTCTTTAGTGGGTCATGGAATGATACAAATCTGTGACCTCTGGTGCAAAAACTGATGAACATAATAGTCAATAAACTGTGTGGTGCAATGGGTGAATTGCATTGTATATATATTACACAGTAACAAAAGTTGTCATGTGTTTAGATTTAAACAAAATATTATTAAATTAACATTATATTGGTCATCTTTGAAGATAGACCTTTGAAGATACATCTCTGAAGATATATCTATATCTCACACCCATTTCACACTATCCTTCAACCCCACCACATGCACATTGTTAGAAAGACAAACACACTATCACAAATCTAGTTTCATCTATCTTCAAGAGTCAGTTGGTATCTTTTCCTCCTGGCAGCTGAGCTGGTGAGGGAAGAATTCTGGAATCAGCCACACTCACTTTTCTTGGGCTTCCTAGAACCCACCAAAACCCACATAGGTCTTCCTGGGAGTCCCCTGGCAACCACAAAGATACTCATAAGACTCAGCATGGATGATTTCTATGGAAAGTCATTTCCTAAACATGGACCAAATATCTTTTGGCTGCTATGTTCATTTGCGGAAGAGAAGATATTCCATTTTCTCTAGCTCTAATCATAATCTTTTTAGAGCTCTTTTGTCTTCTGTTTTACTTGTAGAGTCAATCTACTCTTAAATGGATAAAAATAATTTTTTAAATGTTTCAGGGACCTTACCATGTATTTACAATATAAAGGAAAGAGGTAAGCTTCACTCCACACTTAGCATAAAGTTGTTTTGCTCCCATCAACAACATTTTATTTTTAAATTTTTATGTAATTATATTTTTTAATCATTTTATATTTACAGAGAAGTTGTAATTTTACTAAAGAAAACTTCGTATTAATTCACTTGCCCTAAAGTTAAAACCTTACATAATATAATAATCAAATCAAAGTTTACATCATCAAAACACTTCTACCTAATGATTTATTTAAGTGTGACCAGTATTTTCTTTGTTCTTTTTGTTACAGTACTCAATCCAAGACACCAGGTTTCATTTGATCAGAATGATTCTTCAGTTTTCTCCAATTATCATTTTATCAGTCTTTTTTTGTTTTCCCTGAGCCAAATGATAACTTTTCTTTGTTTGTAAAAATGGACATATGCATGAAAATATCATAGATTTAACTGAATGGCATTTTATATACTGGAAGTCTCAGGAGGCTATTCACCAGCTCTGTGAAGGTGTTACAAATCAAATAGCATGCTATTTACTGGCCCACAGCATCATAGGTTCACAACCCAAATTAATCACCAAGCAGTTCTTCAAATGAACAATTTCATTAGCAGTTCTCCACATATTACTTTATCAGTTAATCATCTTCATCTCTATTTTTAGTGTTGTGAGTATTAAATGAAATAATATGTAGACATTACTTAACACATTATCTGGTCTAGGAAAGCATTTTCTATGACTATGATTGTTCCTTAATGTTTTGCAATCTCTATATTTTATTTATACTGTGTTTCTCTAATTAACATAATTCCATGAAAATCTTGATAAATACTTGCAAAGTTAGGAGTGATCTGTGTTTCAGAAAGGATGCATTGTAGGTCGTATGTGGAAAGAAAAGCAATAGACTGGGGTGAAAGAATGAGTTAGAAACACTATTTCATTAACCTTCACTGGGCCTTCCAGCATAGATGTATACAGAATTATTCTTAAAGCCAATATGAGCAATACCCCTTCTATGATGAATCTGTAATATCACTAAAATATCTAGCCAGTGTCACAGAACACTGGTTATGATCTGGCAGATTTCAGGTTACCATAGTCAGAGTTGGTGACACTATAGAGCTGTTTCAACAAGATCACTTGAATTTTAAACCATAAGGTGATCTTTGGAATGTCACTTAAATTTACAACTCCCACAAAGAATAGATGTGACAAAATTCATTAGCAGTATGCAGCAAGTTCTAGTCCTCAACACTAATGAGGAATCACAATTTAACAAAGAAATGTGCAAATTATCAACTGTTTAAGAAAATACTTAATAAACATCTTCACTAAATTTCATTTAATTTTGCCATTTAAAGGGCCTCCTGTGGAGTTTAACTACACTATCAAAATCCGCTACGGCTTATAAAAATTTAAAACAAAAGCATTACAAATTTTTATCATATCCTTGAACGGAAATGGCCCCAAAGTTTATAAATATCTAATTGGACTTGCTTCTGAATATGGGCTACACATACTTCTCATAAAATAATAAATAAAATAAGAGTAGGATGTGTATTTTTGTATTTGCATAATGTTATGAATAACCCAGCACTATTTAAATTTATATAATACGATTTCTAGAAAGATTATTGTGATTACCTGGTAACAAAGCACATTGATCACTAGAAGTCAGGCCAAGTTAATATGAATTAGTTTGTACTAGCAAGTTGAGAAATATATCACCCTAGGAAAAATTAATTCTATTTAACTAAACTAAGAGCCTTAATTTAATATTTCTGTGGTTTGCCATGATTGATGGTAGATAATATTTCAAGATAAATATTGGAGACTATATCTCAATATCAATATTAACAAACCAAGAAGCACTGAAATAGGTCCACCAAGAAGGCAAGAAATTTGAGGGCAAGATGAGAAAAAATTATGTTTTAAATTTTTGTTATTTGTTTTATTGAGATGTCATGACATACAATACTTTTGGTGATAATTTTATATGTATATTGTTATTCCCATGACTAGAATGCCTTTTTCCCTCCACCAATGTCCCAGGGTCCCTCCCACCCATTCCTCCCATCTTCTTTCAACTCAACTCTATGGCCCTACTCTTTAGTTCTATTGCCTTCTGTTGACCCTTTATTGTATAGGTTTATATGCCACATATAAGAGAGATCATTCTGATCAAAAGGTATTATCATTCCTCTCATCAAACTCTCAAATGACTTTGAGTTCTCTCCAAAGTCAAAGTTCTTGAATAACTGGTATAGGTGTTTGGAATCTGCACTCCACTTATGCCTTTGATATAATTCTGCTACCCTCTCCAGGTTCATTTCACACACCACTCATTTGTCATTCTTTACCGAGCATAATCCCAACCAAGAAATTTTCATTTTATTTATTTATTTATTTAGGCTTATTTATTTATTTATTCTGTGCCACACTTGGTGCTTTTAAGGGCTTACTCCTGGCTCTGCACTCAGGGATCACTTCTGGTGTGCCATATGGGGTGCTGAGAATCAAAACGTGTCTAGTCAAGTACAAGGCATGCACCGTACTCACTGTACTATCACTCTGGACCAGGTTTATAGTGTACTCAAAATGCTTTTGTTAAGTATAACACCCTAACAATTTGTATGGATGATTCATAATCCCCTTCTGATCCTTGGAAAATAATATCATTATATCCTTTCAAATGTTGTCTCTGCCAATACTTACCAATCATCTAACATATATTTGATGAGTTTTGTTCATTATTTTTGGTGATCTAGATTGGACCTAGTTTGTTCACTGTCATTTCTTTAGAAACTAGTATTACGTCCATCAAATTTCAGCCAAGTAGAGAACAATGATGATGCAGTGGTTAGGATACCTAGGATGCACGCAATGCAGGTTCAATACCCAGCATTATACAATATCCCAAGCATCAGCAGGTATCCATATGCCCTCCAAGCCCTTTCCACATGAGTATGGCCCTGGAGGTTCACAGGTACCACAGGCACTGAATAACACCTCATCCTTAGGACCCAATATTGCACATGGTGGGATTGACCAAATATCAACAGAAGACCCTTGGAGAATCACTTGGGAATCCCCCCAATAGTTAAATAATTTTTTAAAAATCAACTTTGATTACAAAGAACTTTAATTTCATAATTAGATTGCCAGAATTCAAGCATCAGCTTAATCATCAACAAGATATATGGCCTATGATAAAGTTATTCAGTATACTGCACCTCAGTTTCCATACCTGGAAAATGAAGAGGATATTAATACCTAACTTGAAGACCAGTTGTTCATAAGATAATTATCTGTGTCAAATAAATGTGATTATTCACATAGTACAGCATATGAAGAATGGTAAATGCTATTACTACTGATTGGTAAGAAAGCAATATAACATGTAACCATAAAGAGATCACAGCTTTGAAATCATGTGACTATAATATAAACTCAGATCTACCGTTCTTAGCTGTTTCTATACAAAGCACAATTTGCTCAATTTGCTCAAGCGGGCCCAGTAACGTCTCCACTGGGGACTTTGTTGTTACTGTGTTTGGCATATCGAATACATCACGGGTAGCTTGCCAGGCTCTGCCGTGTGGGCGAGATACTCTCGGTAGCTTGCCGGGCTCTCCAAGAGGGGCGGAGGAATCGAACTAGGGTTGACCATGTTGACTGCGTGCAAGGCAAACGCCCTACAGTTGTGCTATCGCTCCAGCCCACAATACAAAGCACAATTTAAAAAATTCTAAAAATACAAAGCACAATTAATTTCTAAAAATTCTAAAACCACAATTAACCTCTAAAAAATCATAATTTACAATATCTTAACTACAAATCAGAAAATAATCCCACTTAGTTTATTTGTAAGCAAGATAAATAAGAAAATATAGTATTTTTTCCAATAGTGCTAATTTACTTTTTTACTAGAATAGTATAATACTAATTCTAGTATAAAATTAGCACTCTTCTTAACAGTTACTACCATGCTGGCTAATTAAATGACATGATTTTTATAACATCTGGATATTCATTTATTCTGGTGATTGCTTTTTTCCTTTCGTATGGTCTTTCCAATTACTGACCATGCTCCTGTAGTCAAATTTACTTTCTCAAACCAAAAATTCTGAGACCTGCACCACTTTCTATTTATTCCTTGGAAAATAGGCTCTCTCATGGAAAAGACATGAGAAATTGACCATGCTGTAATTTGACCATGCTATAATTCTTCTGACATTAGTGAGGTCTACACAATTGGTTCATTTATACAAAATAGTATTTTACTCCCATCTAGGTTCTGGGTGGTGAGAACTTGGTATCCTCTAGTACCTAAAGTTCAGTTCGTGAATACACAGGATCTCAACCCTGGAGGAGTGTGTGAAGCTAAAGGGGATGGAGTTAATAATAGAGTGTGTCAGTCTTTCATGGCATTAAAGAAGTTACTCTAGATTCCTTCATTGGAAAAACTAAATTAGGACAAAGAGACTTGGAAGAGAGGCCATTCTGAGTTATATCTGCCTCATACCCAGGTAGTGGCCTTCATTAATCATTGAAAATTCCGCTCTATAAAGAACACAGAGTATTTATGCTTTCAGTAATCAGTCCTAGTAAGTATTTACATTTTACCACTATTATACTTATTGCTTCTATTTAAAATTATTCAAATACTGGAAGTAATATTATCTTAAGTATTTTCAATTACATAGGTTTACATGTATGTTATTAAACATTTTCAAAACTCTTAATTTAGATGGATTACAAAATTCAACTGAATGTTAATATAAACATATATTCACATCTTTAAACATAAAAAATCAATTTTACTAGCAAATTCAGGAAATATTTCGAAATTTTCTAATACGAGACACTTAATTTTTTAACAAAGAAAATAATTAAAAGCAAATGAAGATTAGTAGACTGATATCTATGCATGGTGATATTTAAATTTATCTCAAGCTCCTCACAGACTACCAAAAGAAAGATACTCAGCACTCACTTGTTCAATCTGGGACAGTGGGTTAGTAAGCAAGAAACAGTATTAATAATTTCTTCCTAGAACCAATCAAAGGCAACATACAAACTAACAAACCTGCCAAATATCCATGTCCATGTATCCAAATATCAAAGGATGAAAAATGACAATTATAGATTTGTAAAAATTATGATAATCAGATATATTTCTTAACTTACCTTTAAAAATAATATCACCTGATGTTGTTTGTAAATTAGAAATGTAAACTGGCATTGTGTCATTTTACACTAAAGGAAAAATTCATATACAGCAGTTCTGGCAAGAAGCACATGTATACACACGGTCTCTGAAATCTCTGACACGGAAGAGCTAGCACATGGCTAGTATTGCAGCATCTGAAAAGCTAACAAATAACCCTAATTCATTTATATCTCTGATTCACTATTTCCTTTTAGCTGTATAAAACTCATCCCCCTGATTTGGAATTTTTTAAAGTATGGCGGCTATATATTAATATAAAAGTTAAAGAGTTTTTATAAGTTTTAGAGTTATGGTTTAGAAACACCCAATATTATACAATTATACTATATATACAGATAGATAGATAGATAGATAGATAGATAGATAGATAGATAGATATGGGCTGTAGTGATAGCACAGTGGGTAGGGCATTTGCCTTGCACGCAACTGCCCCGAGTTCGATTCCTCCATCCCTCTTGGAAAGCCCGGCAAGCTACCAAGAGTACTTCGCCCATACGGCAGACTCTGGCAAGCTCCCCATGGTGTATTTGATATGTTAAAAATAGTAACAAGTCTCACAATGAAGATGTTACTGGTGCCCGCTCGAGCAAACCAAGGAACAACGGGAGGACAATGCTACAGTGCTCTCTCTACTATCTATCTATCTATCTCCCTCTCTCCCACTCTCTTCCTCTCTCGATAGATAGATAGATAGATAGATACAGGCGGTCATGACTTTAAAAAATTGGGGGCTGGTAAATATGAATTGCATATAAGGGTCTGAAACAAGCTGAGCTACAATGTGTTTAAATAGGTGAACCTTACAGGTCTTATTTATAGCATTCAATACCTGGCTTTGCACTACTGGTGCTGACTCCTACTTTCAGAGCTGTTTTTCCACTCCAAATTTAAACTAGTTTTAACACTGATTGTTGGACTTAATGCTAGGTACTTAGCTTCTGACCTGCTATATCTCTAAATGACACCTCTGCTTAATATTTGATCATCTTAAGTAACTTTGATGACTAGACTGAAATGTTTGTTCACATATCAAGACTCAGCAGGTCTAAAGCTGTCAAGGTGAGGACAATAGAAAGTAATGCAAATAGATGTGCCTATTAAATCATAAGCCCAATTATACAAACCCCAGAAGAACTGACCTCTGTTGTAAAGGATATCTTCCTTTAGGTCATTACTGCATGAAATTAGTTACCCATCATTGTTCAATGGAAATGCCATTAAAAATGACATGAAAATTTTGTGTACTAGGCAGCATTTCAGACTTTACTGTTATATCTGTAGTGATCATGGAAATTTTGAATGTCTATTACTATCTGAATATCAATTTTATTGATCACTTGCTTCTTAGAAATTCAGTGATCGTGATTGTTAATTTTTATGTACGTATAACGTCACATTGACAAGTATTGCATAAGTGATGCCCCAGACTTCTTGAGTGATTGTTTGGTAAACAGAATTATATAGGCTGGTAACCAGATGATATATAATAAATATTAAAATAGATGCATTCATTCATTTTAGATAAAGCATAGATTATTTAGATGAATTTGCAATTAGACAATCAACAAATATTATAAATAACAGAAAATAACTAAACCATCACTGATACACTGATAAAGTATTTGTATTACATTTGGGTTCAACAAGTTTTGTGTTATGAAAAATATAAAAAATATCTATGAAAAATATCACTAATTTTACTTTGGACTATTTTCAATGCTAAATACTTCCCATATACTTTGTGATATAACTAAAACCCTAATATTAAACCAGAAGAGGTACTATTATGAAAGTAATTAATATCCTTGATAAAAATGAACATGGACACAAAATGCATAAGTATTAATAAATGAAAGGTCGCAAGATATATGACTCCTGGTATTTGAGAGCCAATAAAAGTTTACCCTGGCAATTAAAATGTGATTTTATACTCTAGGACTAATCAAAGTATTTACATTTATCTAGAGGCTAAATAAAATTATACTAATATAAACATATTTGGGCTGGAGCGATAGCACAGTGGTAGGGTGTTTGCCTTGCACACAGCCAACATGGCAGACCTGAGTTTGATTCCTCTGCCCCTCTCGGAGAGCCTGGCAAGCTACCGAGAGTATCTCGCCTGCACAGCAGAGCCTGGCAAGCTACCCGTGACGTGCTCAATATGCCAAACACAGTAACAACACGTCTCATGATGGAGACGTTACTGGGCCCGCTCGAGAAAATCGATGAACAACGGGAGGACTGTGACCGTGAAACATATTTGAAAAAATTAATATATATTGACATAATCTCATTAAATTTGATAGAACTACCTTAACATTATAACAGAAATAGTACATAAAAGAAATTAAAATCTAAAATTTCAATTTTATTTTAATGTAAAAAAATTAAATATTACCTCCCTCAGTACTAGAATAAAGGAAGTCCATCCTCACTCCTATTTAACATCATAAATTGTAGTGTTGTGCTATAGTGTTATGTAGTGTTACTAGCCCCTGAATGCTGCTAATCCAGGTTCAATCCCTGGTATGCATATGGGCCCTGGGGCCTGGTAGGAGTGATCTCTGAATGTGGCATTAGGAGAAAGGTGGGTGTACCCCAAAAACCAAAATAAAGAAAAAAGACTTACAGTCCTAGACAGTGCAATAAATCAGTTCTTAAGGGAAGGAAAAAGATGTCATGAAAATCATTCTTGAAAGGTTTGGTTTTTCCTTATAAAGTTAAACATATATATGCCATATGGCTCAGTAATCCCACTCAGGTATTTACTGAAGACTTATAAAAATGCATATTCATATAAAGGCCTATATTCTTAAAAGCATAAAATATTTTAAATAAATCCATGCAAGTACAAGAATGGAACTAGACAGTAAAATTCTGGAGTAAAATTAGTCAGAAAGAAAGGAAGTTTGATCCCCTGCACCATATGTGATCCTCCAAGCACCACTAGGAGTGGACCCTGACAACAAAGCCAGAAGTAAGTCCTGAGCATCACTCTGTGGTCCCCAGAAGAAAATACAGGGGCCAACGCAATATTACATTATGAAAGGCACTTGTCTTGCATGCAGCTGACTCGAATTCAATCCCAGGTACCCCATATGGTCCCATGAGCCCAATTTCTCACTGACAACAAAGTCAGAAGTAAATGATACACACCATCAGTTGTCTGCACAAAACAAACAATAAAAGGAAGGAAGGAAGGAAGGAAGGAAGGAAGGAAGGAAGGGAGGGAGGGAGGGAGGGAGGGAGGGAGGGAGGAGGAAAGGAGGGACGGAGGGAGGGATAGAGAAAAAAGAAGGAAAGAAAGAAGGAAAGAAAAAAGAAAGAAAGAAGAAGGAAAGAAGGAAGGAAGGAAGGAAGGAAGGAAGGAAGGAAGGAAGGAAGGAAGGAAGGAAGGAAGAGAAAGAAGGAAGGAAGAGAAAGAAGGAAGGAAGGAAGGAAGGAAGGAAGGAAGGAAGGAAGGAAGGAAGGGAAAGAAGGAAGGAAGGAAGGAAGGAAGGAAGGAAGGAAGGAAGGAAGGAAGGAAGGAAGGAAGGAAGGAAAGAGAGAGAGATACAGAATGATCTCTTATATGTAGGATGTAAACATATAGGGTAAGGAAGCAACAAAAGACAAACTAGCAAAACGGAGTCAGGGAGTGGGTGGTAGGGAAGTAGATGGGAAGAGTGGAAAATAACCTTGGCAAATTGGTTGGAAAGCAAGAAATGTGGTGGAAGAGTATTGGTGGAACAATGTACTCATGAAACTGTAACAATACTGTAAATCACAGCACCTTAAGTAAAAATATTCCATTTAAAATCAAAATAATATAAATATCCTTCAACTAAGGAATAAGCAATGTTTATTTCTCTAAATCTTAACTACTTTAGGTATAAACACTGTGAATAATATTCCCCACTTTCTCAGTGTACATTTTTGTACAGATTTCCTTCTCAATTTTTTGTGCTCACCCACAGACTGGTCCAAATTACATTTATAGGTTCCATTTTGTCCCTTTTGATAATGTCTGTATTACCTAGACTATCTATTTTATGACGTCACACAAGTTCATTTCTTTGTTACTGACTCATATATGATATTTACAATTTTATCCAGTAAGTTACATTCAATTTTTGAATACTCGAGAATAGATTTACCAAACTGAAGTGCAACCTCGAAATTTTTGGCTCCCCTAACTTTTTGAGAATATTTTAAAATATGTTATACTGGATTCATACTCTGTAGAGGTTTTCTGTTCACTCAGAGGAAGAAATGATTTATCACTGCTTCTCTCACTTTGTCTGCTTAAAATAATAACTGTTAATTTTCTTATTTTTTATAAAACTCATTTATTCACAACACAGATTACAATACCCTTCATTTCATTTCACTCCACTTCAAGTTCGAAGATAATAGTGAGAATCTCAGGCTACGGTAAACTTTAAGAGCAATGAGGTAAGAAATAGGATTATTGTGGAGTAATACAACCTCCTAATTCTTTTATAAACTATTATAAAAGTTGGGCTGGAGCAATAGCACAGCGGTAGGGCGTTTGTCTTGCACGCAGCCAACATGGCCGACCCGAGTTCGCTTCCTCCGCCCCTCTCGGAGAGCCCGGCAAGCTACCGAGAGTATTCGATATGCCAGACACAGTAACAACAAAGTCTCCAATGGAGACATTACTGGGCCCGCTCGAGCAAATCGATGATCAACGGGAGGGCCTTTACCTTTACCCTTTTTAGACATTAAAATTATGTAAAATCAAATGAGATCCACAGATCAAATATTTATTTGAAATAAAGGCTGACTCATAGCACAGCGGGTAGGGCGTCTGCCTTGCACGCAGCCAACATGGCCGACCCGAGTTCGATTCCTCCGCCCCTCTCGGAGAGCCCGGCAAGCTACCGAGAGTATTCGATATGCCAAACACAGTAACAACAAAGTCTCCAATGGAGACGTTACTGGGCCCGCTAGAGCAAATCGACGATCAACGGGAGGGCCTTTACTTTACTTTTACTTACTTACTAAAAGTTAAAAAGGAGTTTAAAAAGTTAAAAGTTAAAACTAAAAGTTAAAAGGAGTGTTTTGTGTCTCCATCCCATTCTATTTAGTTATTCCAGTTGTGTATATATATATATATATATATACACATACATGTATACGCATATTTACATGTATATTTGTATATGCATATATACGTAGCACTGTAGCACTGTCCTCCCATTGTTCATCAATTTGCTCGAGCAGGGACCAGTAACATCTCACAACAAATTGTAAGACCTGTTGTTACTATTTTTGGCATATTGATACATCACGGGTAGCTTGCCACGCTTTGCCATGTGGGCGAGATACTCTCTGTAGCTTGCTGGGCTCTCCGAGAGGGATGGAGGAATTGAAACCCGGTCGACCATGTACAAGGCAAATGCCCTACCCACTGTGCTATCATTCCATCCCACATATATATGTATGTATACATATAATTTTAATTACATTAGTAATTGGCTAAGTAAAATTTTGTGAACTGTCTTCTTTTATCATCACTAAAAATACAATATTTTAAAAACACGAGATTTCACAAACAACTAAAAGACACTAATTTTATAATTTCATGCTTTTATTCTATAGATATTTGTTCAAAAGACACCTCCACAATGTCCATCAGTGGCTCACAATTCTATTGAAATACAAACAGAAAGTAGACTGATGCATTATCAATGTGTTTGAATAATAAATGTTTTTCATGTGTGTAGTAATTTATACATAGTCTAAAAGCAGAAAATTTATTTTTGTTAGCAAATTTACGTAACAATTTATATGTGGTCTATAGCACTGTCCTCCCATTGTTTATCATTTTGCTAGAGTGGGCACCAGTAACGTCTCTATTGTGAGACTTCTTGTTACTATTTTTGGCATATCCAATACATCACAGGTAGCTTGCCAGGCTCTGCCGTGCGGGAGCAATACTCTCAGTAGCTTCACGGGCTCTCCGAGAGGAGCAGAGGAATATGTAGTCTAAAAGCAGAAAATATATCTTTGTTAGTCAATGATAAGATTTAAATTCTAAGTATATTTGGCTTTTTTTCTTTTTGTCTCAAAACGAAGTCAAATATCTGAGAAGTGAGATTATATCTGAAGTGGATTCCAAGTGATGTTAGTTCTACAACCTAAAAGATGTTCCACACTGTGTTCCATTTCCTGGATATATAGTATGTGAAGGCTTATATCCAACTCTGTAGATCTGTGCTAAAATTTTCTGTTGAAATTTTGAATCTCAAGACTAGAGGTTTTCTACATGATTCAAAATTCATATATCTTACAATTTATGTATTACTTGACACATTCAACGTGTAATTGTAAGACACCAGACTTTACATGAGTACTAATTCAATTCAGAACCAAGTGCATATGCAAGTTAACTTTACACCTATTTCCTTATTGCCAACAGTTTTTTATTATGTTCCAATTATATATACATGTTTAAGTATAATTAGGTTTTAATATGCCCCAAATTATCAACTTAATTACTTTCAAATTCAACTGCATCCCCTAGCTAACCAGAATTAAGAGACTTGCACCTGAGATAAAAAGATTATTAATGGTACTAAAGTACAATAAATTTTAGAATCTGTATCTTCATTCACACAAGTGATATAAAGGATATGTTTTATTAAAGCTATGAGATGTCATACACTCAATCCTATATTTGACCTGTGCGCTACATATTGTGCCAGATATCTAAAAAATTAGTGTTTTTAAGTTTTATTTCTTTTTCACACTAATGAGAATAATAATGACAAATTTCTTATAGTGCATGGATGAAGTAATATGCATAGAATATGGTGTCTTCCATGAAAGTATATAATAAGTGTTAGACCTTGTGTGAACAGTGAAGGCCTGAGATTTTTCTCTCACTTGCTAGGAAGTCAATCTATCACAATTCACAAATACTGGCAGAAGACACAGACTAATGGAAATTTGTTCAACAGTGGCACAGTAATGCAAGATCAAATAGCCACTGCTTATACATCTCTCCATATATTCCATGAGGGAAATTCTAAACTTAAGGAGATAAAGCACATGGGTATGTATCAAATATGAGGAACTCAAATTAAATTATAACTAAATTTTTTAAAATGTGCTACAAGGATATATGTCTGACCTATGCCCTAGAGGAAGACCATATCTTTAATATATTGGACAAATCTGCTCTGAATAGATGTATAATTCTTTCTCTGTGTCTTTCTATATCTTTGTCTCTCTCCCCAAAGTTTATCTGCCTCAAATATCCCTGAAAATACAATCCAGAAAGATTTATTAGCGTTCCTCATCATACATGAAAAATATAACATTATACATCAACAACAATTGATGTACAATGATCACCAAGCAGATCTAAAAAAATATATATGTACATTTTTATTCTGTAGATAAAATTAGCATATATATAGTTACACACACACACACACATATATATATATATGTATATATATATAGCACAGCGGGTAGGGCGTTTGCCTTACAAGCGGCCAACATGGCCGACCCGAGTTCGATTCCTCCGCCCCTCTCGGAGAGCCCGGCAAGCTACCGAGAGTATTCGATATGCCAGACACAGTAACAACAAAGTCTCCAATGGAGACGTTACTGGGCCCGCTCGAGCAAATCGACGATCAACGGGAGGGCCTTTACCTTTACCTTACCTTTACTAAGGCAAGTACATTTAGGAGATTCCATTCAGAGGACACTGTAAAATAAATTGAATAATAAGTGACTGAAGATTAGTAAACTTGTGGAAACTCATCCTTGCCATTTTATGCTAGAATGGAGTTAATGTCCAAAGTTCAGAAATCCACAAGAGTGCATGTGTGAGTGCATGTGTGTTTGTGCGTGTGTGTGAGAGGGAGAGAGAGAGAAAGAGAAAGAGAGAGACAGACAGAGAGAGAGATCACTGAAATCTTCTCAGGAATTGGTGCCTCATAGTCAATTTGGCTAAAAGACTCAAAAGTTTTGAATTTAGACATACTTGGTTTGCATTCAACCAACCTTAGCTGTGGAATAGCAGAAAAGATACCTGCTAAACCTGAAATTCCATAATTTGAGTGAAAATCAGTATCCTCAGGAAAATGATAGAAGTAAAAATAAAATCTCTTTCATAGTTCAAGAGTGAAATTAGGTCACATACATATGGCATTTGTACATCTAGCACTTAGAAAGTACCTCAAAAATTTTTAACTGTTAATATAATTAATTTCTCTTAATTAGTCTTAGAATCATAATTATCATCATTTTTATCCTTGGATACTCTGATCCAGCAAAAAGTCAGAAACCTTGTCACAAGTTACACTACCCTAAATGTGGAAGCTCAGATTTAATTCAGTTTTAACTTAAAAAAATAATTTTCTAGAATTCTGCACTGTATTTATTTCATTAATAAACAAAGGTGGAAATCTTTGTATCTAAATCTGAAGCACTGCTTTCTAGTTTATTCTGATACATGTAATCTAAATAAATAAATAAATAGAATTCAAAAAGATTTTAATGTAAATCCTTAGAATGTAGGATGCTGTTAAATCTCAACCCAAATGCTATTTTGCAATGTTTAGGATTTCCATTTCATTGAGTTCAAATGGTAAAAAGCTTTGTTTTGCCCCAACTTAACATCATGGGATATTCAACTCAGTTCTATTTTATATTCTTTTGAGATGTTTTTAAATCCCATTCAGTCAGACAGATGTTTCACTTACTATCAAATATAACAACCTTGCATTGTAAATACTTTGCAATTGCACTGGGTTCTAATCCCAACAGAAATTATTGATGCTGTATCAAAAACAATGTAATTCATCTGCTTTACAGTTTGGACTACTGGCCAGCATAGATTTACCTTACAGTCTTCCTATTTTCCCAAATTGAATAAAGTCCGATTATTTACTTCTAATCCATAAAATGTTTTCATCCCAACCAATTACATAAATAACATCAGAGAGCTAATATATGTTTTTTTTATTATTGTCCTCTCACAAATGAATTTTCTATTAGCTATAGCCAATAAAATAGTATGATCTTATTTATGATATTTTCTTATTCTTCAATATTTTACCTAGCTCCAGTTTATGTACTGTGAAATCCCAATCCTACTGTAACTATCCCTCCTCTTCAGTTCTGAAATACTCTTAACTATTAATGGTCTCAGTCATCAACAAAAATTACAGACCGATAGAAGGCAAAGTAAATTAAATGAAAGAACTACCCAACAATCTCCCTAATAATATAGTGCCCCCAGTAAGACCGGATGACAATACACAATTCCATAATATACAAATGTTAAGCGATAGCACAGCGGGTAGGGCGTTAGCACAGTGATATCTGGAGCGATAGCACAGTGGGTAGGGCGTTTGCCTTGCAAGCGGCCAACATGGCCAACCCGAGTTCGATTCCTCCGCCCCTCTCGGAGAGCCCGGCAAGCTACCGAGAGTATCTCGCCTGCATGGCAGAGCCTGGCAAGCTCCCCGTGACATATTCGATATGCCAGACACAGTAACAACAAAGTCTCCAATGGAGACGTTACTGGGCCCGCTTGAGCAAATCGATGATCAACGGGAGGGCCTTTACCTTACCTTTACCTTTACAAATGTTAAGGAAAACACAATCCAAGGTTATACTTGTAGAGCCAGCGATCTTTAAAGCCAAAAGGGAAATGGAAGTTGTCAATTTTGAACCCACCATGCAATAGATAAGGGGAAAGAAGGTAAAAAATACTTGTGATTTCTCCACTCTCATAGCTCTGAGGAAGAGGCTCATAATGTTGAAACCTAGATGCCTTTACCAGCTTCATCTTAATCATGTCTTATTGGAAGAACCATAAAATTATTGCTCACATTTCCTCTTACTGCCAAGAAAATCATTAAAAAGGAAGACTGAAATGCTCATGTACACATATCTTCAGCTTCTCCAAAGACTGATGGAATCAGCTTGCAGTCTAACGGAATTTAACAGAATTAGACACTAAAAGCAATCAACGGATATAGCTATTGTACTGGCTTATTAGAAAAGTAAACATATTGGGACCGGAAAGATAATAAGGTAAGACTCTTACCTTGCATGCAATCAATGGTAGTCTAATCCTCAGAACTAGATATGCCTTCCTGAACACTATCAGGAATGATCCCTGAGCACAGGACCAACAGTAAGCCTTGAGTACTGTTGGTTTATAAATAAATACTTAATAAATAAATATAAATAAAAATTTGCCAGATACTGTCTGTGATAACTGGCTGGCACGAATTAACAAAAAGTTCTTCCTTGCTAAATTCTTGGGCCATGAATTAGGAAATACCATACCAAGTTGAGTTTATTTTTCCTCCCAGGCTCCCTCTTTCTTCACCTGACATCACAACTTCCTCTGGATCCATCTTCCTGTCATGTAAAGGAATACTCTCTCTTAGACAGAAAACAAGGGAAGCACAAGTTGCTCATACCAGGAGTAATAATCAATAGAAATGATCCAGTGAAATTAGCTGTCATTGCACTGTGTTAAAACAGAAAAATAAAATATAAAATTCAAAGGCCACTATTTTGGTGGAATTTATTTTTACCTTTAATGTGCCAATTCACTATATTAAAATAAATAATATAATACATTAAAACGAATGCCAGTTTGAGCACTAATTTAATCTTCACAGTTCCCACTAACCACTCTCAAACATTAACCTTGATATCTCATGAACTTTATAATTTTGTGACCTTATGCCAAGCATATGTTCTAGATATGGACAGATCTTTTCTGGTGTGTAGAAAAAAATACATTGAAGAATTTTATGTGTATGAATCATTCTCAAATAAAATTAGTGTCCTATTATTTTCGCAGGGTTTTTTTCCTTTTTTTTTTTTTTTTGGCCTTCTAGGAGGTACTCGGGGGGTCTCAGATGTGTCTCAAGGGAATATTTAGCCGACGAGGTTAGAATTCAAACCTAGGATCCAAGAATGCAGTACTGCTCAAGCCCTGTAGTAATGAGGACCACCAAGGTCAGTCTAGCCATGCTCAGGGGTCCCTTGGGCAAAATCTCATTATGCTCAGGACATATATTTTCAAGGACTGAACCCAGAGTAGAACTACTACTCTATTTCCCACCCCAATAGATCTCTCGAGTTCCTTTATTTTTTTAATTTTTTATTTTAATGAATCATCATGAGATACATTTACAGATTTACAGACTTCCATGATTGCATTTCAGTCAAACAATGTTCTTGAGTTTCTTTCTATATGTTATATAGTCACTGTCACTGTCACTTTCACTGTCCTCCCGTTGTTCATCAATTTGCTCGAGGGGGCCCAGTAACGTCTCCATTGGAGACTTTGTTGGTACTGTGTTTGGCATATCGAATACATCACGGGTAGCTTGCCAGGCTCTCCCGTGCGAGCGAGATACTCTGGTAGCTTGCCGAGCTCTCCGAGAGGGGCAGAGGAATCGAACTCGAGTTGGCCATGTTGGCTGCGTACAAGGCAAACGCCCTACCGCTGTGCTATCGCTCCAGCC
The DNA here is from genome assembly GCF_029834395.1 of Sorex fumeus. NCBI lineage: Eukaryota > Metazoa > Chordata > Mammalia > Eulipotyphla > Soricidae > Sorex > Sorex fumeus. The sequence goes on from NW_026606100.1 coordinate 1,454,594, forward strand.
CATGTTATATAGTATGTGGAAAAATTACTTTTTTCTTATTTTTTAAATGAAAATTGAGTAACTGCTAGGAATGGATGATAATTATCTCTGAGTTGGACTGATGATAAGAAAGAATAAATATTAAAGAATAAATAATAAAGTAAAATTCTGCCTCTGTTATTTTGATCTATTTTGAGCCAAAAAGTTACTGCTGTTTATGACTAAAATTAAAATAGTACTTTGTGTCTGTGAGAGAAGCAAAAGTAGAAACAGAATACTTGTATTGGGGGAAAAATAAAATACAGCCAGTCACAGCTTCCTACTTCACATGTTCAATTTCTATTAAAACCAAGCTGAGCAATATAAAGTTTCTAAACTTTAAATAGTCACACACAAAGGACATTTATTCTTCCCTGGTCTGATTCTCATCTCATCTACTTAGTGACACAAACTCTGCATTCAAAATCAACAGGGACTCTTTTACACTTTGAAAGAAATGCCAAATTACTTACATAAAGAGAACACTCAAGTTATGCATGAAAGATTTTCAATTCTCACAACCCAGACAAATATATCACTACAAATCTGGACACCATTTAGAAAACACGAGATACTGCACTTATATCTAGAGTTTGCTGTTGGATGGCAGACAAACTAATTTGTCAAGATATCAACGTATGAATAACGTACAATTGTGTTAGTAAACCAAAGAGAAACAGGATGATCTCCTGTGGATTATTGATGAGGGATCCCTGTGACAACTGATAAGAAGCAGAGTAGTGTGGCTTTGAAAGGCAAGGAAAAGGCAGGTATTAAGGAGTCACACTGCATTAGTTTCTCTACAACACTGTTCAGTTTCTATCACAACCCTTGGGGGCAAACAAAATTAGGACCACATCTCCAGACCATATCTATGCATAATTTTGGATCCAACTGGTAAATCAGAGCATCCTTTTGCTAGATATCCCAAGAAAATTTGTCACTATATTTTCACTGTTTCTAACTGGATCTTTTGTCTAGTTCTAAACCAACCAATAATGGTAGGCAAATACAGTGTGCTAATTGGCTTTGTAAGAGAGTGGGGGAATAAATGGGAAATCCTAACGGGGTCTAGAATAGGTGTGGAAACAGATGGTCCAGAAAGGTGAGAAAAGGGTCAGGATTTATGAACTAACTTCACTAATTTTATTGCATATTGTTTTATATTTACGTGATATTATTCAATTATCCACTCAAATTTAGCACTAGTACATATGCTACAGAAGGCTGAAAAGGAATTATGATGGTCAATAAGACAAAGTTACGGTTCTGTTCAAAGAACTTGCTGGGGTACATAAAAGAAGGAAAATACACAAGAGTGAGTCAACTTGGTAGTGTTGTTTGGGACTCTGATGGCTGCAAAGAGGAGATGACAACCACAAAGTTGGGAAGTTGAAAGAAGGTAGAGTTTATGTATTTTGGAGTTTCGTGTGTAATCTTTCAAACATGCAGTACTAGGTCAGAGTTTAGAGAAGACAAGTCAGCAACTGGTGCTAAGGCTGGAAGTCACAAGAGAGAAAGCTCTGCAGCAAAGAACAGTAACTAACTCTCCATTTTGCAACAAGGGACAAGATAAAGTTTTATACTGAAACAGAGACCTTAGGAACAATTTTAAAAAACAGATTCAGGTTTTATGTTCACAGTGTCATCCTGCAGATAGATTCATTATTTTCTCATAAATATAAAAACCCATCCTTCTACTTAAAGGTGAGGCACACCTAGTGGAATTGTTCTTCACAGATACATGATTACTTACTGCTTTTGTACCAGTGGGCCCTAATGCCCAGCTGACAATGAGAAAATATCCATTTATGAAGTTTATCCTTTCTTACAGAAAAAAAGACTGAAAGTGACAGCTTCCTTTACACCCATGCTGAACCCTAGATGTGATTACAAATTCCTACCTTTCCTTTATCAACAACTGATATAGCACTATAGAAGAGTCTGTAAGGATATGTTAATGCCAGGTATTTCTATATAAATTTACCAGATTTGACAACAGCATAATGATTTTACAGTGTCCATGGAGGACAAGACACTTGCAAATACTCATCCTACTTTTACATGATAATAAAAAGAGTCAGCTATATTTTTTCCCTGCCCAGGATCCAATGCATAATTCAAAGAACCAGGAAGCCACAACAAGATGCAGAAATGTATTAAGTCCACACAGTTTCCTCTCTATCTTTAGAAAAGAGCACCATGATGATGCTTCTTTCAATTTTGTTAATCAGGGATTATACTGGTTCAAGACCCAGATCAATATGAAGTGCTTCTGATTTCAACACTACTGAAGGCCAGATTGGGTTGAAAAAGCAGAGAGAGAATAAAAATCAATTTTTGTTTAGCTTTTCTGGTTTTGCATAGACTTTAGCAAAGGTGAGTAGTGGACTTTGTAAAAACTAATGGATTGCATTTATTTTTTATCATTTTAAACAGTGAATAAGGAGAGATATGATACTTTGGTAAAAAATATATTCTATAGATTGTCTTCAAGATTCAACAGATAATGTGGTTGCCATAATTTTTAATTTTTTATTTTTATGAAATAACAGTTGTCTCCAACTTATAGTATCCACTATATGTCAAGTAGAGATAGCACACAAATAATAGCTCCTAAAGTACTCAGATGAACACATTAAATATTCCAAGTACTTTCACTCTGATTCTAACTAAAGAAGAACATTTTTACCACTATGCCCAATTTACTCCATGAGATTTAGATTGTGTTTTATAGTACTCTATCAATTTCACTGCCCTTTATTGATCTCAAAGTGCATATCTATAAAATAGAGACTAGGTTGCATCATCATAGCCTACCTTGTATAGAAAGTATAACCTCTAGGCTGTAAAATTCCAGTTTGAGAGCATTTTGGGGTCCTTTAATGTGATGCTTATGCTTCATAACACAACCTGGTACAACATGCACTTTCCAAATAGACATTGGAGATCGTCTTGAAAAATTCTGAATAAATCTTTTCTTAAGAATGGCTAGAAATAATTTCAAAGGATCAATGACCAGGAGTAAGGTGTGCTAACTTGGGTCCTCTTTTGTCAGCTGGAGTTTTTGTTTTGACTATGTTAACATTCATATGTAGCATGAATACTCAGAAACTTAAAAATATCTATTTGATTTTCATCCTTGTAGGGAATACAAACTCAAATACTTCATAGAAAATAATAGAATACACAAGGAGTCAATCGTGTTTGGATAGAGAATGCACTGGGAAAGAGATTCAGTGAATGAAGAATTCAGCATCATATAAGGGCCATGAAAATCTTTCAGCTCCATCTGTCACGTACCTTGAGGACTGTTTAAGACTAATTTATCTTTGGTTCTCATATTTCAAAGATTTTTTAAATTCAAAAATAAAACACATTTCTTGATTTATTCATAGCAGCTTTATTGCATAAAGATTTACTCACAATTGAGTTCATAATTTGCAAATTTTTGAAACAATCAAGATGTTCTTCAGTAGGTGAATGAATAAACTGTGGAATATTATTCATCTCTAAAAAGACATGAGCTATCAAGACAAGATGTGTAGAAGCCTTGATGCGTATTACCAAGTGAAATTAGGCAATCTGAAAATGCTACATTCAGTATTACATAGGCTACCTAAAGGCTACATAAAGCTAGGAAGAAGTCGAAATAATCAGTGAATGGAGGTGACTGTGCGGCTTAAAGTTACAGTACTTGCTTTGCACACAAGAGAGCTTGATTCAATACCCACCACCACAAAACAAACAAATTAAAGCACAATAATCAGTGATTGATAGAGCCTGTGACAGAGATAAAGCTGGATTTTCAGAGTAGTAAAATTGTTTTGAAAAGTTCTCTGGTGGTGCTCTGTCTAAATGTATAGGTTCAAATTCACAGAATATATTCCATGAACAGTCAGCACTAACGTTAACTATGGAATTTGGGTGATAAAATGTATCAATGTGGATTCATTAATTGATTTAAAAATATCACTTGGTTGAGGCTACTATTGTGTGAGATCGACTTTAGTTTAGAAAATTTCTACCTCTTGTTTAAACTTTCTAAAATTTTCTGTGAAAGTCTGGAGAAACATGTCGATATAAATATGCATACATAAATACTTTATTCAAGCTATGGCCTTGAAGGACAGGTCTACCTAAATACCCTATAGGAATATCAGTCACGGTCACGGTCCTCCCGTTGTTCATCGATTTGCTCGAGCGGGCCCAGTAACGTCTCCATTGTGAGACTTGTTGTTACTGTGTTTGGCACATTGAATACATCACGGGTAGCTTGCCAGGCTCTGATGTGCGGGCAAGATACTCTCTGTAGCTTGCCGGGCTCTCTGAGAAGGGTGGAGGAATCGAACTCGGGTTGGCCATGTTGGCTGCGTACAAGGCAAACGCCCTACCGCTGTGCTATCGCTCCAGCCCGACAGTACATATACTAAAATTGGAACGATACGGAGAAGATTAGCATAGGAATATCATGTACAGTTTTTCAAGTACTATTTTTTCTATAAGTAAATATGCTGTTACTGTATTTTAGGAAAACATAAGTATAAATATAGATACCCTTTTTTTTTTTCCTTTTTGGGTCACACCCTGCGACACTCAGGGGTTATTCCTGGCTCATGCACTCAGGAATTGCTGCTGGCGGTGCTCGGGGAACCATATGGGATGCTGGGAATCAAACCTGTGTCGGCCATGTTGGCTGCGTGCAAGGCAAACGCCTTACTCGCTGTGCTATTGCTCCAGCCCCCGACACCCTTTTTCTATACCTATGACTTTTTACATGCAAAATAGGCAGAAGATAAGAATATTTTAAGAGGAAATGTACAGAAAACACATCAGCATGTTGCTTTCCCCAAGATCTACCCTGTGACTTTTTTTCTCAAGACTCCCATTCCATTTATCCTGAAAACCACCTCCAACTCTCTAGTCCCTTGGCCCACTATACAAATAAATCTGAAACCAAAGGATGGAAAAGTAAACTAGAGTCTTGCTCCTGGTACTACAGGCTATAATAAAGATTTTCACTTTCCGCAAAATCTGTATGACAGTTTGGTTTTCGATACACCGGGAAGCAGGTCTAAGTTTCTCTTTACTTTCACAAAGACACACATATCTCCAGTTAATGTCTGGCTAGTCATCAACTATTTTCAAAATTTGAGCATTTTGTAGCCAGAGCTATAAAGAGTGGTGGGTAGGACACTTGCCTTCCATGTGGCTAACCCAGATTTGGTTCTTGGCGTCACATATGGCCTGTCCCAAGCCTGCCAGAAGTGATTCCCGAACTCAGAGACAGAAGCCCTGAGCACAGCTGGGTGTGCCTCCTCATCATCCACCCTGCCCCAAAATTGTGGACAGTGTGAAGAAAATAAATAGTTTGTGCAACTCTCCTTAAACCTACCAAGCTAAGTCATCTGAAGCTAATACAGAAAATGGTTCAGATGTTCTCTGCAACTTAAAAATCTCCATGTGCTTATAGTATGAACAGCATGAGACAGCATTTTCATTATGAAAATATTTCATCTCACCTTAAAATTTTAGCATTTAAGATTTATTTAAGATTTATTATGACTTTAGGAGAAACAATTGAAAAACTTTTGATGCCAAGTCTTCACCTTTTTCTCATCTTCTGTAATATTCAACACCTCTTTTCTTTCTCTGAAACAGTCAGCCAACATTAACTCACATTCATCTGAAAAGCCTAGCTTCATAGCCTTTTCCTTTTCATTTTCATTAGACAAATTCCACTCTGAGGAAAATAGGAAAAGTACATGTTCTTTTTCAGAATTGTCACCAAATCTGTATTTATTTTATACAGACACAGGAAATCCTAGGTGAGTTTCTTAAAACCCAGCCTGAAGCACTGCTGTTTTGAGGTGGTAGCAGGCCAGCTTAAAATCTAACTAAGGCAAGTTTGTACCAATACAATTCAGATAGATCAGTACAAAGAGAAACTTTACAAAATGAACAACACTGTTGGTAGCAACAACCTAATCTAGGCAATAACATGTATGTTGCAGAGAGTTGCTGAAATGTGCAATTGCCTTTTCGCAACAGAAAAGTGTGAAGTGAAAAGTAGCAACAAAATATCCTGCCACCTGCTGCTTTTCAGGGAGAGATGGATCATCGCTGTCCTTCTATCAATCATGCTCAAAATAAGTGATATAATTCAGCTCCACAACAAAAAGTATGGACGTACAGTCAAAAATTTATAAATAACTCCATTTTGAAAAATAAAAGAAAGAAAAAATATAACTTGAAAAGAGAGAAATCGAACTGCTAACTTTAGTTAAACATACAGACTGCCAGGTCTTATCCCAGAGCCCAAATGGATATGGTTAGCATAGAGAAGCTCCATCACAGACAGGAATAGGAAGTACTGGATGAAGCCGACTAAAGCATCTCAAATTCTACTATGTCTCCAAAACACCTCTAGTGGATGGAGGAACCTGGGGCTCTAGATGCCACATATCTTAATTATGTGTAGCCTAACAAAAGCCACTGGGATTTTATAACCTTATTATTCATTCTAAAGACATGGTCTTGATAAACCAAACCATGCAAAACCTATTGCAACAGCATAAGACACAAAGGCTACATTGGGAGAACAAACAACTTACTATCCATCTTCAAATTCTCCCCCCCTCCAAATAATATTTATAATCGCATTAAAACTCTACTTGTTTGCCTGCCTCTAGGAACTGGTAAAATTCCTTCTTTCAAAATTTTACTGTCTTCTACAAAGAAAAAGTCAAGCTAAAATTTCTGACAGTGATAAATATCTACAGAACAGAAATATATTTAACTTTTACCTCCAAAGGCTATGAAATCAGCTGTTATTTCAATATCTAAAATCATATCTTATATAAAATAACTTAATAAGTATTTGTTAAATTGAGCAGAATCAATGAATCTTCCAGAATGATGAAATATACACTTAGCAATGGAAATTCTACTATTCAAAATAAATTTAATTAAAGATAATAACATAATTAAAAGATATAATGACATCAAGATAGATTAAATGCCAAAGGCTGATGATTTGTTTTAATATCAAATTCTTACATGGGGAAGACTATTTTCTATATAGCTAAAAAATATAGAAATACATTTTATGACAGATGAGTTTTACTGTTGACATGTGTCCTTCTGTTTCTAAAATAATTTTCTCTGCTTTGACTCAAATATAAATGGGAATTTTTATCTCATTTTCCATTCTAAATATATATATTATTTGCATAAAAATTCATTATCCCTAGTTTATGATTCATAAAAGTAATAGAATCATAGACCAAAATATAAAATGAATTTATCCCCTTATTATTATTCATCAGGTAATTATTAAGGCAATTTAATAAATAAATATTCCTTTCTACAGATAGAACAATCTAGGACACATAAGACCGATATTACTGGAGAAAAACTCAATTGTAGCTTTATTAAAAAATCTTCTACAAATTATTTCTACTCCGCTGAAAAGTATTTATTCAAGCATTTACTAAGGAGAACCAAAAGAATTCTTGTGAAATATATTTAAGGGGAGTAAATACAACCAGACTGGATAATACAAGATCTTTCTATGGCATCACTGTGTTTAAAATGAAGGGCTGGAACTACAATTACAAAGACAAAGACATGCACATCTTTGAGCATGAACCCCGACACAGTACAGAAAATATGCAGGCTTTGAAGATTTTGTCAGAAAATGAATTAGTGATTATCTGTCCTCTGATGTCCGTGTTGAATTAAGAATAGCAGAACGTGTCATGGATTGACTCCCAGATTACATTAGCTCTAAAATGTCTTGTAGCTCCAGTATCCTGATTTAGATAAATCATTCTTAAGTCTATGAACTCAATGTAAAACAATGCTTTAAAACACCCCTCTCATTTTACTGAAAATTCTCTCCTGTATCTCCTGCCTAACTAATCTTTTGTGAATTTCCTGCTCTCCTTTAAATGGTAATTTTCTCACCATTCTTGAGTTTCCATTTGTCCCACTTCATTCTGGTTTTCAGATTTTTTCAGTCTCCCCTCATAATTCCAAAATAACAACTAGTCCCAACTTTCTGTTTAGATAGGGCTATTTCTTCATTTCGGAAAGGCACATTGGCATGGTATTCTCAAGAGACTTCTAACTTCCTGTTGAATTATGGACACTTGGATGTTTTAAAAAAACAAACATACATTATACATTTGCTGAATTTAAAGTAGAAATTAAAGAAATCATGAGTGAGACTCAAGAGACTCAAGCTGTGCTACTGCACTGTAGCATTGTAGCACTGTCCTCCCGTTGTTCATCGATTTGCTTGAGCTGACCCAGTAATGTCTCCATTGTGAGACTTGTTACAGTGTTTGGCATATCGAATATGTCACGGGTAGCTTGCCAGGCTTTGCCGTGCGGGCGAGATACTCTCGGTAGCTTGCTGGACTCTCCGAGAGGGGTGGAAGAAAAAGCATACCTCAATACAGTAGTATTAAATCTAAAATTAAATCATGGCTATGCATTTTATACTGTACATTGTCTACCACACTGTTTTAGAGGTTATATATGTATTCTCATATTTGCTCTATACTTGGGGGTGTGACCAAGAATTTAGTAGAAATACCATTCTAGTGCAATACAAAATTTTATTCTTTTTGGACCTTATTGAAATCTCTTAAACATAATAAGCATTCACTTTTCTATCAGTAGAACAATTAACTTATATAGGCAAATAGTGAGACTCATAAGTGGATATGAAAATCTCTTGACCTCAAAAATGAGCACAAAATTAAAAACATTCAAAGTATGTTAGTGTAGAATCTTGGCATAATTAAAAACAACAAAAATATATTTAAAAAATAATCAATACACCAGTACTATGTATGCAAGATATAATCAAGAAATAATATCTGAAAACATTAATGTGTACACAAGTATAAGAAGACAGTCTAATGACACAGAAACGAAGGTTATAAACAGGTAATCTATGAAGGAATGCACAGCTCATATATATATATATGTCCACAAGCACATATATATTTATTAGAAGATCTATAAGTTCATGGACACAGATGAAAATGATAGAGATCATGTTGGAAACAAGCTAGCTCGGAAGTAACACTGAAATTTATTTATCAATTCAATAAGTAGTTACAAGTTCCAACTGCATGACAGTTATGATCCCAAAATGCAGACACATACACACAAATACACACAAACACACACATACACACAAAGAGGGAGGTCAAAATTCAAAATTCTGCTTTTGAGAATTTGGGAAGATTTTGTCCTTGAAAAGTGAGAGACTTGAAAAAGTCTAGTGAATAAAAAAGAATTTGCTTGAATTTCTGAATATCTTAAGTCACTCATAAAACTATTTTTCATTCATAAACCAATTTCAATCATTTGGAAAATTATTCATCATGTCTACCTTCAATCTGACTTCTCACTAAATATCTAAATAACTAAATATCTAAATATCTAAAACCTGAAGACTCCATTATCCATTGACTACTATAGTAATCTCTCCAACAAGGAGATATAAATATAAATTATAATATAGCATGCATCTGCTAATCCCTAATTCCATGAAATCAGAATATCTACTTCACCTTCATTTCCACTGGGACCTCCCTTCATCTTCCAGTCACTTCCCCACCAAAATCTCTATCTCTATTTCCCTCCACCCATTCAATTCCAATCACACTTTCCTTTTTTTGGTACTCTCAGGAAAACATTGAGAATACTTCAGCCATAGGGGCTATATGGAACAACCTACCCCAAAGAAATTCAGATACTGATCTTTTTTCTAACAAGGAATTCTGCTATATTTTACATGATCCCTTTCTTATATTACAGCTAACCTTAGCTTTTATATTTTACCTTAACTCTAATAGAAACTGATTACTACCCATGCCCAAAATCTACTCTACTGTTCTTTAAAAATTGTCAGTTTTTTTAAATTTCACATTCATACATTATCACACATTTACTCTTTGTTTATATTTGCCATTATTTACACTGGAATTTAATCTGTGAACACTCTGGAATTTTGTTTCTTTGCTCTGGACTGTATTGTTATTGAAAAATCCATGCGTGACAAACTCAGCATTTGTGTCAAATTGTCTTTCTGCCTAATGAACAAATGAATGGATTTATATATAATATATGTAACATTTCATCCAGCAATTCCAATATGAGGAAATAATTCTATAAAAATTACACTTGAACAAAAAGAGATGCATGTTCTATTATCTATTATCATAATAACTATAATCAAAAATGAGAAAAAGCCTCTTTGTCCACCAATTTGGGAGTCACTAGACAAATTATAGCACAAGTATCATATAATATGAATGGAGTCAAAAAATATGTGGTAAACCATATGATTTAATAGAGAACTAGCTCAAAGACATACTATTAAGTAAAACAAAAATGTAGGTCATTGGTACAGCTATCTTTTTGAAAATCTGATAAAAGGTGTCATGTTTTATATAAAGAATGTCAAAATTGCACCATATATAAAAGAAGCCAGCAAGAATATAGTTCAGATTTTGTAACATGTGTTGTATTTCTATACCCAGATTTATATCCTGACAGAACCCGTAAATGGGACAAAATGAAAGTAGTCCTTCACTGCTGTGTCATTACTTGGCTACACAGATATACTTCCTGGAGTTGGAAATTTTCTATCTCTAGGTAGTGTGCTCCAGAATGTAACTTAATAAATTAACTTCATTGTATACCTGAAACTTAAACATTTAAAGTATTTTAAATTAATTTACCTCAAGTTCATAATAGAAATAAATGAGACAATTCGACATTGTTGCTGTGTACATCTTTCATTCTGTCCTTCTTCAAAATGGGAAAACAAAGAACACATTCCTTGTTTCTCTAGCCTTTCTTATTTTACAAATGATGTGTTTAGTATGGGCAAATTAAAAAAGATATAAAGTCCCAAAGCACGATTATCAGGCTATTTATAATCTAAGAAAATTTATGTTGAAATTTTTCCTCTTACATCTTCAGCAAATTTTCAAAGTGTACCCAATTTCTCTCAAATTTTCAGCATACTTGTATATGTTGAATTTGTTTCTCATCAAACTGCTATAGGAATTTTCTAAATAAAAAAATAAATGTTAGAAAATATTTTTATTTGCATTCTAGCTTATATATTCACTACTTAAGTATTTATTTGCTACTGAACAATAAATATTGTTTTGCTCAGTGAGTAGTTGCCTTTTTTGTTGAGATTTGAACAAGCCCATCATTCTTTTCCCCAAAATATTTCATTTTGCTCTTCTGACTTTTTAGAATTCTCTATTCTCCATTCCTTAGATAGGAAAGATTTGAATCATTTGTCACCTTGTCTTTGACTCCTTTAAAAACTCAATTTAAGATTCTTAAATTATTAAATTTAATGATATTACAGGGGAAAAGGGATTTGCCTCTCACAAGGCAGACACTGATCCCTACATATGGCTTCCCAAGCACCACCAGGAGTAATCCCTGAACACAAGGAGTAGGCCCTAAACACTTCCAGGTATGACCCCCTCACCGACCCTCCTTCAAACGAAACATTGCCCACTATCTACCATCAGAATTCTCTCAACTACCACCCTACAACATTATCCCCGTATGTGTCTGTATGTGTGGATGTATGTGGATATTTTGTTGGAATAAAATTTTAGGCTGCATACATGTATGCATGGACTAAATATCTAGCACCTTACTATCTCTTAGTGCTTATTATAGTGCAACATGTAACATGATTTACTCCTTGCTAGTTTTTATTGTTTATATCACTTCCTTTTTAGAATATAAACAATATTTTTGTAGTTTGTTCAATGCTTGATCCTCAGTGACCTGAAAGGTACTGGAAAAAGAGAGTAGATATTAATCAATTGAGAAATATAATAAAATAATATAAACTTTGATGATAACAAAGTGTGTTAAGGTTGTTACAACATAGAATGTGCTATACAGGTGCAGATACAGTGGGACGCCACCGAGAAAAGACATGCATTAACTAAGTAACAAATCATCTTTGATGGGCATTTAATTTAAAATAGTTCACTATTAACAATCACATGGTCCAGAAATTCCTGCATTCAGGAATACAAATCCAACTTGGAGAGGTACGCTGAGAACACTAAAACAATATAAAACATAAATTCAGAAAAATATAGGAACATTTAATATTCATTGCAGAGCTATATGCATCAGTCAAGATTTAGAAACAACCTCAGTGCCCAACGACAGATCAGTGGACAAAGAAAAATAAAATGTGTACAAGAAAAAAATGTACAAGACAAAAAGCAAGAGAAAAAAAAACAACATATAACAAAACTAATCCTTATATTCTAACTTCAGTGTTGAGTTAATCAAGGAGAGAGTAAGCTAAGAGGATTCAATGACTTATGGTCGCAGGATATTTCAGTTTTGATGGAGGATGCAGTGTGAGTACCATAGTACTACCACTAAAACATAAAAATATTTAATCTAGTAAATAAATGTTACCAAAAGAAAATAACAATAAAATATTGTAAAATTATAATAAATAATCCTATAATCAAAGGCTGCATACAAAATATATATATGTGTACCAAAAATTTTAATGTTTGGGGTATTGTTTGGGAGACCACATTGGAGGAGATCAGGGCTCTCACCCAGTTCTAGCCTCAGGGTTCACACCTGGTGGTTCTCAGAGTACTATATCTGGTAACAGGTATTAAACCAGGGTTGGCAGCATACAAGGCAAATGCCTTAACCCCTGTACTATCTCTCTGGCCATAGCACATACGTTTCATTGAGTTGATACATGTTCAAGTGTCAACAAAGAAAACTGTGATGACTTACCAATTTAAAAAATGAGTATCATCTTATAAAATTTTATTAATTTGGTAGGCAAATGTACTGTTTTATTCAGCTTAGTATTGAAGAGTAAGTTTTAAATAGTTTATATACGCTTTTTGACAAATAATATTTCCTATTTAGTAATTTGTTAGATAAAAGCCATGGTTCTTAATTTTTTCTATCATTTTTCTTTGATATTAATAAAATATGAGTTTTTCTTTGTAAAATGTGTTTATGCTCTAATATGTTATTATTGTTTTCAGTGTTTCTGTGTTTTTTGATTATCTTCATTTGACACATTTATCTTTTAAATATTTGTTTTACTAAATGTCACAATAAAAAATTCCTGTTGCAGTTTTTAATGTCCCTTTAAAATCCCAGATATTCTCAATGCAAAGGACTGATTTAAGAGGTGAGAATCCCTGAGGCCTGGCAGAAGTGAAGACAATGGCTGGTGCCATTAGCCAAACATTCGGGCATCAGAGGACAGATTAAAAAGAAGCTGTTCTAAGTCAAATTTTAGCCCAACCCATATACTTCATTCCTGATTTGACCAACATATTCCTTGACACATGTAAAGCTGTGGAATATCTAAGATTTGTTATTTTCTGGTTAACGAGGATCATTCCAGTGGTTTTTAATCAAATATATTTACTCATTGGAAAAATCGTTGAGGTAGCACATGATTTTCCTTGATGTTGGCAGAGCATTAATTACAGAGGAAAATCCCTTCATCCACTATGCCCTCCAAACACTGGAAAAATGACAATGGAAGTTTTATTTCTTTGACAATTTATGCTGAGCTTCCCATTTTAATCAGTTTATTTCAAGTACCTTCACTGTAGCACTTTGAAAAAATAGTCAATTCAATGTGATCACTATGACATCATTATGTATGTATATTATAAATTTTCTACAACTGGTATCACTTTTTAAAAAATTAAAATCCTTCAAACTTAAAATTAACTTAATGTGGGACCAGGGATGACTCAAGCAATTGATCACAGCCTTAAGTCTGTAAAGGCCTGTGTTCCTTCTCTACAACTGCATGGAACTTTAAGATGTAAATATGAATAATATTTCTACAGATACAAATTCAGGGTAATAATTCTCCCACCTGTTCTCATACATAGTATTCTCCAAGATGACAGCTTTGTTTTCAATTCTCTGTATACTAAATGAAAACCCAGCTTATTTAACAAAGAAATGATTACTGGTTGGACCGTGGTTTCGGTTGGATGGAAATAGAATGCATCACAATCCCTTATTAAATGAATTTCTGAAGTATGATAGTGTACACCCTAGTGTATGATTAACTGAGCCCCGGTCAAGCCTTATTCCTTTAATTATCAAAGGTGCAAGGGATTTCAGGAGGATAATTCCAGGTACAGGACTAGTTCACAGAAAACCAGGCCCCAGGTGATAAGACAAATAAGAAAGATCACAACCACCATCAAGATTATGAGGTAGGAAGCCTCTGAGCCAGGAAATGCCTGACTACAGAAATCCGGGGCCATCCTGCATCTTAGCAGCACACTTAATATTTTCCTTTGTTCTGCTTTGCCTCTTCATGTATCTGGATTCTCCATTTATGTTTTTCTCTGAAGTCTGGCTCTTATGTGGATGTAATTCAAAGCTAAGTTTCCAACTCTAAAGCAACCTGTCCCCTCACCAATCCACCTGAACCCTGAAAACAACTTAAGGGCCATTTAATGGCATGCTCTGTGGTTCTGAAGATACTAACAATGGAAATGGAATTCTCTATGGGCACGGAATAGAATACCCTGGGGTCATAAAATGGCTGAAGCAATTTCTGCTTCTACATAAAATGTTCAAAACCCTACTCAATTAAACTAGTTTGTAAATGCAATATTGCTTTGATATACGCCATGTTTGGTTGGTTGATTTATTTTTAATATTCAAAAGATCTCGTTGTGAATTAGTGGAACAGTACTCAATGTTATTATGTTTTATAGCATCCAGCATAATTTTAAATACATAGATATGCTTATTACATCCCACACTTTATGGTCTGAGGACAAAGACCACAATATATGAATTGATTGAAGGTCCTGCAAGATCTGGCTTTACCATTTCAACTGTCTTGTTTCTAACCACTGTACCTCTAGATTGAGTAAAACATCTCTCCCCCCTGCTCATTTCCACCAGCGTTCACTCTTATACAAGCAATTTATTATTATAATTTGAATCTCAGTTTTAACATTATTACCTAAGCATAGCTTTCATTAAAACTCCTCTCTATGACCCCCCACCGAGATCTGTAATTTTTGTGGAATCATATCACTGCTTGATATTATTATTATGAATTTATATGACTCATAAATTTCTACCCCAGTATGTAAGGCCCTTGAAGGCCAGGGATAATATCACCATGTTTATTAAATTTGACACAAAGTCTGTCACATCATACATAATTAGGTAAATTTAACTGCGTGAAATATGGAATTAATTATTAAACAAACGTTACCCTATATACACATTTTTAAAATGTGTACTTCAGGGCTGAAAAGATAATACAGGGTTAAGGTCCTTGCCTTGCATACTGTTAACCCTGGTTTCATTACCAGTACTGCATATGGTTCCCTGAACACTACCAGGAGTAATTCCTGAGCACCTGATCAAGGAATAAGGAGTGAGCATCACTTGTGTCCACTGAAGACAAATATAAATAGTGTGTATGTGTGTGTATACTTATATGTATAATTATTATGTATATTCTGTTATCATCAGTATCTGGTATATTATGCATATTTCTATCTTCTGGATATCTCAGCAGTATTAAAATGAAATGAAACATTAAACACTAACTGTAAAAAGGCATTGTAAACAGGTTCTATAAGAGCACTAGTTGTTGATATTACTATCTCAAATCTCAAAGCTAATAAAAGGACTGAATGATTTTTCTTCATTAAATTGGTCCTATAATCCAAGTATTTATAAACTTGAACACTACTATTCTAAGTTTACCCATTCAACTACTTTTTCACTCATAAAATATTTATCAGGTATTCTCTGTTCAAAGAAAAGCATTACTTAAAGCACAGTCATATTTTTTCAGGGTTGAATGTATATCCAAAGGGAAAAGAGAAATACATACATTTTATGATAAATCATAACACTACTGCTACAAAAATAGAAATTCTAAATTTGATTTTCATGAGACTCCACCACAATGCCTACATCTCTGAGGGCCATGTCTATGTAAGTTAAACTGACAAAGTACTATTCAAAAGAAATGACAAAGACTATTTTGGCAGAATTAAGGTGATACCAGTTTCCCTGAACAGCTCTCTTGCACCACTCTGTGTTAAAAACAACTATTTGGCACCTAACAGTTCTTATCTGGTGCTGTCTCTAACCAATACAATGCCAATTTGAAGAGCTATTAGCAAAAGTACTGATATATAAAAAGAACATTTTAATAATGACAGAGAAGAAAGGTGGGGTTATTTCACAAAATTCCAAAGCTATTAACACAAATAAACATAAAAGAAAACACAGACCTAGTATCTGGAGTTCTAAAACTGCATTACAATATTTATCGTCTTTAAGAATAAATTTTCTTAGGTTGCTGGAGTGATAGTACAGAGGTTCAGGCACTTGCCTTACATGCCACTGACATGAGTTCAATTCTGGACACACCCAAGCACCAGCAGGAATGATCCCTGAGTTCAGAGTCAGAAGAAAACCATAAGCACTACCAGGTGTGAAACAAAAACAAATGAATTTTCCTAGATATCAATATATGGGGAAAAAGCCACTCCCTTCAAGTTTTAAAGGAATAATTTGCACCCTTAAATATTCCACTATTTGAACATTTATTTACTTTCTATTTTTGAATTTAAAGTTAAGAAAAAGTAACTAGCAAGGTGAAAAATAAAAGCTTTAGTAGTAAATTAAAGTTTGAAAAGAAAAAACAGCTTTAGTAGTAATCTGTGATAACTTTTTATACATTTATAATTCTAATAGCAGAAAGAGGATGGTCATATTTGGTTTTCATTTGAAAGGTTCTACTGAAATTACCTCTATATGTTGATTCACAAGAATATATGAAAACAGTTTTAACAGAATTAGACACAAATGTATCTATAAATGAATCCAAATAATTCTGAGAGAAAATGGGACAGCAAAGGAAAGTACTGGAGAAAAAGAAAAAGGAAAAAGAAAACAGAGACTTTTTTGGATAGAGAGCTTGCTGGTTCCTGCCTAAGCCATTGAGAATGCTGTTCCACATCTAACCTGATCATTACGTTTACTGTCACTGAGGGAACAAAGGTATAAAAATTGTACTGGGAGTGGAGAGACAGTATAGCAGATAGGGCCCTTGTGTTTCATGTGGTTCACCAAAGTTCTATCCCTGGTGTCCCATGTGGCCCCTCAACACTGCTAGGACTGATACTTAAGCACAGAGTAAGGAATAAATCCTGAGCACTATTGGGTGTGGAACCAAAACAATAAAAATTCCTCTGAGTTGCGGAACCAAAAATTAAAAATTTCTCTGAGTTGCATGCTAAATGCAGCATCCAGTATAAGTGTAGGGAATATCTGGCCTATAGGGCATATAAAACTCAAGAACTCTTGGGGGCTGGAGCAATAGCACAGCAGGTAGGGCGTTTGTTTTGCACACGGCCGACTAGGGTTCAATTCCCAGCATCCCATATGGTCCCCTGAGCACTGCCAGGGTTAATTCCTGAGTGCAGAGCCAGGAGTAACCCCTGCGCATCGCCAGGTGTGACACAGAAAGCAAACAAACAAACAAACAAAAAAAAACCCTCAAAAGTCTTGTGGCCTGGCCTGGTAAAAGATACAACAAACACAGATGTTTCTTATCAGCTGGCTGATGTCCATCTTCCTATATAACATGGCTCACAAGTGATGTATATATTCAAATATTCCTTGTCAGAAAAAACTGTTCCCCATACATGACCCAGCAGAACATTGAACAGACATTAAATGCTGAAGACTTCATGACAAAAAGAGAGCTGAGAAAGTTTAGTACATTTTAGTACACTGCAGTACCTTACTGCAGACATCACCCATTGAAGAGAACCTACATGGACAACCAGTTAATGACCCCAAAATCACTGCCTTTCCTGGATTAATCAACATGTGTGAAGCTTAAAAAATAAAAGTAATTATGACATGATTTAGATTTCAAATTCCACGTGCTTGTTAACCAATTAATTTCTAATGGTAATATACTATATAAAAAGGAATATAGATGTACATAAATTCCTCTGCAGATGTGTGTTTTTATTCTGTTAGGAAAATGAGTCAATATTAAGAATATTTTCAAAACGTACTGATAAGACAATGCATTTTATGTATGAATTATTACTAGATATTTAGGCAAAGTATATGAGACCTAAAAAGGTATTTGAAAAACTAATATCCCCCATTTATTTCTAGAAAGCATAATGGCACAAAGAGACACCATAAATGAATTAGCAAAATAAAATAAAAACAAACTTTAAAAATAAAATATAAGTCCAAATTAGTGATTACTAAACAGTAAAGGTGAAGCAGGATGAGTAAATTAGGTAAAAAAGAGTGAAATGAACAGAAAGGAATGTAATTAAGCTTCTGTCACTGTCACTGTTACTGTCCTCCATTATTCACTGATTTGCTCCAGTGGGCCCACTAACTTCTCCATTGTGAGACTTGTTGTGTGTTTTGGCATATTGAATAAGTCACGGGTAGCTTGCCACGTTTTGCTCTGCGGGCTAGATACTCTCAGTAGCTTGCCGGGCTCCCTGAGAGGGGCGGAGGTATTGAACCCGGCTCGGCCGGGCCGGCTGCACACAAGGCAAACACCTTACCACTGTGCTATTGCTCCAACCTGAGCTGCTGTAGTGAACTTAATAATAATAAAAATTATATATATACATATATATGTATATATATATATATTTGAGCCCTGAGATTTTAGCAAGTGCCAAACTGGAGGCTCCTTCAGGGTCAGGGGAATGAGACCCATCATTGTTACTGGGTTTTGGCATATCAAATACACCACGGGGAGCTTGCCAGACTGCCGTGGGGGCAGGATACACTCGGTAACCTGTCGGGTTCTCCAAGAGTGAGAATTAGACAACATGAGGTTGCAAGGCCGAAAATGTGATCATGCGTGCTTCTGTGAGCCGGGTTTTATAGTCCCTGGGTCTTGGCCATTGATGGGATAACATGGTGCTGGGGGCAGTTGGTAGGTCTAACACCTAGCTACTAGAAGATGGGGGATCTGGGAGGAGGAGGCCCTGTCCTGATCTGAGCAGGCTTGGAGATCTCAGCCCTGGGTCCTGCACACCTGGGTTCCTCTGCAGGTTCCTTCATGCGTGAGGCTCGTCTGCACCTGTGCAGAGTGGTCTTAAATATGGCTGTGGTTTGTTTCGGAGGTCTTCGGCTGCTGGAGCCCTTAATTTTGTCATGGAGATAATAGATTATTGGCCAAGAGATTTATAATTTTTAACTGTACACAGTGTTAGAATGAGGAAACTCTTGACATAATCAAATATTTTGGAATTGGGGAAAATCCACCTGGGAAATGAAACTGCCTAGTAAAATTTCTAAAAAATTTTCTCCTCCTCCAAGCATAGAGACAGAGAATACAATATGTGAAACATTTTAGAAAGATATGCTTCAATTGGGATGACCTTCCAAAATTTTCTCTAAACTCTAGTGTATAATTTACATCTTTCTGTCAGTAACTCAACAAATATTTGCTGAACAAATACTACATGCCAAAAATGAAAGATTAATACTACATTAATATTATAGAATATAATTATACAAACTTAGATGATATAGTCTACTATGCATTAATACGGCAAAGAATATTGAAAGCACAGCAGACATGGCCTATCACCCATCAAATAGCAACTCTAACTTTACTCAAAATTTATTATATATAAAAATTTGAATTTTCAAGCAAATCTTCTTATGTTTATACGTGTACTGCTTAAAATGTTTAATTTTAAGTCAGATCTCATTAGTGAAATTGTGTTACAACTGCCTATAAATTATTTTTCTACTGAAGAGAATCTCTTGCTTATGTTTTTTAAATGTGCTTTTCATTAAAGCTATCAACTCCCTTCACAATTTTAAGGTGAACATGTTTCCCATGAAAAAATAATATATTTGAAGAAAGCCAATGAGTATAAAAGGTATTGAAAGTTTAATATTTTAGAAGAATTGTATATTAAGAATGGAGGATTTTTTAAATCAATTTTTAATATATAGTGGATACTGCTCTGTTTCCACAAATAAAAATCTCAAGTAAGCTTACTGTGGAATAATTGGGGTAATTTATGTGTTAAACTCCTTATATTTGCAACAACACTTAGCAAGCTAGTTACATGGGTATTCAATAGACTAATTTAGTCATATTGAGAACCCCAGTTGGGGTTTGCCATTAAATGAAGAATGCATTATTTGTCCACTTAAAATGGAGATATAAGCTCCAAAATTTGCTGTTCTGTAAACATACAAGAGAAAATAACATTCAGTCAGTGGAAATACCTTAGCTCTGTTTTAGAGCTACCCAGATGACAATCACCTTTTCAGACAAAAAACAAAGAGCACCCCAATTGCACCTGACATTACCACTGACTACTGCCTGCTAGATCCACAGAGGAACATTGCACTGGTTTGAAGCTATGAACCAGACATTCATTAACACACTGTAGCATTTCATAGTATCACTCTCTTAACTCATTTTTGTCTTAGGTATCTCAGTATTCGTAACTATCAATCAAGCCATACTTTTATTTATTTATTTTACTTTTAGTTTTTGGTTTGGGGGCCAACTGAGCAATGTCTCTGGGCTACTTCTGGTTTGGTGTTCAAGGGTGATGCCTGATGATGCTTGGGGATCCATGCAATGATAAGGAGATCCAACACTAGCCTCCTGCATGTAAATCATGTTCACAGTCTGTTGAGCTATTTCTGTAGTCAAACCAAGTCAAACAGTTGAGAGCTTTGTAATTACACACCAAATATTATGTATTCAATGTTCTATGATGCTGTATCATTTTGAATGCATTTATATCAGTGAAATTATTACAAAACCACACTGTTTTAGCTAGCACACATACTGTTATGCTTTATTTCATTTGAATGATCCCCATGAAAGTCCCAGTTATAGATGAGGAAAATATTCATTTTACTAATTGACTGAACCTTACATGAATTTTCTATAGAATGGGACCACAGAGATAGTCTGACCCTTATATTTCACCAGTAAATATGATAGAGAAAACTTATACTTCATGATGAGACTGGGTAATACTTTGTCACTGTCTCATAAAAGAAATATGAAGCTATCTAATAGGAAATGTGAGGCTATTTCCCCCAAAAAGCAAATCAGTCATTCATTAGGCTAAAAAACCCTATCAAAAACACAAAGCTTTTTGAGTTAATAGTCTTTTATTCTCTCATTTTATAAAATGAAAAGTTAAAATGTCATGATGTAAGCTAGTGGGCAAGTCACATTTAAATTATCAAAGAAATGTGAAAGACACTTGTTATATTTTATACAATATAAATTCTCTTTCTTTAGTCCTCAGTAATACTAGCTTGAAAGGTCACATCTAGTAATAATAAATTATAAATTCCTATGAAGACAAAAGATCGATGGACATATATAGGACACTAAGTGACTATCTTCGACAGCAGCAATTCTTATGATGAAAATATTTTTTAAAGACCCCTAGAATCCGAAGATACATTAAGTGTCTCAGAAGAAAAAAGCAGAACTGCTTCTCAGTAGAACAGTGTATTTTCTGTTTGAAATATCTTTACATCTTCTCGCCTCATGACTTTTCTAAATACTTTTCCTCTACTATTCTGAACTAGAGAATCTGAAATACTTCCATTTATTCTTTTCCATCTGTGTCATGGTATAATATAAAAAAAATCAGGGACTTGAGATTATAACATGATAATAAACCCAAAATGCATTGCCAGTGGTAGTTAGCAGCATAAAAATGACAACAAACATTTCCATCAAAAGCCTTGTCTGAATAAGTATAGAACAATAGAGGAATTACATGAATGTAGAATGGATCTTCAGGGTTAGATAAGGCATAATTAAGTGTTCCAACAAAATGAAGGTATAAGACTGGCAGAGAAAAGGGAGAGAAAGGGGGATAAAGGAGGAGAAAGAAAGTAAGAAGACAGTAGAAGAAGAAACTGCTAAAGCCCTTCTGCATAAATGGAAATGCAAAAAGAGGAAGCATCACACGATCCAGACCCTCTAAGAAGTTTAGGTTCAGCAGCTGCAGTAAGGAAAAGTACTATGTTCCCACCTGCCCTCCGTCTATCACCAAAGAGAACATGAAGTCTACTTTTCTCCCTCCCTTCCCCATCTTTTCCAGCATTTTTGTCTTTCCTTCCACATTTCGATAATGCACCTTCACCTAAGGGAAAAACACTACATGTTCTCCTTGTATGTATTCTCCATATTCTCTCCCTCACATCTGTCTGGCAGCCGAGCTGCCCTTAATTCACAACCATTCTATTAGTCAACTGCTTCAGCAATCCATCCCCCTTCCACTGTCATCCAGATGAAACTGTGGTCCATAGTAGATAACAAAGGAATGGGCCTTTCTGAGGTCAGAGAGCCAGACCACTGGGGAAGCCTTGGTCAGGAAAGAGAGAACTCTAAAGATAGAAGCAGCTCTTTATTTCCCAGGCCGTTTGGATCAGCGCATCAAGGCCCTGCTGACACATTGTGCCCACAGTCCTCAGAGCCGCAGCTCAGAGCTATCTTTGGATACCTTTTCTTTGGTCATCAAAAGCAAAGGAAAAGGCACATAAATTTGCACTGTCATTTTCTGATTAATTCTATAGACGTTGCTTTTAAGTATTTGCAAGTCAACCAATCAATGCAGTATTATTACCTTTATACGAGATACATATACATGTACATGTGTGATAAGTGTAAAGGAAAGGAGGTAAGGAGAGAGGATGGAAGAGAGGAAAAGCAAGAAAGGAAAAATAAATCCATTACCAGATTTTTAGGTGAGTGGTACTAGTAAGGAAAGGGCCCCCAAGTGCAGCAAAAACAAAGTTTCTTGATATTTTTAAGGTGAGAATTTGAAAACAGGAGTTCCAGGAAGAGAAAATATTTGCATAACAAAAGATCTTTCCTTCAAAAAGATCTTTCCTCCTGAGGGCAAATAGAGAGCAAGTATGTTTGACCCAGAAATGGAAAGAGGGGAAGAAGGGAAGTTCAAGTAAAGGATCACACACTGGGTCCTCTTTCTGACGCTGCAACATTCATTATGCTCACTCTACACATTCCTACAGAGAACTGAATTTCATAATTTGATGGATGTGGAGTAAAGTAGTAACACTGATGCTGAGCCTCGGAATGGAAGATTAGAAAATACAGCTGAAGGTTCAACACAGAAATTTCACAAACCTTGGTACTGAACTAAACCTGATTTGAACTAAACCTGATTTCCAAGAATCAAACGAGAATTTGGCACTTACATCATTGAGCACCACACTGAATTAAAAGCTTTATGCATGTATGCACACTCACACACATGCACACTCACGCACATATACACACACAAGTACACACACAAACACACACACTTAAAGAACTGCTGAACTTAAAGAATATACGCAACTATTAAGAACACAAACAGGGAATGAAAATATGAGGCTGGGATTCACAAAGACTTCCAAAACTGAACTCTCAAACTGAAGCATAATAGTATAGTGATTAAGGTGCTTGCCTTGCATGCAACAGGCCAGAGTTTGATCCCTGGCATATGGTCTCTGACGCTGCCAGGAGTGATCCCTGAGTGCAGAGTCAAGAATAAGCTCTGAGGAGGTTGGAGTGATAGCACAGCAGATAGGGCTTTTGCCTTGCACGCGGCCAACCTGGGTTCAATTCCCAGCACCCATATGTCCCCCGGGCACCGCCAGGGGTAATTCCTGAGTACATGAGCCAGGAGTAACCCCTGTGCACTGCCAGGTGTGACCCAAAAAAGCAAAAAAAAAAAAAAAAAAGAGTAAGCTCTGAGTATCACCGGGTGTGACCCAAACAAACAAACAAAAACACTACTGAATTCTGCATTGACAGTTTTTCCAGTTTACCTAGAGTTATGGTTTTGCCAACCCCACCATACTGCCTTTTCCAGACTTCATAGTGTTATTCACTGAGTCTGGGAGAACTCTTCCTTTGGTGGAGCAAACATGCAAATCTCCCTCTTTCTCAGTATAACCATGTGGCGCCTTCGGCTGGTTGACCCAGGTACTTTCAAATCAAAGACCTGCTCTTCAAATGATGAACAGACTATTTATCCATCCAAACACCAAAACTCCTAGGTGGACAATATTTTCATTAGAAATGATATGCTTATTTTGGCTGGAATAAATATTCACAAGGCTAAAACAAAAACCAAATTGCTAATCAGATGATATTCAATAAAAATTAAAGCACATTCTTGAAATCATTGTTTACAACACCACTTAAAATGTTCCCTGTTGTATCTTTGATTTATGCGTAAGTATCACAATTACTACTAACACACAGAATAGAGATGTTGAACATATTTAAAAGCATTGTAGTTCTGACTGGAAGGATTAAGGGTTGAAAACAGCAACACTCAACATTGTATAGCACACAGTAGGAATTCAGTTTGTTTAATGAGCTTGTTTTCTGTAATTTCTTAGCATACTCCATGCTACAAATATTAACCATGTTATATGTTGTATACTTATAATAAATATAAATAAAGACCTCCCGTTGATCGTCGATTTGCTCGAGCGGGCCCAGTTGTATACTTATTATAATTTAACTAAATTATTGTAAATTTACATAAATTACTGTAAGAATGACAATTCTCTGTCCTCAGTGAAAGAGGCATACACAGGTGACTACAATATGGTGTGAAGATAGTTTTGGAAACTCAGTATCAGTAGATATTGCTATTTATTAAATTCCTACATTAAAATACCATGGCAATTCTTAGTCTAAAGACTTTACTACCATCAATGTCTTAATTACTATGCCTCCTCAACAAAAGAAGAAAACCAGTTTAAAACAATTATTTGCTCAAGAGCAAACACTCTTTAAATGGCAGGAATGGGTTTATCTATATCCAATGGCCATGCTTTTTATAGTAATTTAAAACAGATGCTAATATTACAGATAATTATTAAGAGATGCTGTTAACATCTATTAATGACAGTAAACAGTGTCTTTGCTCGAGCGGTCCCAGTAACGTCTCCAACGTGAGACTTGTTGTTACTGTGTTTGGCATATAGAATACATCACGGGGAGCTTGCCAGGCTTTGCCGTGCGGCCGAGATACTCTCGGTAGCTTGCCAGGCTCTCCGAGAGGGGCGGAGGAATCGAACCTGGCTCTGCGGAGTCTGCTGCATGCAAGGCAAACGCCCTACCACTGTGCTTCCATATGGTACATGCTGGAGCGATAGCACAGCGGGTCGGGCGTCTGCCTTGCATGCAGCCAACATGGCCGACCCGAGTTCAATTCCTCTGCCCCTCTCGGAGAGCCCGGCAAGCTACGATATGCCAGACACAGTAACAAAAAGTCTCCAATGGAGACGTTACTGGGCCCGCTCAAGCAAATCGATGATCAACGGGAGGGCCTTTACTTTACTTTACTTTACTTAAACAGTGTCTTTATATGCTGTTTTAAAAGGATGGCATGGATAGCTGTTTTGGAGAGTGAAAAAAGATAGTAAAGATGAAGAGAAGAGAACCCTTTTAGAATGTTATAGATGGTTTAAGTTGCCTTGGGCTGAGAAGATTGGTCTTAAAAATAGACACAGAATTAGTTTTTAAAAATATCAATTTGAGGGGGCTGGAGCAATAGCACAGCGGGTAGGGCATTTGCCTTGCACGTGGCCGACCAGAATTCGATTCCCAGCATCCCATTGGTCCCTTGAGCACCGCCAGGGGTAATTCCTCAGCGCAAAGCCAGGAGTTACCCCTGTGCATCGCCGGGTGTGATGCTCCCACCAAAAAAAAAAAAAAGCAAAAAAAAATATATCAATTTCAGTGGGACCATAGAGATAATTTAGTCAGAAGGGCATAACTGGTAGAAGCTGGGACTGAGTTTGAACTGCCCGCCACATACCCTCAGCACTATACATATTGCCTTGGAGAACCACGGGCACTGCGGAGCATGACTTGATGGAGCCCAAGAATTGCCAGGGTGACCTTGATGGCCCCATTACAGCTGGGCCTAGGCAGCACTGCATTTCTGGCCCAAACATTGAGCCGCATGGCCCAAATAGCAGAGAGCTACCTAAAAGGGCAACCTGAGCTTCCCAGACACTGGTTAGGAGACTCAAAGTGAAAAGAAAAAAAAAATGCGGTTAGACAAGACGTGAAAGTTGGAATATAATTAAGACTATATACATTGTAATTTGGATTATTTACTACATAACTTGTTTCAACTACCACCCCCACACCACCATCACTGATTCCTTTCCTTAGAAAGAACTCCTCATTGTGACTTACTTCAGAATAGAGCAACTCTAGCTGCTCAAGCAAAGATCTACAATGAATAAAACTCATGAGTTCTCTGCACTTATCACTTTTACCTCTTATCCATTATTAAGTCTATCCATTTGTCTTTTGAAATCTCCATTACATCGTAGGAACTTGTATGCTTGTAGGGCCTTCACACTCACTGGGCCATGAATAGGCTTTCCCCATATTATAGCTATACCCTCCTGATTCATCTATTACTATCCAGATTTGCTCTTTTTTTTATCTAGTGTGTGTACTCTTATTTTTTTAATCTATGTGTGAGAAACTATATCCTAGTGTTTTGCAAAAGCAAATATGAAAAAGCAAATCATCATTTTCATACCTTTAAATAAACCCAGTTGTTCTCACCCACCATTCCCTCAGTCCTTTGCTCCTTTCAACTCTTGCACATCACCATCTATAATCATCCCAAATTTGAGCTATTTTTCCTTTTTCTAAAATAATCTGTGCATTCTGTCATCAGATACATACACATTGCTCAGTCTGACTTTCTTGCTCCTGGTTCCTGTCCTTCCCCATCATCACCAGAGAGCAGACACCATAAATACAAACTACAAACAGCTGCTTCCAAGAAGCTTTCCCTGAGTCCACTCTGCTTAAATGTCCTTTTCCACGAGGACTGCATGCCAAGCAGAGTATCTTTCCATTAGTGAATATCACACAATGGCATGCTCACTTGTCTGTTATGACTATATTTTAGGTTTTGATATGCTTGACATTTTCATAACTGTACCCAAAGTCTTAAAGAAAAGTAGGATGGCATCAAGACATTGTAAAATATGGGGGTACATATAACTCTTAAAATAAATGGTTCCATTATTTTTGGATAAATGCCCAGAAGTAGGATAGAAACATTCTCAAGAATATACCATATGCCGGGAAATAAAATATCAATGAATTTAAGAAGACTGGAAATATATCAAGCATCCTTTCTGTTCATATTGTGAAACAAGAAATGAACCAAAGAAAGATAGAAGGAGAAACTACAAATACAGAGACAAAAATTGGTGCTACAAAAAAATTAGAGGGATCAAATTTTCAAATACTTAGAAACAAAAATAAATACATGACTTACCAAAACCAATAGGACTGAGCAAAATAATAATATGTGGAAGTTTGTGGCAATACAGACAAACATCAAGAAATGAGAAATATCACAATTATTTAGAAAATTCAGTCTCAGGACGATAAAGTACAGGGGTTTTTATAAGCCTATTGCTCACTCTAATTTGAGTCCCTGAGAACATCTTGGTAGCACCATCCCTCACCTCCCTAAAATTCCAACTTTACACCACAATGGCATAACTTTAAATAACATACATAGATTATCCCATGTTTTTGTTATACTGTTCAGTTCCTTTTGTGCTTACACTCAGCTTAGAGTTCATAGTGTACAATTACAATCACTCTCTTAATGCTCTCATGCATTTGAACTCATCAAGGAAAAAAAAGTTGGTGGGGATGGTGGTGGGGACCCAGTGGTGCTCAGGAATTATTCCTGGCGCTTCACTCAGGAATCACTCCTGAACAAAATTCTCTGTCTATCATAGCACACAGACAGACAGTATGTTAATATGAAAACTCACTATCAGGTTGAGAGGTTTTGCTTTATAAACATGATGATTAATTGCAAATGGGCCTCAAACTGCTTAGAAAATTTATCCTTTTTCCTGTAGTAAGCATCCCATCCTCCAAATTGATGAGTTCACCTCTTCTCTAGTTTCTTCTTGATGATCTTCGCTTCTGATTTTCTAAAAAGAAATTTTAAAGGACTTTTAAAAGGTCCACCTTACACTTGTTGCCTAATCTTGCACTATTACAGATTAATAATATGAGTTCCTATCTATGCCCAACCTTGTCACTAGCAATTCTTACTCAAACTTTGGCACCAAGATGACTGGAGCTTATTAACTCTCTTCTTTTTCCTCATAATTTTCCATTAATCTTTTCTATAAATGTTCTATACTTCTCACTTAGAAAAGCATGTCCAGGGTCTGAACTGATAGTACAATGGGGAGGGTGCTTGCCTTGCATGCAACCAGCCTAGGTTTGATCTGCAGAATTCCATATGGTCCTCCAAGCATCACCAGGAGTAATTCCTGAGTGCAGAGCCAGGAATAATTCCTGAGCACCACACCACTGGGTCCCTCCGCCACCATCCCTACCAAAAAAAAAAAAGGAAAAGAAAAACCTGTCTGTCTAACTCTACTTCTGGCTTTGATATCACCCCATTTCTTTGCTTTTCTTTATAGAAACAAACGTCAAAGTATCTAACATGGTCTTATCACAAGTAAGTCTTTCAAAACTCTGTAACTCACCCTAGTCCCATATCACCACATTATATTAAACTCAGTATTTGGACTTTTCCAAACAAAACTCCCAGTCAATTTCCACTCCTATTTTATCTAACCTCTTAGAAGAACAGTTGAGAATGAGGTTCATTGTTTCTTATGTAACAAATATTTCTCTTTCTTGGCTTCCTTGACATAAAAAGCTCTTCGTTTTCTTTCTTGGAACACTCCTATGTTTTCTGGGTAGCTGAATCCTCCCTGTATGCTTATCTTCTGAACACTGCAGACTCTCAGAAGCTCAAAGATAAGGTCTATTCCTTAATGTACCTATTATTCCCTGATTCCTATTTAATACTATATTTCTATATCACACTGCCTAGTTCAATTTCAACAGTGTCTAAAAGTCATGTCAAATCAAGAAACTGACCAACTCTAATCACATCTAAATGAGGTCCCCTTCCAATTTCCCCCTCTCAATTAATAAAACCTTTCAATGCCCAATAATCAGTCTTTCAAAACTTAAATCTTGTTGTCATTCTTGACTCCTCTCTTCCTCCAGACCTCATTAACAATGCCATCCACAAAGTCTGTAGATTTTCTGCCTTCAAGATATAGCCAGAATCTGACCACTTCTCAAAAATTCTGGTCTAAGTCGCCATCATTTCTCACCTCAATTATTGAAAACGCTTTCTAAACTTCTCCCAGTTTCTGCCATTATTGCACCACAGTCTATTTTCAGCCAAGAACAAGAGCAATCCTTTTAAGACATAAATCAAATCATTTTGCTCCTCTGTTTAAAATCCTCTAATGACTTCCCCTGGACCATAGAGTAAAAGCCAGATTTCTCAGGTGCTACTAACCCCTCTATATGATCAGGTCCTATTACTTCTCTTACCTCATACCCTATCATTCTCTCTATTGTTTCATTTGTAACCACATTCTTACTCTTTAAAGACACCAAATGTGCTGCCACCGCATCCATTTTTTTTCCGTGACACCCAGTGATGCACAGTGGTTACTCCTGGCTCTGAACTCAGGAATTACTCCTGGTGGTGCTTAGAGGATCATATGTGATGCTGGGAATCGAACCCGGGTGAGCCATGTGCAAGGCAAATGCCCTACCCACTGTGCTATCACTCCAGCCCCTGGGGTTGGATTTGGATTCCACTGCTTTAAGTGCTTTCTCTTTACATTCCACCTCCATTGGGCTTTTATTCTTATTTCATTCAATGATTCAAACATTTCTTTTCAATTAAAATTTTGCAGTTAACTCATTTTAAATATGTGCATCCGGCCCTTCCTGTGTGTTTTTGTAACTAGTATTTCGTTTACTTAGGATTTTATTCTTATCAGTTTTCTCCACTAGATATGCATTTTAAGAGGGAAAAACCTGAATCCATTCTGATCAGTTCTCTATCTTTAAAAAAATCAATTTCTCCTTTGAAGTATACAGATGATCGTAGATGAAGACTACATTTCCTACCTTCTGTTGCACCCAGCAGTACGTCCAGGAGTATCCTCTGATGAATTCTCAACAGTGCAAAATGATTGAAAGTAACTGGTGTCTCTTCTGAACTGTTTCAGGGAGGGTTATGTCTTCTCAAATCTTTCTCTACCTTTATTTATGTTCTGGCTGGATGTTAGAGATCAATGTGAATTTAGGGATTATTGTCATCCTAAATCTCAGAAAGGTTACATAGACCTGATCATCTTCAATCATTCACCATCTCAATTTAAGCTTCATCTGCCTATCAAGAATAAATATTTGACTTAAATTTTACATAAATAAAGACTTTGAATTTATTCTGGCAATTTATTAGTATTATCTTAAATAGTATGTCAATTATTCCATCTTCCAGTTCTTAAATCAGTATAATGTTCAAAAGGTATTTGTCAAAGTTACATGAATAAACAAACCAAAAACGGATATGGGAACCAAAAAAGTGTCAACGTAGTAATAATCTAAAACATTTGTTAATAAAAAGAATTAATCGATTCTTGGTAAATTCCTTGCTATTAGTTTACTTGTTCAATATTTTATTGTATGGATACACTATCTTACACTATCTTCCTATCATGCACTCATTACTTTAAGAAATTTTAGAACTTATTTTAAAATTTCCTTTCATAATTACTTTGTATTGTTTTACTTACTTTCTGCTGCATTACATTAACCAATGTTCCTTCTTTCTGCTTAGATATTTTCAAATATGTTTATATCATTATTATGAATTCCACTTTCTATTATTAAGCTAAGCTACATATTTACTGGTTTCTTGTTACTGGGCCCGCTCGAGCAAATCGACGATCAACGGGAGGGCCTTTACCTTACCTTGTTAGAAAAGTTTTCCATCCTCTTATTCACCTTCTTCCTTTTGCCTGAACACTCTAATGTGTCTATACTTTCATCTTTAAAATAGATTAGGGAATAGCTTAACAGCGTCTCATAACTATGGACAAATATTCCATACTGCTTTGATCCTAAGACCCCAAGATGAAAATGAAAATTAGGTAAATGCCTCAGGCACAGAAATGAAGGTCTGTGCCTCCTGAGATTCAGTTCAGTGGTTGGAATGTGGCTGTCAATGTAAGTTTTCTGCATGGTCAATAAACAAATAGCTTTGTTGTCAGGTTAATACTACCCAATGGATTATCGTTCCCATCACTTGGTCTAAATTAGTCTTTAGTCATCTGGAAAAGTGTCCTTGATATTGGTGAAGCTAAGATATCTTCAGGAAAGACCAAAGGAGCATGCTTTGTGTCTCGAGGCATACCAAGAAATCCTTCTTGGAAACAAAAACACGCAATTCTGGTTTTAGTTATAGTAATTAAAAATTAGTTAAGCCAACTGAATTTTTAAAATACTATTTAATATTACAATCACCCAACTAAAACATGACTCATGAAGAAAACATTTCTGCCTGTTACATACTTCTTAAAAATAAATGAAATTTATTGAAAAAGCAGTATTTGACTTTCAGGAAAAAATATATTATACACATGCCCACACTGTGACCCACTTTAAAATAATAAAGGAAAAAATATAAAGAATAATTTTACTAAGGAGATTTATAATGATTTAAAGGATCATTGAATCTCCTAGGTAAAAAAAAACACATTTTACTTTACCACAATAGTTTCAAACTTTAAAGAAAACAACTTTTTTTTTTGGGGGGGGGGATCACACCTGGTGATGCACAGAGGTTACTCCTGGCTCTGCACTCAGTAATTACTCCGGGCGGTGCTCAGGGGACGACAAGGGATGCTGGGAATTGAACCCAGGTCTACCACATGCAAGGCGAATGCCCTACCCTCTGTGCTATTGCTCCAGCCCCAGGAACAACTTTTAAAGACTAAGTTTTTATATACATGCTGATCATTTTCTGTAATCCATTTTCACTATCTCCTCTACACCCATCTTTGACAGAAAATGACTGAAATTCAGCTTTTTCTCTGTATCCCCATTTACAGAGACTGATTTTCTCAGCTCTGGAGGAAACTGCTAAATTACTTAATATATCACCTACATTAAAATGAGTATCTAACATTTTATCATCTCTTTTAATATATTATCCTAACTTAAATTTAGAGCAAAACTATCAATTGAGCTCAAAATTATGGTGTGAAAATTAAACCATATCATGTAATCCAACACCAGCCAAAGGTACAACACATAGAACTTTGTCTATGTGAATTCTATCAGAATATAATCCTATAAAAACAAATTATTTTAATTTGATAAATTAAGTTATTCTAGTGTCTGTTTTAAATGGATTTTAATATACTACAAATGTATGAACTCAAAAAAGTACTCTTTACACAAAAATTTGTAAATCTACAACTGTACCTCATGGTGTTTCACTAATAAATTTTTTTTTAAAAAAAGTACTCCCTAAGCAAATAATATGTTTCATAAGGAAGTGGGACATACACAATGAGTAAATCATATATCAAGTAGATTAACTAGAGATAATCAAACAAAGACAATGAATTCAAATGGGCTCAGAATTCAAAAGACACTTGATTAATTATCAAGAACTGGTGTGCAAAGATAAGCAGCAGAGGTATAAGATACTTAGCATCTCTGACTTTCTTACGTATTATTGAACATGAAGAACAGAAAACTAAGTAAAGAAAGACCAGTCACAGATAACATAAAATCAGAAACTTCAAAACTTAGTAAGTGAACAAATGGGTATGAAGAGATAATACAACCAGTAAGGGGCGTGCCTTGCATGAGGCTGATCAGGTTTCCAACCCTGGTAGCCCAGATGGTCTCCCAAACCCACCATGATTGATCGCTGAGCACACAGCCAGGTGTAAGCCCTGGGGATTGCTCTGTGAGATCCAAAATCAAAACAACAAATTAAAAAAAGAAAGCAAATGCCATTCAATATCACATGAATGTATTAATAAAAGAAATATATGGTCAGTGTATTTGTAGGAGATATCCAATACACACACACATACACACACACACACACACACACACACACAAACCGTATGACAGGTATCTCAAAATACTGAATAAAATGAACCAGCTTACATAAATAATTTCATCCACAAAAAAAACTCACCTAAACAAAGTAACTTTTTGTATCATTAACTACTCTCTTCAACTCATAATTCACCTTGTATTAGAGTAAGTTAGTTTCAAATTTAACAAATATTTCCTCAATAGTCAATAGTCCCCAATGACAAAGTTTTCATTTTAAGGATTTTTGAAGAAAACCAAAAGTGCAAAAATTAGGTTTTGAATTCCAAGAGACTACAGTGATAAAGCTATAGTAATAAAGACATTGTAATCAAGCATTGGTGAAAGAATAGACAAATAGCTCCATGAACAGAATAGAGTCCAGAAATAGATCCTCATAAATCTAGTCAACTGATCTTTGACAAAAGAAAATGAAGCTATGTAATAAATAAAAGTAATACAATCAAGATAGCGTAGTCTTTTCAACTTATGGTGGTAAAGCAACTGCATATCCACATGCAAAAACATAAATTTAGACACATACTATCAAAATAGGCTAGAGTCATAAATTCAAAATGCAGATACTATAGCACATAGAGAAGACAACAAAAGAAAATATATACGACTGGGTTTTTGGCCATGACATCTTAGAAGTCAAAATCATTAAGATTTATTTGAAGAAAATTAAGATCGTTGTTCTGTGAAAGATATTTTTTAAAAAGGATGAAAAGACAAACAACAGAATGAGGGAAAATAGCTGCAAAAAAACTCACAAAGAACTGGGTTTCAAGATAAACAACAGAATCTTAAAATTTAACAGAAGCAAAAAAACTCAACCTCAATTTGGGCACATGTATGAGGCATCCAGCAAATAACGTACACAATTAATTGACAAATAGACATATGAAAAGATACTCCACATCATGTATCATTAGGAAAATGCAAATTAAAATAACAAGGTACCACTAGCTTTTACAACAACCAAAAGTTGGAACACTGCCTGTTGGACAACACTGGGTTGCCCTTGCTCCTCCCACAGGGAGCTTAGGTTTCTTGTGTTACTCCCACAACAATGCAACTGAGGCATACCCAATTCCATCAAGCACTAATAATCCTATGTTGATATTCTTTTCCTTTATGTCCGGCAGAGCCTGGCAAGCTCCCTGTGACGTATTTGATATGCCAGACACAGTAACAACAAAGTCTTCAATGGAGACGTTACTGGACCCGCTCGAGCAAATCGACGAACAGTGGAAGGGCCTTTTACCTTCCTTTATGTCATTTGCATAATTTAGGATGAATACATCCTTTTTGTATAGACACAGAAAGACAGTTGGCAGTATGCTTTTGTAATATGGGAGTTAATTGACTCCAAATAATATTTACTCCTGTGAATCTATCATATTCATTTGACTTAAACCTCAGTTTCCCTTATTTCCTAACACCCTTCAAAGGAGGGTCCCGTCAAAAGGACTGGACGAACCCAGAGCAAGCTGTAAGTTCACCCTGGATCGAAAGGGGACAAACTAAGCACCATAAGTATAATACATTAAGAGTGTGGTCATAGAACCAACTTTGTCATGACCCAAAAAGAAGTAACTGAATAAGGACCCTGCTGGGGTTAGGAAAGACTAACCTGGCTTGAGGACTGTAGTCTGGAACATATAGCAAGATATCCCCAGGAAGAGCCAACCTTTAAGCTTAACATATCTCTTATGTGTTCAAACAAAATTACTAGAAATATTATAAGATTTAAAATGACTATGATTGTTTAAATGGATTACTAGCTGAGGAAAGAATAAATTAATACATCCTTGATAGAATCCCACCTTAGAGAAGATCTCCTAGTAATCTGGAGTGCAGAATCCTCAAATGAGATTTTGTCCTTGAGTCAATGCCCTAGAACTTCCCCTTGAAAAAGTGGCTTTACCTGTTTGTTATGACAGTGTTCAACCCCACCTATGTGTTACCCCACCCTTCATGATTTCTACATAACTATGCTGTAAGGGATATACCAAAGTAGAGGACTTTGAGGTCTACGAGGAGACTAGGATGATGGAACTACGATGGCTGGGACTATGACTAAAACTACGACTATGATTGTGTTGTAAGGGGATATATCACAACTATGCTGGAGAGAAGAGAGAAATAACCTGACTACTGACCATCCTGGGCCTGTTTTCTCTGTTCCCTGATCCTTCGTCCATCTGTCGCCATGGGCTAGTTAGGGGAATGGTTCTCGGCCACTGAACGCTCAAGTCCTGCATGCCCCTGCACCTTTCTTTGAAACTCACAACTGCAAACACCAAATGCTAATAAGGTCATAGATCCATAATTTTTTCTGGTTTCTTACAAAGCCATTATTCTCATATTATTCAATAATGCTAGCCCTTGCTATCTGGTCAAAGTAGAAATGTTTATGTCTACGTAGCTATACACAGAAGTTTCATTTTAAATTTCAAACTTAGAAGTAATCAAGGTGTCCTTCAAAAGATGAATCATAAATAAACTAGTAGATTTTGACAAGAGAATATTATTCGATTTCAAAAAGAAAGGAGGTAATAGTCATGAAAAAACACTGCATGAACAAGTTAATATCATTATTTAACTCAACCTGCAAACAGTACATTCTACGTGATCCAACCATATAATATTCTAGGAAAAGCAAAACTACAGAAACTAAAAGATAGAAGGTTGGGAAAGATATGAATAGAATACACGGAACACAAAATTTTTAGGGCAATATAATATATGACATATTATATATAATAGATATCATATCAATGTAGATATAGATATCCAAGCACATTAGTATAATAATATCCAAGCACATTAATAGTAATACTTAAGCATATTAGGTTAATGTGTCAATGCAGATTACCAAGTTCTACTCTGGTGGAAATAAGATAATGGGAGATAGTACATATTTGGGGATAGAAGTATATAGAAAATTCACCTTCTCATTTGTGTTGTGAATCTGAAACCTTTCCTTAAAAAACTTATTTTTAAAAATATTAAATCTATCACAGGTTCAAAGGTATGTACACATAAAATTTCTAAGTGAAGGTCACAGTTCCAAGCACTTATGATAAAGGCAAACAATTTGGATTGAATAGTGTGGAGTCTAAAGCATTGCATCAAGTGATAACAATAACTTTAATAGAAGATGTTTAGGTTTCAAGGGATGATAAGGATTTTGTGAAGAAATTCTTAAAAGCCTCCATTATAAAAAAAATATCTAAACACTGAGAAAATGACATGCGGATAAAAATGTTGAAAGTTTTAATTATAAATGGAATAAGATCTGAAATGTGTAAAAAGACAGAGTGTAAAACATAGTGACTACGGTAGATCACAATGTAGTATGTGGCTGTCATGTTTGAAGAAAGATAGAATTTAAAGGTTTTTATCTAAAAAAAAAAGGCAAACATGTCAATTGATGAGAAACTCCTTTGCCAATATAAACTTATTTCACATTAAGCTGTCACTTCAACTGTTTGTTTTATTATTTTATTTAGAACTATGCATCAATGAACCTGGAAAACTCTAACAAATACTAATGAAAATGTGACAATGGAAAGATAAACTAATTGAATAACAAAAGATCGGATTCAAGATAGAATAACTTTTGTGGCAGATTATAGTACAGAGAGTAGGGGTAGGATAGATAATTCCTTGATCTGGATGAGAAATTTGACTGCAGTTCAAACTTAGTTCAATAATTGCCTTCTAAGGGAAGCCTCGAGAGCAGGATGCTTATATTCATTGTAAAAATAAGGGTTGAATGTCCACTTAATAGTGATCCTTTTAATATTAGCAAGAGAAACCAAAACAATAATTGATTCCAACTTTACAGTTATCTTTAAATTGGGTTGTTTATTTTTCCCTCTATATAAGATGTTTAAAATGTGCTGTATCCATTTTTTCCTTAAATATCCTTCGTAAATCAAATATTACATCTCCGTTTTTTAATGTTAATTCAGAAATAATATACATAACCAGGACAGCAGTCATAATTTGTTTTCAAACTATAAGCCTGGTATTAATCCCTGGTATAAATCCCTGGTATAAATCCCTGGTATAAATCCCTGGTATAAATCCCTGGTATAAATCCCTGGTATTTTTGAGCCAGTACTGTGACATTTGGGTGTCAGACAAGAGTACTAATCCCCAGGGAGAGTAAACCTCAAAGGGCTGGATATTTTAAGAAGAAAGTGATGGGAAACTTTACCTTTGAAAGTGAAGGCCCATGAAGACTCCAAGAAAAATGACTTGCCTCAAACAATCTAAGAGCAGAGCTGTAGTTAGTTCTTGAATTTCCTGAGTTTCATCCTGCTGCTTTTTTGCACCACTCTAATTGAATAATGCATTTTCCGATTGAGTGACCTCTGAAAAATTAATATCCTTTAATCTGTAGTTTCTGAAATAAGAAGCTAAAACTCAATTACTATCTATAGTTTTCTGGTAGTAAAAGTTATATTTATATTGAAACAGTTAAGAATGGATTATAAATAGATGAACATCAATCTGAACTATTCTGGATATACTACTTTTACTCATTTTACTGACACTAAATGTTCCCTAAATTGATCACAACCTACATTTCCCCCACTATTTCCAGAGAACTGCAAATGAAAAGAATACAAATTCCCTCCAAATTAAAACAAACAGCAACAACACATTTAAGACAAGCATAGGAAAGATAAGAAATCCATAGTAGGAAAACGTTCATGGTCACCCACTCACACAGAAGCCACGATCACATAAAAGAGTAAGTAAAACCCTTTTAATAAGTGCTCTTAGAAAAACTGACCAGTCACAATTAAAAAGTGAAACAGAACCACTATGTTATGCCATAACATAGGGCCTAATGATGCCACTCTTGTGCATTTATCCAATGCTATAAAAACAGTAACTGAAAAAGCACACCTGTATCGCAAGTAAGAAAAGCATTATACACAATAGTCCATCCAAGAAATAAACGCAAATGTTCACTGACATATAACTAGATAAAGAAACTGTGGTATATATGCTTAATGTAATACTTCCTGCCACTTATAAAAGATGACATTGTATCTGTTGGGAAAACACTAAAGAAAAAGTTATACTAAGAGAGATAAGGAAAAGACCATTCACTGGATGTTCTTACTCATATGTAGAGTATAAATAACTTACTAAAAACAACAAAATCTTACAAAAAAAGCAAGCCATATATATGTATTATCTATATAATATATACATATCAAAAAAATATATATATATATCTCAACCCTTCTGTTCTAATGCCTGAACACCACACGAAAACACAGTGTTAAAAGTACAACTGTCCTTAAGCCATACCCTGAATAGACTGGTTTGATTACTTTCTCAGAGCTAGAATTTCCGAGGAAAAAAAAAATAAAGCAGATATGTTATTAAGTACTAAGTCAAGTGAAAATAGGTTGGTTGTAGACAAAAAAAGGATTATAAAAGACTTCATTCTACAACATTCCTGCACAATAATAAGTAGTATAGTCACAGTATGGGGGAAAGGCAGACTACTAGTCTATATGATTGTGATATTTTTAATTTTGTGAATTTACAATAGCAAGTAGCCAGATGGTGCAGAGGAGAAAACAACTACCTCAAACCAGCAGGGTTGCAGTAGATGAATAACAGTTTGGTGTTTTGAACTGGGACTGAGGGCTACTCATATCTTTGCTTAATGGAATACTACTGTTCTTAGTTATTGATCTGAGAGGGACTTCAACCATCATTCAACTGGGTGCATAGAGAGGTCATTTGTCCTCCACAGACTCTTTATTTTAAGAAACAGGTAGTCTGGAATGTTGTTTTCCCACTTCAATCTGAAATACATATAAAATCTACAAACTCAGGAATAAGGGGAAAGAAAAATAGAATAAAGTTCTGTGCATATGATTGCAATTTTTCTCAGAGTCCCACTCAGTGTCACAGAGGAAAGGGAGGGATACTCTTATGGTTGTTGGCCTCATTTCCACCTCCAGGCCATACTGGGTGATATTTAGAGACCAAGAGGCAACAGGGATGGAACTCAGAACCTCAATCATGGTGCTCCAACACCTGAATGATCACCTTGGCACTGAAAGTAATATTTGATAGGAACAAAAAAATAACAATTTGGGGGGCTGGAGCAGTGAGTAGGGCATTTACCTTGCACTTGGCCAATACTGGTTCAATTCCCAGCATCCCAAATGGTCCCCCCTAGCACTGCCAGGAGTAATTCCTGAGTGCATGAGCCAGGAGTAACCCCTGTGAATTGCTGGGTGTGACCCCACAAAATGCAAAAAAAATAGCAGTTTTTGAGAAGCCCAAATGTCATTAAAAATCTAATAAAAATAAATTTAAGAACATTTTAATGGTGATAGAAAAAATGAAAGCTATTAAAAGCATTAGAAACTGTGCAGCACACATAAAAAGAAGAGATGCAGCGAAACTACTTGAACAATACAAAAATATAGGATGAAAAAATGATAAGGTTTTTCTTATCAGTAAAGTTGAAGGCAATCAAAAACCAAAACCTCAAGATCAAAAACAGTCCTAAGGAATGAAGTGAAAATTTTAGAAGACAGGCAACAATCATAGTCTGTGTCAGAAAATTTTCGTCAACTAAGAGCTATGTAAAGCAGTTGCTATACTATAGAAAAAATAGAAAAGCATACACGTCATCCTAAGTTTTAATACATTATTATTATATTATAAACATCAGTCAAATATTTAATTTAAAATAAAACAACCCTGAAAACTCACCATTATATTACACCTGGTTCTATTTCACATGTGAAGTGCCAGGATATCTCTCAAACATGCACAAATTATGTAAAGACACGTATATATAAAAGAAAAATTAATTTGATTTAAAATTAGTGAATAAGATTATGTAATCAAAATTAATATAACACTTTCTAATCTAAAACAATTCCAAACAAAAAGTTACATATTAATTATTTACTTATTTATAATGTATGGTGTTACAAAAGAATAAAACCACAAGATCAACAAGGAAAAGGGAACAACAAAGTTTTTCCTACAATATATTTTTTTCTGAGCAAATTAATTTTATTTTAGGTAAAATACAAGATACATTTAAGTATAAATAAGTTTATCAGTTTATAAACTTTAGCTTGCTTATGTGTTTTATTCTTTCTCTGGTAAACCAAGGCACTGTGATTAGACCTGAACCATCATACAGATGGTTTTTCCAGAACCATCACAGAGAACTTGATGTAAATATTAAAAATTTTCAACACTTTCTGCCATGCTATTGTCATCACTTAAAGTTAATAATTCTAAGTTTGATAAGCTCAAAATCCTAATGTTATTTTAATGACATCATTTATTTCCCAGGGACCAATGACATTGCCATAGAGTGTCATACATTTAAATGAGAAAGAAACTGTCTATATAGAGAAGAATAAAAATAATATCAAATTTTCTAATCTTCTTAGAAAAAACACTCTAATCAAATGTTTTATAAATGTTATCATTATGTGTCCATTTGTTTTACTATGTAATTATTCTTCTAAATTGTTTCTGTCCATAATTTTATTCAAGATACTTTAATCTAAGATTCTCTTTCTCTTGATATTAAAAACAAATAAATGATGGGGATGGAGAGACAGTACAATGGGTGGGACAACTGCCTTGTACAGGACTGACCCTACATCAATCTCCAGCACCGACATATGGTCCAGCCCCATCAAAGCCAGGAGTAAACCCTGAGCACAGCTGGATGTGGCCCTCTAAAAATTTTAAATGACAAAGCTATAAAAAATTACCAACAAATATAGCTTAAATTAGCATTATGAAAAGTTTATAAAAACTTTTTATAAAAGTCAAGGCAGCCCTTGACTATGAGGGTCAGAAGTAATAAAACTATGACAGGATAGAAAAAACTTTAAGTTAATCTGTCACCAGCTCTTTTTTCATCTCAAAAGCATGAAGGCTGGACCACCTTTGATATGCAGAAACTGAAGCCTGGTTAGACTTTGAATGAACTAGCACAGGCCCAGAGAAGGATGGATTGACCTTGAGGACAGTCATAGATCCATCTCAGGGAAAACTATAGGAAACCAACATTGCAGAAGCAAGTCAGAGCAGCCATCTCTCTCTCTCTCTCCCTCTCTCTCTCTCTCTCTCTCTCTCTCTCACACACACACACACACAAACACACACACACTCGCTCGCTCTCTCTTTCCCTGCCCTTTTCATATCCATTCCTCAGATTTCATAAATAATACCCGTTTACTTCTCTGTCTTCTCTAAAATTTTATTCTCTGGTAAAGACAAGAGACAAGAGCCTGAACCCAGGTGGAGAATAGGATCGATTTATATTATTAGTCCTGATATTTTCTAGCACACCTACCCCCCCCACACACCAAAAACAATACTAAAACTGTGGCTGAAAAACTTTCCACATTTTTCATTTGAAAATGGGAGGCTATTTACCATTCATTACTGATTCTAATGAATCCCTAGCCACCATAAACTTTCCTACGAGAAAATGGTCAAGCTACAATTGATAAATCTCAATGTATTCTGTGTTTGTATATGCACACACTATCTC
This sequence comes from Sorex fumeus, assembly GCF_029834395.1. NCBI lineage: Eukaryota > Metazoa > Chordata > Mammalia > Eulipotyphla > Soricidae > Sorex > Sorex fumeus. Next base: position 1,496,347 of record NW_026606100.1, read on the forward strand.
CCACATGAGTCCATTATATTAAAAGTTAGAGCAGTAAATATTGCGGAGAAAAGAGTATGATAAATTTCAAAGTATATGCAATGGTTTCTTATAGTCTGGGTGAGAAATTGGTCAGTAACTCTAAATATAATATTTTAGCACCTTAATTTTCTCAAGACATTTAACACATTTCTCACTTAATCCTCTGAATACAGACTTGAAAATCTGTTTATGATGGAATATTTGTAAAACTTTAAATAAGAAAGGAGCTTCTTGGTTCTATTTTAAAAACTGCCACTGGAAATAGATAAAGGAGCCACTAATATGTTATATATATATGCATATATGTGTATACATGTTTAAATTTTCAATAAAATAATTATACTTGGGTTTCTTTCTAACTGAGCTTAAATTTCCACTGATCATATTAAGTAAGAATCTGCAACCAAGTTATCTTCCACTGAGCTTTCTTTGCTAAATAAAAAATTCTCTGCATCCTGTATTTTCTTTGTGCCTGATTTACCCCATTCAAACAGTAGCTCAAAGTAAACTACATGGATTCAATGACTATGGGTTTAGGCCCTATCAGTAATCTGTATAACTTGATCAAGTAGATTTCCTTAGTTTCTCAACTTTTTTCTCAATTGTAAAATAAGGAGATGAGAGATTATCCTCAGTTCCTCCCTTCAGAGTTTGAAAGATCACTGTCTTTTACTGAGTTCTAAATTTGAGAAGTCAATCACTCTTCCATATGGAAAAATAACAATAACAATAAACAGAATTTGTCATAGTCCTTACTCTGTCAATAAAGTATTCACTTACAGATAACCCCTAATAGTGTTAAGGTCAGTATTCAAGTGATGTGGTCCAGAGGTAGATGCAAGAGAAACTGATTTGATACTAAGTTGAAAGAAAGACATTAGCATTGGAAGTAAAATAGCCACTTCCCTTGGGGGGGCAAGAATATATGTTCCATCCCTTTCCCGAGCTTATAGTGGGATGTAAAAGTGATGTGAACTTAAGCATTAGAAAAAGTTAAACTAAGATTTAACACACCCTTCATGAATCACATGAACCTACACTGTCCAGTTTCTGTTTGGGTGAAAAATCCCATGAAGGTACCAGAGAGCTATAGTCACTTCCTACAAAGAAAAGGGGAACATACAAATTTTTGGAGAAGTCTTAAAATTCACAAATTCCATTCTGGGATGTAGCTAATAATAATGCTAAGTAAAAACATAGCGTAATCAATTATGTTATCCTACTGTGACCAACAGTATTCAGGGGACACAAAAATGCTGACATTCGGTCCTCCTAAACCAGTTGGCATGCAATATCAAATTGTTATTCCAAATGATGCAACAGAACAATTAAGCTTTCAGTCAAATTTATTCAGAATTAGGTATGTCTGGAAGTGTGCTTTTCTATATACTAGAAAGACTTTTAGAAGGAAGGCTGGTGGTCATAAACCCTGACCTTTATCAAAATATACTAAAAAATGCTTGGATATTCTGAAACTGGGAGAGAAATTAAATTTTTGGCCTTTACTGAGGCCAAAATTAATGTAGTACATTAATACAGTCCAAAGAAAGAGTACTTTGAGCCACTTAAACATAGATCTAAGGACTAGCCTGACTCTCTCTTGTATGTAACATGCAAGTCATTAGGCTTGTTCCATGCATCTTTATTAGGATATTTTCCTACTGTTTTTTTTCTATTTTCAGCATTGGAAATTAAACCCAGAGCTCATAATGATGAGATACTAACTCAGCCACTGAGTGATATCTCTGGTTCATATTGAATTTTGTAGATAACCAATATGCTACTGAACTTTTATTTGGTTAAACTCTGATCTTAACACTGGTTGTCTTGAAGAACATAGCATTTGTAGTCGACCATGTTAGAGACAGACATAGACAAAAGCTTCCAAGAAGAGATTCTTCTGACCCCAAAATGCACATCTTTCTTCTAAACGAGGATTTAGAAGAAATTTTAAGCCTTATAAAGATGCTGATGAAACACAAATTCATAATTACTTATAATTTTGAAACTAGAAGTTGGAATCTTAAGGGTTGTTATGCATTGTAAGAACTCCATGAAATTATGATGTGACAGGGAAACACTACGTATAAAGATATATGTTTTCTGGGGTAAGAGCAATAGTACAGCAGGAAGAGCATTTACCTTGCACATGGTTGAATTAGGTTCAATCCTAGTCGTCTCCTATGGTCCACACAGCAATACCATAGGAGTAATTCCTGAGTGCAGAGCCAGGAATAACCACTGAGGATCTTTGGGTGTGAGCCTTGCCAAAATAAAAAGATATATGTTTGGGTGAGACAGGATAGTATAGCCAGTAGGGTGCTTGCCTTGCATGTAGCCAATCCAGGCTTGATCCCTGGCACCCCATATGACCCTGATCCTGCTAGGAGTGACTCCTAGGCTCCGAGACAGGAATAAGCACTGAACACAGCTAAGTGTGCCCCCCGCAACACACACACAAAGATGTATGTTCTAAGTAAAACTGGCATAGTGAGTGGAAATATGTGTGTTGAGGAAAAAAGAATTCTGTCTCAAAACTGATGATTTGTGAAATGAAATACAAAGTTTTAGGACAGTATGTGAAAATGGAAGAAATGTGTAAAAAGTTGTTAAGATTAGTTTAGTATAGACACTATGTGTGGTCAAGCTGGACAAATCATATCATATAGAACAAAATAAACAATTATAAGTATTGTAAACCAAATCTCAGTACTATATTATGTAAGCCCAATTTTTTTTCTCTCTTCTACTAAAAGAGTGATAGCACAGTGGGTAGGGCATTTGCCTTGCACATGGAAAACCCAGGTTTGATTCCTCCTTCCCTCTCGGAAAGCCCGGCAAGCTACCGAGAATATTCTGCCCACATGGCAGAGCCTGGCAAGCTCCCTGTGGTGTATTCAATATGCCAAAAACAGTAACAACAAGTATGACAATGGAAACATTACTGGTGCCTGTTTGAGCAAATTGATGAATAACAGGAAGACAGTGCTACAGTGCAGTACTTCTACTAAAAGAACAAAAATATTGCTAAGGTTGAAGACAGAATTTTATAATAGACTGCTAAATGTTTAAGTCATCTACCTAGAAAACAAGGGATTATATATCAAAATAATGTCATGTGCTTCATGTTAATTTTAAAAGAAGTGTTTTATTTGTAACCATAGCAATTTTTATATTGCTTTAAAAATTTGTGTCATTTTGCTGAAAAGGATAACCATTGTTTCATAACTATTTGTTTAAATATTTTAGGTCAATTTTTAATACCGTAACAATAGTCCCCAGAAATCACAAGAAAGCCTTAACTAATAGTAAAAATGCAATTATGGTAGGAGTATGATGCTGCCAACGGCTCAACCTGTGGCCATAGGGCAACTACCTCAGCAACCTGATGGTCCTTTTAGTCTTCCTGATACCCCAAAATTGCTTCTGGGCACCTGGCAGGACCTCAACAACTCAGGACAAAGGTTCCTGAAAAATTAAATGGCCAAAAATGAGGTATGGGAAAGCCATGCCCACAAATCCTCTCTGGCTCAGCTATATTAACTCATTGGTCTTGTTTTAGAGACCCGTAAATAATTCTCAAAAGAGATCAAAAGGTGCAATTCATCTTGGAACCACACAAGGCTGAAGAGACCAGGATAAATTGGAAGGGAAGGGGTCAGCCCGTGCCCACCCAAGTTGAGACACCAGTAGCATTTGCTTCCACAATCAAAAATTGACACCATGTGCCAGGCTGGACTCCACCATCTCAAGAGGGACTTCACTGATATATTATCTGTTGAAAATTCAGATATGCAGGTTTTGTGACAGAAATCTGCAGATTTTGGGGGGATTAGGATGGGTTATGTCCCCTCACTTCCCTATACTCCTGGAAGTTCTGGCAGACACCCCCACAAACCAATTCCAGTGCCACCATGTAAGCTCTTCTATTAGCCTTGCTTCAGAAATGCACAAAGAAATCTTGAAAGAAATCAAAAGCTTCAGTTAATCTAAAACCCATGCAAGGCTAAACAGACAGATAAATCAGAGCAGGTGGGTCAGCCTGGTGCCCCTATCTAGCAAGGTCCCAGCAGTCACTTGCTTCCACAACCCAAAAGCTCCACCATGCCCCAAGTCCAACTCCATCTATGTCTCAGGATAGACCACACTGAGATGTAATCTGCTAAAAATTCAGGTATGCAGGTTTTGTGATTGAAATCTCCAGGATTTCTTGGAGTCAGAGTTGGCTACCCCTCCCCACCTCTCTACTTCTGGAAGCCTTGGAAGTCATGTCCATACCCCAAAGTTGCCACCCAATTTAAAAAGCTACACCAGCCTTACCCTTCCTGATAAAAATACAGAACAACCTGAATAAATACGATGACCTCTTAGTACCTAAATTGCAAACCATAATACACAAAAGGTGCAAGAGAAATAAGAAAAGCGTCTGCCATAGAGACAGGCTGGGGATGTTTATGTGTGTGTGTGGGTGGGGGGTAGGTTGGGAATGGTGGGAGGGAAACAGGGGACATTGGTAGTGGGAAATATACACTGGTGGTGAGATGGGTGTTGGATCATTGTATGACTGAAAGCCAATCATGAACAGCTTTTTAATGGTCTCTTTCACAGATATTCAATAAAAAATTAAAAGCAAATAAAGAATTATTTAAAAAAAAGTAAATGTGGTAAGTTTTAGAGAACTTAGAGAACTTCAAGGCATCCAATGCTTATTCTTTTGGGGAAGAGAAATGTGTGTATGTGTAGCCTAGTTGACATGTGGGAATTTCATTACAACTATCATATAAGAAATGCTTTACCTTCATCAAGTATGTATAAAAGTAACATGGTCATTCTAAATTTATGTGAATTTACTAAAGATCTGATATGATTAAGCCAACTACAATCAACAAACCAAAAGTTACCACAAAATAGTATAAATGTGAATGAGAGAGCTTTATATACCTCTAGATGCAGGGCATAAGCTCAAACTTGTTCAACTTAGCTCTAGAAAATAAGACTTTCACTCCCATTCTTTAAAATTAACAAATTTTAGATTTCTCAGTGGGAAAATAAAATGTAAAATGGATTGAATTTGGCCCCTCATTCCAATCAAGAAGTTCAACCTGTACATTTCTAACACATAGCACCTCAGGGCAGAACATAATTCAGTCTACATATACTTCAGGGTAAAAATCCTTTGATGTTTTTCTGTTCCTTACAACCAAAAATACATAATAACAAACAATAAATTTCAACACAATACATAATATAAACAGCACTGTGGCAATGTAGCACTGTCCTCCCATTGTTCATTGATTTGCTCGAGCAGGCCCAGTAATGTCTCCATTGTGAGACTTTTTGTTACTGTATTTGGCATATCAAATATGTTACGGGTAGCTTGCCAGGCTCTCCAAGAGGGGTGAAAGAATTGAACCCTGCTCAGCTGGGCTGGCTGCACAAGGCAAAGGCCCTACCGCTGTGCTATTGCTCCGCCCAGCCCAATATAAACAGCACAAATATAAATTCATCGTAAGACTATCCCTAAAAGAGTTGATTATTGACCCTCCCTTTCCTAGGATATCTCTGAAACTGTCCCTAAATAAGCCATGGAGTACTAAAGATAGAATTCCAATCCAAATTCTGATTTCAATCTTTCTCCTTTTCTCATTTTTTCACTTTCAGTAGGTTTTTTCCCAAAAGTCAATGTCATTATCCTTTTACCCTTCAATTTTAAATGTTACTGCACTTGAGAAATGCAAATTTAAAAACAGGAATGTGAGAACATGCTGATTAATAAAAATTTAAAATAATAACTCATATAAAAAGAAATTTATGTAGTACTTATGGTAGGTTAATATAATCACCTAAAATCTATTAATTTTTATCTCTATCATGAAAAAATGCAAAAGGCAAATGTTTTTAAGATAAATAGACACAGGTGTGAATCCTGCTCTTTACTGATTAACTGTATTGCTAGGTATATTTTAGCACCTACACTCAAATATTGTACCTAATTTACTTGACACAATTTATGACATTAGTAAGTGCTCAGTGAATATTTTTCTGCAGATCCCTAGCTATGTGTTTGAAAGCATGGAGATGGTTTGGGCAGGTGAGCTGGAGGGTGAAATATTAGGAGAGATCATAGAGAGAGAAAAGATAAAATGCGGAGGTGATCTAGCTAAAGGATGAACTTGTTGCGGTGCCCAATCTTTATAAAGGCAACTCCTTAAATTTCCACTCCTTAAGTAGAAATTCAGGACAAGTTCACTGTTCTGTAAAACTATGTGTTCTCAGGACAATACAGAGAAAATACCATGCCTCAGAAATTAATGACTGCATTCTTTTAATCACGATCCTAACTTGCTGGTGAGTATAAAATGCCACATTTCTCCAGTGCTGGAGCTATACCTTAGTGCCATTTCCATGGCATTTAACACTATCCCCACTATAGGACTATAAATTCTATCCACAATTATTTGGCTCTAATTTGATAAGTGAATAGTCCCTGATACTGGAATCAAATTTCATGGCTAATAGGCTTTCTGATTACTAGAAATTGTTACTATTTAATTAAAAAAATGTTGGTTGGCCAAGACAGTCATTATTTTCTAATGGAAGCCGGATCATTTTACAACATCCTTTCCTTGGACTGCTGGGGTGTTGGCAGCACTAATCATGACTCACAAATGGGCTTCTGTCTTATACTGGAATCTGGTAGTACACGTAATGAGAACTTTTCGAGCAGTCTGAAGCTGTTAGTCTCGTCACAAATTACAAGCTGTGTGTCTTTTGGAATAGGTAACTTTATTGTTCTGGAAAATACTATAAAAATATACTTTTTAAAGAAAAATTGTCTATCCAACTGTTCAATGTTTGCTTACATTTTTCACCATGCTCATATGAACTACATCAGATTTAGGTGCTTCATAAAATAATCTGGCAACAGAGTAGGTGACCTCTGACTTCTTCTAGAGGTCAGGTCAGTTCAGCAAGGCAAGAAGGGACATTCAAAGAATCAGAAATTTGGAAAGAAAGTGACAGTAACTAGACAAGCTTTAAAAAAAATTCAGAGATACGTGTCCACTATTGAGCTGAAAAGAAGAGGAAGAAGAAAAGAGAAAACAAAAATCAAGGCCCAAAACCCAAAGGGAAAAAAAAGGTGTGTATGGGGGGGGTGGGGGGGAGTCGGTCACTGTATTCATCTACTACTTGGCATCTGTCTAGTAGTTCCGTTAAACCTAATACATACAGCTTCCAATCAGGTCAAACAAGCTCTATAGAATGCCACCCTAAAGTTATGACAAATGGAATTTTACAAAGCTACTTCAATAAAAAACAAAATGAAAATAATGTGTTGTAGAGTTCAGTAGTTAGGAACTAGGTCTTCACTTTTCTCTTTATGATTACTATTTTCTGGAACAACACAACTTCTGCAAATGCCCTCATCTGCAAATGGTACACCACACGGGCACCTACCATCTAAGGAACACTGTAAAGTTCAAGACAATGAGTGATTTGTGATCAGTGAACAGTATTCTGCATTTTTCCTAAAATTTCAGAAACTATTATAATGTGTGAATTAATTCATAAAAAACATAAGAATACAACAGGGAAATGTAAGATAACTATCATAAAATATTTTTGATCTGTATGTTCTAAAATTAAGTTTATAATTGACAGTAATTCAACATATTGGATATGATTCAGTTAATATATCAGTTGTTATTTTTTAATAATGAATGCAAAATTAAATCTCTAGTATGCCATAACAAACAAGTCATAATAAACTATCAATTTCAAGAATACTTTTATTGTGTTACTTGATTTTGTCTCCTCTCTTTTCTCCTTTATTTCTCTCTCCCTTTCTCTTTTCTGTCCCTGCATTCTCTCTTTCCAAAAGCACTTAAACTTTTGGTATTCCATAAAGACCCAATTCTTAGAAAGTTAGTCTTGTATATTCATCTAGAGTACTGTTTCCCAGAGTAAATACCATCTTCTTGAGGGAAACACTAAAAAACTTCACAGGTATTAACTCCCAAGGCAAATGGAGAAGTAGAACTTTTTGCTTATCCATTTAAAAAAAGTATATCAGGGGGGCTTGCTCTTCAAATCAATGTACCCACTTAAACATGTATCTTGCTTGCTTTGTCTTTATGTTCCTTTGTTTGCCTATTTCCACTCTGAAACAGCCTGCAATCTCTCTTGAGCATACAACTTTCCTTCTCTCTTCCCTCATACCTTTCTAAATATGTTCCCATGAAAATTATCTTGCTTCACCGAAAAAAAAATGCATATAAAGGGCCAGGGGGCCAGAGAAATAGTACAATGCATAAGGTGCTTGTCTTACATGATGCCAAATGCTAGTTCAATCCTTTGTAGCACAGATGGTCCCCTAAGCATCATCAGGAGATATCCCTGAGCACAAATCCAAGAATAAGCCCTGAGCAATTCTGGGTGTGGCCTAAAAACAGAAACAAAACAAAACAAAACGTATACTTCTGGGGATAGGGACACTGATATCTTTTTTCCAAAAAGGGGGTGGTATCCCAAATGTGCTTGAGAACTTCTGGTCTCAGAAAATTCACAACACAGCATACAAGTTTACAGTTCACAAAATCTTGCACAGTTTCTTTTCTCCTTAAGTTTCATAAATTATGCATGAGATGAATATCATTAATATTCTAATTCAAAGAATACTAAACCTAAGTTCACCAAATTTAAATATGTGAAACTTATACTCTGAACTTGGAGGCAGAGCAGAGCTCCTATATCATGTTTTCCAGTGTTGCATGCCTTCATAAAATAACATGTCAGGGCTATGAAGCCAGTTTAAAAGACTAATGTGCTTCCTACATCTTGTCTCTTTGAAAACTGAATAAAGTAAGTGAGGAAGAGAGAAACGAAGGTGGTTTTTCCTATCTAGAGCCAGGATATGATTACTTTTGTCTCAGGTTTTGTTTCATATGTGTACATTATGTGTGATGTGTAAACATCCAAGGCCATGCAGGCACCTAGAGACTCTGCTGCTCTCCTGTGGCCCTGGTACCATGGAGAATAAACTCCAATCTGCTGAGCTCCACACTCCATCCTGATGGAGCTGGGCGTGGTGCCCAGCAAAAGTACAGAGGATGCTTGTGCCCTGACTTTCTGATCCATCCCTGTGCCAGGGGGCTGTCTGGCAGTACTGGACCCACTGATTGTTCCCTGGAGTCATGCCAAGGACTGCAAGGCAGTCTGACTCCATCCAGAGGCTTCTCGACAAACCAGAGAAGTGTTGTCTGTGATCTGCCACAGGAGGTTCTCAAGAGTGACTAAAAATATATTCTGTCTGACTCAATGGGGCACAGTCAACTTGGAATTCAAAGTAAGTGAGGAGTCTCTAAGTCTAAAGGAAACAGAAGCTATGATAGCAATAATAAATTATAAAATAACCTATGCCATATTGATTAAGCAAATGTCTTGTTAATAGCCTGACCATTTTCTAGTCATCTAGTCAGAGATGTGTCAGAGCAAGTTGCTACCCTGAGATATGCAAACTGAACATGTCCCTGAAGTGAATATCACTAAGATGCAACCTACCTTTCTACTCAAAATAAGAAACCAAACTCGGGGGTGGTGGGAGGGGGAGGGTTATAGTGATAGTATAGCAGGTAGGGTACTTGCCTTGTACACAGCTAGCCTGGGTTTGACCACAAGCACATCATGTGGTATCTTGAACCAACAAGAATAATCCTTGATTGCAAAGCCTAGAGTAAACTCCGAGTGCCACTGAATGTGATGCAAAAGCAAACAAAAAAACTAAACCTAAACATTACTGTGTTTGGCATATTGAATATGTCACAGGTAGCTTGCCAGGCTTTGCCGCGTGGGCAAGATACTCTCGGTAGTTTGCCGGGCACTCTGAGAGGGGCTAAGGAATTGAACTCGGGTCGGCCATGTTGGCCACATGGAAGGCAAATGCCCTAACCATTGTGCTATTGCTCTAGCCCCATTAATATATATAATTATGTATTTTTAGTTATGGCCAGAACTATATATATTTTTAGTTTGGCCAGAACTAGGAAGCTTCAAATTTATTTAAAGTTCTCCTGTTTATCACTGTAAAGTCTTTTTAAAACAATTGTGAAATTTAATTAAGGTAAATGACATATATCTTTAACCTGGTGTTGCAATGTGTGAGTCAAACTTTGACTTTAAATGGAGTTCTATCAGAAATCCCCATACTACCATTCCTCACAGCTTCTCATGTTTCTTAGGAGTTTGTAATAGAGTCATTTCCAAGGGTTCACTTTTGCTCATGACTCACATTCTGGAAATCAAATTAATAGATGAGAAGCAAGAAACATCTCAGACCTCATTGACAAAATAGCAGGTCCACACTGCTGCTATTGACAGATTATAGCTTCAATGGCTCAAACATTGATGTATGTCCATATACACATAACAAAACATCAGTTTCATGCTGAAAGCTACTCAGATGATTCAATCTATTAATAGAAAAGAAATCCATCTAATTGTGACATGTGATAAATTATAACCAAGTAAGTGATCATTTTACTAGAAACAGTGGTTTTACACTACATAATTCCACCTTAAATATATCCTAAAGATTCTTAATTATCACTAACCTTAAGTATTAACCCAGCAAAAGATTAACAAATTTCAAACCTTTCTCTATACACCTACTTTTATTATTTTGGAGACAATTTCTCCCCAACAGTTCTTAGGAGACACAGAAGCCTCTCCTAGAAATTCATGGTCAACCAGGAGAGTAGTTCAATACAGGGTTCTGGTGATATGGTGTTGCATGAGCTGCTTGATGCCAGGGAAGACTCAGGCCACCCCTTGGTGTACAGATACCAACAGGGTTCCATCAGGGCTGGAGTGATAGTACAGTGAGAAGGGTGTTTGTATCAAAAGCTGCTGACCCAAGTTCTATTCTCAGCATCCCTTATGGTTCCCCTGAGCACCATCAAGAATAATTCCTGAGTCTAGAGTTAGAAGCAACCCCTGAAAATCAATGGGTGTGACCCCAAAAGAAAAAAAAAAGTAGGGCCGCATCTTTCCAATCTTAAGGGACCATATGTTGCTAAGGATGAAATTTCATTCATCCAAGTGCAAGGTAGTGTCTTCACCTTTGTGCTGTCTCCCCATTCTAAGTACCTACTTGAATAGATTCCTTAATCAGATGATAAATACCTTTCTAAAATTTGATAGGAAATATTCAAATAGTTTCACACATGGTGACATATTTTCAGAAACAATAATGCAAGAGTATTGAAAAGAATAAAAATTCCATCTTAAATTGACTTTAATAAGATTCCTGAGCTATAGTTTAGCATAGCAGCAGAGCTCAAATAAGCAATGAAGACATAAATTTTCTAATTTCATTACAGAAAACATATTGTATGCCCAAAGAAGCTCTAAGGAAGTGATACAGTGCAAAGAAAAAAATAATATCAAAGAAACAATAGAATATATACATTACAGCTTCAGGAGTTACAATAAATGCATGTTTTTAAATGTCTTGACTGTCCAAAGGTATTTATATTAAATTTGATATTAATGATAAAGAGGTTGGTGTATTTGACTTTAGGTCAGTCCCCATTCTCTACACACTGATGTGCAGAAAAGTTCAGAAAGCATATTGGGTGAGTCTAGCTGTAGAACATAGCACAAGCTGCTAAAACTACGTAAGCATGATAAAGAAAACCAAACCGAATTACAACACATTAGACAACCCTGTTCAGGACCTTGGACAGAATCCATTGGGGGAAAAATCTTAGTTCTAGGTAACACATTTAAATTAGGTGACATGGGATGGAGCAAATATTAAAGTGGGTAGAGCATTTTCCTTGCATTCAATTGACCCGGGTTCCATCCGGCATCCCATATGGCTCCCTCAGTACTACCAGGAATAACACCTGAGGGCAGAGCCAGATGTCACCATGAAGCACCACCAGGTGTGACCCAAATATTTTATAAAATAAAATATATATTTTAGCCTTAAATAAATAAATAAATAAAAATTAGGTTAAAATTAGGTTACTTCTCTAAGAAGGGCATGTGCAGACATACTGTTGTTATGTTCCATTTTAACTCACTAGCTTTTCACAGTAGGTCAAAAAAATCTTCATTAATTTGATCCCAGGCACTGCAAAGTTCATCAAAGAATTACCAAAATTTACTCTTGAGCACTTAGTCAGGTATTCCATGAGCACTGTCAAGTATATTCCCTCTTCCTCCAAAATAAAGAGAGGACTCTAGTCTATGCCTTTATAGTTCTAACCTTAAAGTGAACAGAATTCTTCCAGTTTCTATTAGGCCAATTACACCCCAAAACCAAATCCAAGTGAGTTATTACACATAGAGACACCTATGATGAAAACGGATAAAAAAAATTCTAATCAAAATCTTAGCAAACAAAATTCAACAATACATTGAAGTGATCAGACACCATGACGAAGTGAAATTTATTACATAATGAAAAGCTTTTCAAACAAACAACAGTGGAAGAAATTCAGTCACTAAACCAATGCTAAATGATCAAAGCACAAAGAAGCTCTGGTTGCAAGTAGTGAGATGCTTAACTATGAAATGTGACAAAGAAAAGTAACAGGTTGAGGTCTGTTTGCTTTAAACAGATTTTTCTTATTGTATTTTTTGTGAGTGCTTTATAGATCTTGGATATCAACCCTTCATCTGATGCATTTTTAATTAAATCATCATGACATACACAGCTAAAAAGTTATTTATTATATTTATTACTGGGTTTCAGTCATACAATGTTCCAACAGAGCCATCCCTTCGTGATTATACACCAGTGTATTTGACCAATGTCACCAATTTCCCTCCGACCATCCCCCATCCCAGCCTGCCTCTATGGCAGGCACTTATCTACTCACTCTCTCTCTCGCTCTCTCTCTCTGTCTCTCTCTGTCCCCTCCTCTCCTTTTCTGGACATTACAGTTTGCAATACAGGTACTGAGAGTTTATTGTGTATATTGTTTTACACTCCGTTCTTTTCCAGAGTGATTATTTCCAACTCTCATTGCCATAGAGGTCAATTATCTATCCTAACTGCCCACTACCAACAACACCATCACTACCACTTGAAGCAGGCTTCCAACCTTGGACCAGTCTTCCTGGCCCTTGTTTCCATTGTTCTTGGATATTAGTCTCATACTATACCATTTCATTTATATCCCACAAATGAGTACAATCATTCTAAGTTTGTTCCACTCCTTCTGACCTATTTCTTTCAGCATGATGTTCTCCATGTGTATCCATTTAGAAGCACCAAACAGTGAAAATTTTTACATAAAATAAAGCAGAAGATGCAGTCTTAGTCTGAAAAAAAGACTGGATAAGAAGGAATAAATACAAAATTATAATTCTACATAGTAAACACAGTGACTGTTACAAAATACTTTGAGAAGTAAAGGGTAACTTCAAACCAAGTAAAAGGTGTCATGGAAGGCCTAAATTACATGCATGAGATGATAGTAAATACTAGTTATCTAAATAAAAAATGGACAAAATATTGTGAAGAAAAATCAGAACTACAGGGTAAAGAGTCTTCTTCTAGGTCTTCTTAGGCTAATCTTGCATTAGTTAATTTTCATTCTGTAAAGTCTATATAACTGATGGCAAAAATAAAAGGGAAAAGAATCCTGCCTGTTCTACCTCATGGAATTTCAAATAGTTTCCCTTTCTGTTGTTTAAAGTAGCCCATTTTTATCCATTTGTGCATACTCCTTTTCATTATTTCTAGTCTATAATTATGCTTGTTCTTTGGATTTTCCTTTGAAATCATTACAAAATCTTACTAGCCTCCTCATTAGTTAAGTTAAAACCTTAATAAGTTTGCTTAAGAGGATAATGAATTAACTGTTTTGAAAACAATTAACAGTATATTCTGTAATGAATATATTAAAGAATTATTTATGAGAGCCAGAGAAATAGTATAGTGAGCAGTATACATGCCTTACACAGAGAGATAGAAGAGGAAGTAAGGCAATGCACTTGCATGGAACTCACTTATTTAAATCCCAGTACCATATATGGGGCTGGAGCGATAGCACAGCTGTAGGGCGTTTGCCTTGCACACAACCAGTATGGCTGACCCAAGTTCAATTCCTCCGCCCCTCTCGGAGAGCCCGGCAAGCTACCGATACTCATCTCACCCGCAAGCTACTGATACTCATCTCACCCGCATGGCAAATCCTGGCAAGCTCCCCGTGACGTATTCGATATACCAAACACGGTAACAAGTGTCACAATGGAGACATTACTGGGCCCGCTCGAGCAAATCGATGAACAACAGGAGGACCATGACCGTGACCATATATGAGTCCCTTAACACTGAGCCAAGAATAATCTATGTAGCCTAATTCCCTTTTCACCTCCCAAAATTTATTCTGCTAATATGGCTAGCATTTTGTTCCCCAATGCAAGTGTACCCCACACTGTTAAGGAATGAGAGAACAGTTAAGGTTCTATGTACTCTTAAAATCTACAAAACTCAGATGTATGCACGATTCTTTATCCTGACTTATGAAACAATATTTATAATATATAATATTTATAATGAAAGCATTCATTGATCTCAAGAATTACCAATGTCAAATATGATTTCAACAGGTCTTTATTCTAATCTGAAAAATCTAATGTAAATTTTGATGATACTGAGTATTCATAATGAAAATTTCTTACTATGAGGAACAGGGATCTAACTTTTTTTTTTATTTATTTATTGAATCACAGTGGGAAAGGTTACAAAGCTTTCAGGTTTATGTCTTAGTCATGCAAATATCAAACACATTTCCCTTTACCAATACTTATTTTTTACCATGAAGAACCCCAATAAAACCCCATCCCCCACCCCTCCCCGTCCCTGTGAGGCAGATGAATTCTAGTTAACACTCTATCTGCTTTGATTAGATTCATTGTTTCAATAAAAGATTCACCACTATTATTTAGAGTTTACCCCCCCCCCAAATCAGACATGCTGAAAAAGCATTGTGAAGTGATTTGCTTTCTACAGCTGGGTTCAAGAATTAAATGTTGGTTTTGGATTTCTGCTATTTTACCTATTGACCCTGGAAGTATTTCTACTGAAAGTCAGATAGTTAAGAAATTGGTTTCTGTGTTCTGGAGTCATGGCCGTGCTGGAGAGCCGCTCGCGGGGGGCAACCGGTGGCCTCGGTAGGGCGTGAAGGGCGGAGCAAAACGCCCCCCTTCCCATGAGGTTTTAGTCGCCCCCACACTCCCGGCTCATACCTGCTGTCCACAAGGCTCCCATGTGGCCGCCATCTTTCTTTCCAGAGAGGAGAGGGCGAATGGGGCAACACCCTTTCCCCTCCGGCAGACTTGATGGGCTGGATCAACGCATAGTCCGTTCACTTTTCTGCTCCAAGCTGCTGGGTTCTGCATTAAGTCCTTGTGCTTCTGGGGCCATGGCCGTGCTGGAGAGCCACTCACAGGGGGCAACTGGTGACCTCGGTAGGGCGTGAAGGACGGACCGGAACGCCCTCCGACCCATGAGGTTTTAGTCACCCCCACACCCCCGGCTCATACCTGCTGTCCACAAGGCTCCCATGTGGCCGCCATCTTTCTTTCCAGAGGGAGGAGGGCGGAAGGGAGCAACACCCTTTCCCCTCTGGGCAGAAATGATTGCCTGGATTAAAGCATAGTCCTTTCACTTTTCTGCTCCAAGCTGCTGGGTTCTGCATTAGGTCATTGTGCTTCTGGGGCTGTGGCCGTGCTGGAGAGCCGCTCGTGGGGGCAACTGGTGGCCTCGGTAGGGCGTGAAGGGCGAAGCGAAACGCCCCCCTTCCCATGAGGTTTTAGTCTCCCCCACACTCCCGGCTCATACCTGCTGTCCACAAGGCTCCCATGTGGCCGCCATCTTTCTTTCCAGAGGGAGGAGGGCGGAAGGGAGCAACACCCTTTCCCCTCTGGGCAAAAATGATTGCCTGGGTTAACGCATAGTCCTTTCACTTTTCTGCTCCAAGCTGCTGGGTTCTGCATTAAGCCCTTGTGCTTCTGGGGCTGTGGCCGTGCTGGAGAGCCGCTCGTGGGGGGCAACTGGTGACCTCAGTAGGGCGTGAAGGACGGACCGGAACGCCCCCCTTCCCATGAGGTTTTAGTCGCCCCCACACTCCCGGCTCATACCTGCTGTCCACAAGGCTCCCATGTGGCCGCCATCTTTCTTTCCAGAGAAGAGAGGGCGAATGGGGCAACACCCTTTCCCCTCCGGCAGACTTGATGGCCTGGATCAACGCATAGTCCGTTCACTTTTCTGCTCCAAGCTGCTGGGTTCTGCATTAAGTCCTTGCGCTTCTGGGGCCGTGGCTGTGCTGGAGAGCCGCTCGTGGGGGGTGACTGGTGACCTCGGTAGGGCATGAAGGACGGACTGGAACGCCCCCCTTCCCATGAGGTTTTAGTCGCCCCCACACCCCCGGCTCATACCTGCTGTCCACAAGGCTCCCATGTGGCCGCCATCTTTCTTTCCAGAGGGAGGAGGTCGGAAGGGAGCAACACCCTTTCCCCTCTGGGCAGAAATGATTGCCTGGATTAACGCATAGTCCTTTCACTTTTCTGCTCCAAGCTGCTGGGTTCTGCATTAAGCCCTTGTGCTTCTGGGGCTGTGGCCGTGCTGGAGAGCCGCTCGTGGGGGGCAACTGGTGACCTCAGTAGGGCGTGAAGGACGGACCAGAACGCCCCCCTTCCTATGAGGTTTTAGTCGCCCCCACACCAACAGGGATCTAACTTTTATTCACTTATGAGATTGCATAGAAACACGAGAATGAACTCCTGCAATATTAAGAAAAAAATGGGAACCAAGTACAGTTCTTTAAACTGAAAAAAAATTATCTCTGTATTTTCAAATGTTGAAGCGATAGCACAGTGGTAGGGTGTTTGCCTTGCATGTGGCCAATCCGGGTTCGATTCCTCCACCCCTCTTGGAGAGCCCAGCAAGCTACCAAGAGTATCTCGCCATCATGACAAAGCATGGAAAGCTAGTTGTGATATACTCAACATGCCAAAAACAGTAACAACTAGTCTCACAATTTGTTGTGAGACATTACTGGTGCCCACTTGAGCAAATCAATGAATGAGAGGACAGTTCTAATCTCTTCCTAGTTAGACTATAAATGCTTTCTTTAATACTTTAAAATAAAATGTTAATGCTTCTTTGTTAGAAATCTTTGAAGAAAATAACTATATTAGTTGGTTTCTAGAACTGGAATTTACAGATCAATACAACAGTTAATTAACAGCTCTTAAACAAAGATTGTAACTATTTTTTCTCAGAACTGGTGCTTAAAAATCTAGACATGTCACATGAGATAAATCAAAATAAAATCTAGCGATTTACTTTCAAGACCATAGCCAATGTTAAACTGATGGCATATCTAATGCTGAGGTCATGGACCATCTTCTACTGAACACTCCAAATAAGAGTGGTTGCTGACCAAATAAAGGGTGTTGTGAGGACCCTCCCAGGGTGGGAGAAGCATGCTAAAAGTAGTCTATAGACCAAACATGATTGCCACTCAATGCCTCTCTTGCAAAACACAGTACCCAAAAGAAGAGAGAGAGAACAAGGGGGAATGCCCTGCCACAGAGGCAGGGTGGGACAGGGGGATGGGGGGTGGGAGGGATGCTGGGACCCGTGGTGGTGGAGGATGGGCATTGGTGGAGGGATGGGTACTTGATCATGTATAACTGAAACCCAAGCACAAAAATTTATAAGTCTATAACTGTACCTCATGGTGTTTCACTAATAAAAAAATTTTAAAAAAAGAGTGGTTGCTGAAAAGGAAGATAGCAGGTACAAAATGCTGGTGTGTTTTATTTTCCTGAATATTAATACATGTTAATTAACAGTTAAAATCAAAATAAGTATTGGAGACCAGAAATACAGTACAATGGGCAGTGCACATGCTTGGATACAGCCAACACGGATTCAATCCCAGGCACCCCATGTAGTGCCATATTCTAGGAAGTTCCACTTAGTTCCATCTAGTTCCATCCATCTAGGAATGATCTCTCAGCTCAGTGCCAGAAATAAGCCCTGAGCACTGTCAGAGGGTGCCCCAAAATAAAAAATAAATAAAATGAAACGAAATAAAGGTAATAAAAGTCAGTCTTTCCTTAATGGTCCATCCAACAAAACCTACTTGGCTTAAATAATGAAATGGGCATCAAGTGGTCAAGGAAGACAAATAAAGACTAAAGATCAGTGTCTGAAGATAGCAAAATAACTAGTAATGACCAGAAGTTAATTTACTCATTTCTTTCAGAAGCAATTATCATAGCTATGGAGAATTAAGTAACCACATATTAACATATTAATCCTATGCATGGGCATTACATACCTAAACATACTTGTGCCTAGGATATTGTTTATTAAGATCTCATATAAAAACAGATTAATTTAAGATATGATTACATATTAATAATGCTTACTTATAAAACATGTATACACAATGAGATTGCTTTCTTATTTCATTTGAGATGTGCAGCCACTTGGATAATCAAGTAATTTCTATCTGTGCACCTTGAAATTATTAGCAGTAACTAAGAATAAAGACCTAGAATTTTATAATTAAAGGCTGAAAGAGGCATAGCTCACTTGTAAAATATTAACCCTGACAGACGCTTTCTAGAGAATATCTACTATACAACACCCATTCAAATATTTAATTAAAGTCCCTGGTCCACATAACACAGGTTCATGGGAATAACAACGCTTCATTATCCAATATGACTTAACACTAATAGATGTGTGCATTCGATTGAAACAACTTTACTTAAAATAATGTGACATTAAGAGGGCTGATGAAGGTGTGTGTTTAAATGGCACAGCTCTACCATGATGTACCCTGGAAATGTTTTAGGAATAATGAATGTAACTAGAACAATGCAACTGATGACTTTTCCTGGGTTGAAATCCAAGAGTTAAAGCAATATTTATATACCTAGCTACTAAATTTAAGTTTTTAATCAGGCAATATTGGTTTTTCAAATTTTAATTGTTACTTTCTTAATAGTTAATTTCTTTAAAATCAGGTTATCTTGAATGTTACTTTTCTGATTATATGCCTCTAAAAATTCTGCATTATTAATAAGGTAGGCTCAGAACCCTAAAAGGTGTATTACTGATTTCCTTACAAAAATATATTTGGAAATTTCTCTTCAGTTTATTCCTTTCTCATTCATTTTGTCCCTCCCTAACCCCATTGCCCTGAGTTGGTAGGTGGAGATTCTTTTGTCCTACACTGTTTCCTTAAATTCTTCATTATTCCTCAAAGATTTTCCACTCCCCTAAGTCAGATACAAGATTTTATAATTTGGTACTTTTCTGAAAGCACCCAAAATCAATTTATCAGTATTCACCTTTTTTGATTTTGTTATAAAAATACCCATTTAATCATGCATATACTGGTATATACATCATTAAGTATAGATACACAATCTGAGACCAGAACTGTGTACCAACTTTTGTGTCATGCCTGTTTCCTATAATCTTCCTCTACTACTATCACTCATCACATTTGATCATTATTATTATCACCAATACCATTTTCTGTGATATTTCTGGATTAAGGAAATCGGGGTCTAGAGGAGCCAGGCAGCCTTGCTCTAGCTTGTGAATGAACTTTTCCTTTAATTTTTTTCCTAAGGGATGCCTTTGGCTGCCCTCCCCAAGATGTCTTTCTTTCAAAATAACAATCAGCCTTGAGGATAACACTAGTCTGTTTCTGTTATGATCCCTAAAATCAGGCATGTCAATCAAGAAAGATGAACCAGTATATTAGATACTGTGTGAGAGTCCCCCTTGTGATCTAAATCTAAGGTCCACTTTTTCAAAAGGAGTAGTTGTCAGTAAATTGATATGCAAATACTGTGTGTGTGTCTGTGTGTGTATGTGTGTGCACAAGTCTATTGCTTTTTTAAAGGCATCCCTTTAGTTCTCAAAGACCTATTATAATTCCTCTTGAGATGGTAAAAGCCTCCTTCAGATAATTAGATAAAGCACTAGAAGTGGCAAATGACCCCAAAGTCCTAATTACCTCATTACAGGTGAATATAAAATTAATTATTTTGTAAAGTTTCAAGTAAAATCTTCCATTTTCACTGCAGGAGACCTTCCATTTTCCTCAGAGTGCAAAGTGACAGAGCATTAAATTTTATCATATTAAAAAGTCCATCAAAAATTATTTTAAAATCATAACTATGATATGTATGTTAGAACATGTATTTCCCATTTAATTTTCGTGGTTTAAATAATTAATTTTATATGGTAAAATATCTAAAACTAGTCACCTCTGTAAGATACAAAAGGTAATGTAGCAATATAGCAACATATCTAAAGGTTATAGGAAAATGTTAGACTGACAGCTTTGAATTCAGTCGTGACGAATCAGAACAATTTCAGAGAAAATATAAGAATATCATAAGTCAAAACTATCATTTCAAAGCAAGATAAAAGAATTAGTATGTACACTGTATCTCTCATTTTGTTTCTACACAATCACATCATCCAATCAAGATAATGAAAGAGATTAACTATAGCTACTGATATTGTAGCACTGTAGCATTGCTTTCCCACTGTTCATCAATTTGCTTGAGCAGGTACCAGCAATGTCTCCATTGTGAGGCTTGTTGTTACAGTTTTTGGCATATCAAATACATCACGGGGAGCTTGCCAGGCTCTGCCGTGCGTGCATGATACTCTCAGTAGCTTGCTGGGGCTCTCGGAGAGGGACGGAGGAATCAAACCCAGGTCGGCCACATGCAAGGCAAACACCCTATCCGCTGTGCTATCCTTCCAGCCCAGCTACTGATATTATAGTTATCAATTATTTATTCTTTATTTCATATCAAACACCATATAAATATATACAATCCCAGAAATTCTAGGAAACGGACATTTTCAATCTCTGTTTTACAAGAAATTCTCGCTCAGAAAACTTAACTGTCTCAACATCATTCCGTCAGAAGTGATAATGAAGTTCTCCTTTGTTCTATTGATCCTGCCCTCAACCTTCAAATCCTGCTCCCTTAAAGCAGCGCTCTCCAACTCTGAGAGCACTAAGTTCCATGCAAATCATTATGCAATTTCCATAGTTTTTAGTTATCCTGTTTGCTTTAAGTATATTCATGTTCTATTCAATACATTCGGAGAGCCCGGCAAGCTACCGAGAGTATTCGATATGCCAGACACAGTAACAACAAAGTCTCCAATGGAGACGTTACTGGGCCCGCTCGAGCAAATCGACGATCAACGGGAGGGCCTTTACCTTTTTTACCTTTATTCAATACATTGGGCTGGAGCGATAGCACAGCGGGTAGGGCGTTTGCCTTGAAGCGTCCAACATGGCCGACCCGAGTTTGATTCCTCCGTCCCTCTTGGGGAGCTTGGTAAGCTACGGAGAGTATCTTGCCAGCACGGCAAAGCCTGGCAAGCTCCCCATGACGTATTTGATATGCCAAACACAGTAACAACAAAGTCTCACAGTGGAGACGTTACTGGGACCGCTCAAGAAAATCGATGAAAATCAATGGGAGGACAGTGACAGTGATTCAATACATTCAAGAACTCAGACCTCCTTAATCTCTCAACAGAAAGGGCAACCAAAAATGACAGGTTCATATTACTACAAGAATAAACACCAGGGCTATTGTTCAAGAAGAGATGAGTAGGGGAGGATGTAGCTTTGCATGGAAAAGCCATGGTAGAAATCTAATGTTTTCAATCACTGGATTTATATATAGTTTTCCTATCTTCACATTAATTCAGCAACCACTCAATTCCTCAGATATGAAAACCTTCCTAGCTAAGCAGGTTGGAAATTTCAGATTTTAAAAACTAGTGGGATGGGAACTTTTATTTTGCATATTTTATGGTCCCTCATTCACTGTCACTGTCACTGTCCTCCCATTGTTCATCGATTTGCTGGAGCAAGCCTAGTAACATCTCCATTGTAACAATTGTTACTGTGTTTGGCATATTGAATATGTCACGGGGAGCTTTCCAGGCTTTGCCGTACGGGCAAGATACTGTCGGTAGCTTGCTGGGCCCTCCGAGAGGGGTGGAGGAATCAAACTCGGCTCGGCCAGACTAGCCACGTGCAAGGCAAACATCTTACAACTGTGCTATCACTACAGCCCCCTCATTATCAGAAATAAAATGACTGCAGAAAAGAAGGCAAAGATCCCATTGCTCTGAGGTGTCTGAGTATGTCCCCAAAGAATGCATATTCTGGATGCAATCCATAGGATCCTTGACTCCAAATTGGGGTTTGTTTTATATAATAATTGCAAGTCTAGAAGTAGAAAATTCAGTAAAGGTGGGGCATAACAGTCCTCTCATGTTTACAAGACGATACATGTAGCACATTGTTTACATTACATAATATATAGGGCTGGAATGATAGCACAGTGGGTAGGGTGTTTGCCATGCTTGTGGTCGACCCGGTTCGATTCCTCTGTCCCTCTTGGAGAGCCCAACAAGCTACCAGGAGTATCCCACCCACACGTCAGAGCATGGCAAGCTCCCCGTGAGGTATTCAATATGCCAAAAACAGTAACAACAAGTCTTACAATGGAGACATTACTGGTGCCCGCTCAAGAAAATTGATGAACAACAGGAGGACAGTGCTACTAATATGTCACGGTTCGGTCATGGTTATCCCATTGTCCATCGATTTGCTCGAGAGGGCCCAGTAACATCTCCATCATGAGACTTATTGTTACTGTGTTTGGCATATCGAATACATCACGGGGAGCTTGCCAGGCTCTGCCGTGCGGGCGAGATACTCTCGGTAGCTTCCCAGGCTCTCCGAGAGGGGTGGAGGAATCGAACTCGGGTTGCCCATGTTGGCCGCTTGTAAGGCAAATGCCCTACCGCTGTGCTATTAAGGCAAGAAATAAAATATGGGGCAAAGCTAGAATACAGAATTCCAGCTGCTAATCACCATCTTATGATAAACCAGATTCTAATAGATGTGAGAAAAATTTTTCTCAATTGTTTCAGTTGAAACTAGTGCCAACCTACCCCTGGAAATAATTTTATGTTATTTTAAAAAGATAATACTGACATTATTTATTGAACAACAGGGCTCAATATACACAGATTTTTACAACTCTAATCTCAGAATAAAGAGCTAAAATAAAATCTTTGAATAACTGGTTTCCTTCCTACCTGCTTCCCACATGCACTTTCTCTTTCCTCCTTCTGTATATGTCTCACACCTCGAAGCTGTCCATCTCAGGGTGGGTGGGCAGACAGGCTCAGTCAGTCGTTCTCTAAACTGCCTCTTTCTAAAATCTCTCATTGGAGACAGACTGCCATTCCAGCACGCACCCGTGGCTCAAAATTAGCATATGAGCGCCCTATATTCAAAATCATCCTGATAGATGATGCCTGCTATAAAATTAATTTTAAATTCTGAATTCAAAGCCACCGTAAGAGAAAAAGAGCAAGAGAGTGCCAATATCCAAGCAGCATTTAATTACAGTGATGTAGCTAATGCTTTCCTCATATTATTCTTTAATGCACAGGAAGAAAATTATCTGATTTGACAGCAACATCATTTCTAAATTTTTAGGAATACTTAAGTTAATAATCCTTAAATTCATCCTTTCAAACATAGTTAAAAATTATTTCCCTGGAGAAGAAATATCCTCAATGTCATAATGGGCTACAGCAGCACATGTAATAGTAGAACATGTAATAGTTCCCCACAGAGATGTGCAGAGCACAAATGATTTTATTTACATTCAAAAGACTAGGTAAATAAGAGCCCATAATTTGTATAAAAGAATATGAGCACATATTTAACTTCCAGTAATATATCTTTTACTCTAGACTTTGTTAGTCTCCTAGAGAAGACTTCTACATATAAAATCCAAAATTCTCAATTAAGAGAGAGTTAGGTAACTTTGACTGCCTGTATCACCTATTAACCCTTTCAAGACTGAGTCATACAACTGAATGACCAGAAAAGACATCACAAAATTGACTTCATACTTACTAAATTTTGTGTTGTCATCATCTTATGAAAAATCAACCTAGTTAAACATTGTTAAGGGATTGAATAGATAGTATAGTTGATAAGGCACTTGCACTGCACACCGATGACCCAGGTTTAATCCCCAGGATCCCATATGGTCCCTTGAACCTTGTCAGGAATGATCCTTCAGTCCAGAGCCAGAAAAGTCTTGAGCACTGCAGGTTATGGCACCCATACCAAAATAAAATAAAAAATAATTAATAATAAAAGTGGATTAACATACCCAATACCATTTAACAGGAGACTGATACAAGAATCAGAGATGCAATGATGTATAACTTAAATAATACAATATATAATTTAAAAAATCAAATGAAATTATGAAAGAAAATCCTGGAGTAAAAGTTTAGGGTATTTAATCCCACTGTTTAGATTGAGATTAGTAACTCTTTTGCCTAGGAAATTTGTTAGGCCTCTGACAAATGTGTAATTGCTGTATTTTGTTTTGGGTTTTGTCTTTGTTTTTGTGGTAAATCTTAAAGTCACTATAAATGTATTATAATATTCTTATAAGAAGAATTTCTATTTTATATAATTAATATAATGAAAATTGAGAGGTTTATTTCTATTTAAAATAATTAAGAAATTAGCTTATTTCTGTCTTTATCACCTCCATAAAGAACATATGGAGAAAAAGAAAAGCTGATAGACTTTGGAAAGAATAAAAATCAAAAGAGTCTAAACAAACCTCCAGCCACAAAGATTTTAATTGCATACACAGAATAAAACAATAGTGAAAGAAGCAGTTATATAAAAGTATAAAAGTAAAACTGAAGTACAGAATACAAATAATTTACCAGATAGCTGATATTTTTTATATGATTTGGCTTCTATTTTGGCTCTGTATTTCTAAGGTGCCAAGTAAGACATAACATGACCAGTGACAAGTATCAGGAAGTGGGAGGGAATGAATGAAAGAGCACTTTCAATTATTTATAATCTTGGGGGTTGGGGGGGAACTGACCACACTCTGGAATGCCCATGACTTACTCTTGGTAGGGCACACAGAACCATAGGTAGTGCTAAGGTATAAACCCAGGTCATCTGCATGCAAGGCAAGAGCCTGACATGCTGTACTATCTCCCTGGCTCCATTTTTAACAACAATTTTTATAGGAAATGCATTACAATATTTCATTAGTTCTTTCTAGTAATGAACTTCATAGTGACAGCTCAACGAAGGTGCTTTCACCAGGGATAGTTCAATGTGTTTTAAAACACAACTTGTGGCAGCTCAAAAAAAAATGGAGAAATAAGAGTCACAGCAGATATCTTAATTTAGGCAATATTAGAGGCTCTTAATTTGTTCTGGGGCAAAGTATAACCACCAATAAGACTCAAAAGAACAAATGGGGATTTCATTATCTTTTTACTCATCTAAGAACTGTATCGGCTTCTGAAGCATGTTAGTTATCATGGGAATTATTTTGATTTTCCCTTAACGCATGCCATTTGTTTATGTGTTTTTACTGTTGGGCATTGAAGGATGTACACATGTGGGTGGAAGGAGCTCTCTAGGTCTGAACAGAGCTTGAGGCCAAAGCAAAAAGGAAGTACTTTCATGGTTCTGTAAGACTCACAGTACCCCACTTATTTCCAATACATAGGTAAATGCACCACTAAATCCAGAATTAAGTGATCAGCAAAAGATTGATAAACTTACCTATTATAGTCAGTAGATAATTTCTGACTATCTTAGCAACCCAAGAAACACAAACCCAAACAAAAAAACAAAATATAATTTTTTAACCATTGATCCAAACAAAACTTAATATTTTATATTACTAATACTTTAGTATTGTTTAGGCTGCAGGAAGAGTCAGATCCATTACCTGATAATGGAAACAAAGTAAAAATACAAACTATCCAGAAAGAACATTTAAAATAAATATTAAAATGTACCTTATCAGCATGTGCCTACAAGTCTGAATAAATCATTACAGGCATATGAACATTTAAATAATATGTATTATAGATAGGAATAAAATGCTCTAGATTACCTATATCTCCCAAAGTAAAACACTGGTTAATAGTTTTCAAAATACAGCTTGTTCTCACATTCAATATTAAACTCAATTATACATGCTCAAGAAAATATCCAGTGGGGTTTGAACGATTTGTTTGTATATGAAGTGCTCTGGCTCTTTTACCTTTGGTAATAAACAAGTATTATCACTTTTAATAACAAACGGTTTTTTAATTAACTTTCAAAAATAAATTATGCAGGGAATTTAAAAGCTGTTATCCTAATATCAAATTTAAAATTAAGAGGTTTTTATTGAATAAGACAAAAAATGACAACAAAAAAATAACAGGGACTAAAAATGGTTTACTTTCATCAGATATATCTGGATTCTTTGCAAAGAGAAATGGAAATTTCCTTGCAAAATAACTTTGTCAGATCCTTATAAATCACAACATGTTCAACTGCTTCACTTAGCACCGAACAGATTGAAAGACGCTGTGCTTCAGCCTCAGGCTGCTCTAAGAAGCTCCAAATGACAGTAATTACAAATTTAACCTCTCTTAAATAAATTAAGAACTGGAATGAAGAAGACTGTGTCTTCTATAGGCTTTGAGGAGAGCCTGGAAGGGAACAAATAAGATAAAATCTTAACACCCCCGGAGACCCTAAAGATCACTAGCTGGCTGGATTTAACGTGAGAAGGAACTGAGAGATCATGTAGTTTTTCATCTTTTCCACATTCTTCCTATGAGAAAACTGAAACTCTGACATGGAGAAAATGACTTACCCAAGAAAGTCAAGGACAGTAATAGGTCCCAATCTATTATTCCACACTTTATATAGCTCCTTGGCTAACACTCTAATATATAATTCTTAAAACAACATTCCATAAACATCTAAAGTGACACTTTCCCATGGAAATATGAGAAGCACCTATGTAATTTTCAATTTCCTGGCATCCGTGTTAAAAATAAGGAATGATAAACATGAGAAAGTATTTAAAATAATTATTTAACCCTATGAAATTATTAATATTTAAACTTGAACTCAATATACAAAGGATTATGGGCCCAGAGGAACAGTGCAAGATTTAAAGTCCACACCTTGCACATGACTGACCATTGTTAGATTCCTACATGGTCCCCTGAACATCGTCAAGGGCAATTCTGGAGGAATCTGAGAACTTCTTGGGTAGCCCAGGTAATTTCCAGCAATGAAGGTTCCTAGCTGCACTATATCCTCGGTCCCTCACATTTAACTATGCCGCTCCTGGTTCAGTTGTCCAGAAATGGCTGGGAGGATCATCACCAATTGGAAGGAGACATGCCTGCTACTATTAATAATAATAATTAACTCTTTTTCCTCAAATTGTGAGTGTCACTTTTACACTTACTATGTCTCAACTTGGATTAGTTCATTTTAAGTACACAAAGACCAATGATTAGTGATCACATACTAACTAAAGAACAACTAAAACATATTTGACTTTATCAATTTCTTGCCCAAGAAACTATGTCCAAAATATTTTAGAACTGTACGTAAAAAAAAAAGAAGAAATTTATTTTTGAAGGGAAGCAATCCAGTGATGATAGGTGGCTATTCTTGGCTCAGTGCTCAGGAGTTATTCTAGGGAGTGCTTGGGGGATCCTGTTGTGCTGGCCTCCAGCACTCACAGCATCTCCTTCAGCTCATTGACACACCATTGACAAGCCCACGGACTGACCCCCAAGACAGGAAACTTTAAAGGAAATCATTTGAAAATGATACAATGATCCCACAGTAGGCTGCAATAGGCAATGTCTGTCTTGCATTGCTGCATTGCTCCAAGATATTTTCTAAACACGATAGACTGCTGATCCAACTGAGAAGTACTAAAAGCAGTCAGAATAAAAGAGTACTGAGACTTGACAGAGCTATGGCCATTCTCTTGGTGATCAGATCAAACACTTAACTGAAATCTAAAGGTCTTTTCTCCATTAAGATTCCCCAGTGCCTTCTGCTATGAAAACTGTTCCCCTCCTCCTCAATTTAGTGATACTCTCACTCTGCTTCATAAGCTATTTAGCTCTTGATCTTCATTCCCAATCAGATTTTAATGACCTCCACAAAGATGGATCACAATTTGCTATTTAAACCTCTGATCTTGGAATGAACCGCAATACAGTGCACAGAATAGGTGCTTGAGAACTTTCAACAGATGGATAAGTAAGTCATTAATGCCTATTCAGAAGTCCATGCTCTATTTTAGAAAATACTGTTAAGTCAACATAAGGAAGACGGAAAATTTCATTCAAAACAAAATATCTAGATATTTAACTCGACTCAAAAGTTGAATTCAGGGAAATGCTCCAGAATAGGATTCTACAATGTCATATTGACTAGACATAAAATCTAAATTAATTTCTTCCAGGAAAGTTTTTCCTAAATTAATGTAAACACACACACACACTCACTCATACACATACACATCAACAACTTACTAAAGTTTCTGTAAACAACTCAAGCAAATTAAATATTTTCTTCTTGTTGCTCTGACTCAACAAAAAATTCAATATTGGTGATCTGAATAGCAAACTTTCTAAGATTTAAGCAAATTAAACATTATTATTGGATAAAAAATATATTTGCATATCTAAATAGTTATAGAAGGCTGGGTTTACTTAGGTGAATTTTTACTGAAATTCTGGTAGGTCAATGGTGTTAAGTACAAATGTTTTTCCTGTCAAATATTTCCACCTACTTTTCATCCATTACTGAGACAATAAGCGACTGATACCTTTCTCTCCTGGGTTTTTCTAATAAAAATTATGTTATACTGTTTCTGTGTATGTCTGTGTATGTGTGTGTATTTGTGTGTGTGTGTTTATTTTAGCCTTTAAAGTTCGGCTAATTTTTGTACTTTGGTACCATCTCTGACACCTGACTTATTTCCAAACCCAGCAGTTCAGAGTCTGTGGTAAAGCATCTAAAATAATCAATAGAGTTCCCAGGCACTTCTGTCGCAGGCAGCCTTGCTTACATCCTGTGAGAGCTAATCAGCCTGTAGTTCCACTTGCTGCACTTCTAAATTGATTGGAAATGCCCTGACCTAAAGGTCGGATGGTAGTATGTAAACATAAAGGCGGTTTCACCACAGAACTTGAAGTTCCCCTCTGCAGGAAGTCAAGAAGGCGATTTTGAAGGTAGTGGTCTGTATCCCACAACTAAGAGCTAACAATCTCCACAGGAAATAGCACATATATCTACATCCTCAAGATGACAGAAGAATATTTCTGGAATCCCGAGTCCCTTCATCATCTTCCTCTCCAACATAGGTATAGGAAGAATGCTTTCATAATGTTCCTATGGAACATACAGAACTAAAAGTTTCTGTATTTAAAACTACTAAGAAATTTCATTGTAGCCATATTATGAAAATTTGTTAATAGTCACTACCTGATATGAAGTAGCATTTATAATATAAATCAGAAATAATAAGAAAGTTCTCAGGAAAATCAACCATTCATTCCAGAAATTTTAAATAAAGAAATTATTATGGATAGGCAAATGGGACTCTACTAATGGGTAAAGATCCAGATTGTGTATCATTACTAAGACATTCCGCAGATCACATGCTTCTGTAAAGCTCGGATTCTTGAAGACAACTGTCCTTAATGAGTTTCAGTTTATGGTTGTCTTTAAATATTTGACACAAATCTCTTCTTGGAAATATTTCACCTGAATTACATGATACCATGCAAATGCAAAACCCTTTTCTAGACCCGAGGATTCTTATAAATATCCTTAAACTTTTAAGTTTATCCTTAAAATATATGGGATGGGTTCTTAAACTTAAGGCATTACGAATATCTGGTGTGTATTCAAACAGTATTTGTTGAATGTATGTAAAGAATATTGAAACTATTAAAAACTTAAATTTTATGAAATAAATAACAAAATAGTCTACAAATGTCATGCTTTTGTTAACTAACTGAGACACCTCAAGCTCTATTCAACTAATACGGTAAAACAAAATCATAATTTACATTTCTATAAACTAACATTGTATTATAAACCCTTGCCTTTTACAGTATTAGTATTTGTGCTCCAATACAAATTTTCCTTTAAAAATTCATACAAATATTAATACAGTAATGAACCCTGAATTAATATTTGTATGAATTAAGAATTCATAAATTCATAACAATTCATTAAAAAAATCCCTCAAAAATTCTCCTTATACTTCCTGATTCTAACATCATTATTAGTCAAATTATTATTCAAATAGTTATCTTTATCATGGATCTTTGTCTAAAAGTCAAAGTCAGACATGCATTTCATCTACCAGTGAGTTCTTACATTTAGTCAATAAAATTTGCATTTCCTAAAAGTTTTCCAACTTACTTTCCTACCATTATATTCATTTTCTATATCTTAACTTAAGAAATGATAAAATCATGCAATTTGCTGCAACATAGATGGAACTGGAAGTTACCGTGTTAAATTACCTAAGCCAGAAGAAGAAAAAATACAAGATGATGTCACTTATATGTAGTAAGTAGATGAGTAACTGTTTGGGGAAATGTAATGGTTTATAGGGAGGATGCCTAGATCAACCTTGGCTCCAGAGTTTAGGGAGCAAAAGGAATTAAATAAAGTGAAGTGGAAAGGGAGAAGAGATAGATGAGAAGCAACGGGGGCAGGAGTCAAGGGGACTCAGATACAGTGGTGGTGTTAAGGGGTGACAGAGCTAAATAACCACAAACTATGAATAATATCATAACTCACAGTTCTTTACTAAAATAAAATATGCAGGGTAAAAGAACAAATAAACTAAACAGGGCCAACAAAATATTAGTTAAAATTAAATTAAAAAATTAAAAAGTAAAAAATAAACGTATAAGTGTTCCTCACACCTATTAGGATAGTCACTAGTGAAATAAATCATGTAGATATTTCTTCACACAAGAGCTAAAGTGTGAAAACTGGGATCCAAGTGATAGTACAGCAAGTAGGGGATTGGTCTTTACACTGTTGATCAGGGTTCAATCTCTATCACCAACTATATTTAGTCCCCAAAGCCCGTCCAGAAGTGATTCCTAAGTGTGGATCCAGGACTAAGCCCAAGGCACCAATTCTGTGACAACCCAAAACAAAAATAAATAAAAACTAAAACATGGAAACAAAATAAAATGTGGGCTTGATCCCCAAGTGCTCAATGATAGATAATTAGCATAAGGCTTATATACATGATGGAATATTATTCAGCCTTAAGAAGCAAGTGAACTCTGACTTTTGCTTCCAAGAAGATTGAGCTTTGGGGCTGGAGTGATAGCACAGCGGGTAGGGCGTTTGCCTTGCACACGGCCAACCCGGGTTCGATTCCCATTATCCCATATGGTCCCTGAGCACTGCCAGAGTAGTTCCTGAGGGCAGAGCCAGGAATAACTACTGTGCATTGCTGGGTATGACCCCTCCCCCCAAAAATAGACTGAACTTTGAGGACATCAAGGTAAGTGAAATAAGTCACTCACAAAAAAAAGTCAAATGTAATATGATCCTACCATTTTGGGACACTTTGAGTAGTTAAAGTCATAAAAAATAAAGTGTACGTTTGTTGTTGTCAGGGTCTAGAAATGAGAGGATTCTAGGGAATTAATATTTAAATTTCAGTTCAACATGATGGAAACATCTATGGACATGACTGCTAATGGTGGTTCTATAGCACTATAAATGCAAATACATTTAATACCACTGAATTTAGGTATAAAAATAAGTATAATGAACCCTGCCTCATGTATTTTACCACAATAATAAAAATACATGATCAGATATTTTGATGTCACCAATGAAAATGTATATAATTAGCAAATGACTACAGAAAAAATACAGAATAAAAAACAAACAAAATGTGCCCTCCATTTATTTTCTCCCTCCAACCCATTCTTTCTACCATTTCTAATCATCTCTATTTAAAAAATGATCTTGTAACTTTCCTGATGAAAAATAAGGATACTGCTTGGTATTTGCATTTTACGGCAAACTTTTAGATATGGTAAATGATGATGTAGTCATCTGACCTTACCTCAATAAGCCTGGTCTCTCCCATAATATTCTACACATGGTATTCACTATAAACATGTCTCACTCAGAGAACATGATGTATTATTTATATTATTTTCCTGCTTATCTTCATCTTAGGCAACATTATGGACAAGAACATCCTTTTTGCTTCTACAATATACATGTGTTTGTAAATAGTACTGAGTTAAGATTAGTCATTTGTATTTTTAAAAGTAGACAGTCAGGATAGAGAAGGTACCACCACTATGACAATGATACTTGGAAATGACGAGTCTGGACAAGAATTCAGTGCTGAGAGTAGGCAACAGAACATATATGATGACCTGTCAGTACCTGTACTACAAAGGTACATGATGCCACAAAAGAAAAGAGAGAGAGAGAGAGAGAGAGAGAGAGAGAGAGAGAGAGAGAGAGAGAGAGAGAGAATTGCCTGCCATAAAGACAGACTGGGGTGGGGGTGGAGGAGGATTGGGGATTGGGGGAGGGTGGTAGGGAAACTGAGGACATTGGTGGTGAAAAATGTATCCCAGTGAACGAGTGGGTGTTGGTAGATTGTATGACTAAAATCCAATCATGAACAACTTTTGTAACTGTTTAACTCATAGTGATTCAATAAAATAAATAAATAAAATAAAATAAAATCCTAGTCTTCCCTAAACACATAGTACAGGCACTTCACATATTATATGTGGATTAGGTAAAAAAATAAAATTATATATATATTATATATATATATACACACACATATATCCTGAAGCTGCAATGTTAATACAGCAGGTATGACACTTGTCTTACAAACAGATACCTCGGCTTGATCCCCAGTAAGCCATATGGTCCGCAGAGCACCACCAGAAGTGATCCCTGAGTGCAGAGTCAGTAATAAGCCCTGAGCACCATCACCAGATATGGCCCCTAAACAAAACATATATATGTGTGTGTATACATATATATATGTATATATATACAAATATACATATAATATATATATATATATATATATATATATATATATACTGTCACTGTCCCCCAGTTGTTCATCGGTTTGCTCGAGCAGGCCCAGTAACATCTCCATTGTGACAATTGTTACTGTGTGTCTGGCATATCAAATACATCATGGGTAGCTTGCCAGGCTTTGCCATGCAGGGCAAGATACTCTCTGTAGCTTGCCGGGCTCTCTGAGAGGGGTGGAGGAATCGAACTCAGGTCAACCATGTTGGCTGCTTGCAAGGCAAATGTCCTACATATATATACATCACTGATGGTGATATGAGCTCTGAATAAGAATAAGAATGTTCACAAAAAGCTTTCTGGCAGCCTCACATTTTTATTTGATGTATCTAGTTTGCCTATGTGAAGTTCACAGATAAGTGTATATACAAAAATGTATACCAGTACTGCAGCACTTCACATTTGCCAAGTCCATGTAAATCACATGTTTTATTTTTACTGGATTCACAAGAATCTCTAGAAAATATTAATAAATCAGATATTATTTTCTCATTTCACAGAAAAGAAAACTGAGCTTCTGAAAAATTACTGACACAATGTCACAGAGCCACAAAACAGTAAAAATACAAGGTTTGTTCTTAGGAGTATCTGGCTGTTTCGTGTGATATTTTTTTGCTGCTGTTCATGTGGCTTTCCATTTGTGCAAACTCTGCACATTTTATTATTCTCAAACACTATGCCGTACTGTCCAAAACCAAATCACAACAAGCTTTCCTAAGAAGATCTATAAAAGGGCTGTTAGAAGACATGACATGACATGTTCTACAGCAGTGCCTTCAAAATCTAGTGACAGATTAATCTGGTGACACATTAATCAATTGTCATATTCTGCCAGAGAATGCAAGTGAGAACTCTAACATTTGCATTTCTCACATTTTAGAGCAGTGCTAACGAAACACAGCATTGTTGCCCCACCTGGAAGTTTCTCAAACCACATAATGATTCATATGCAGCATCTTCTGATCTTCCACCGACAGAATGTAATGTAAAGAAAAGGAACAAATTCCTACATTTTCCGTTTGTGAATTAAAGATCCCTAGAAAGCTTGCAGTGGAAGCTCGCTTTTTCCCTTTGACTCAGACCTCTGATGGTCCTTCCTTTTTTATTTCATTTCTCTGCTTCTCACAGACTCACTTCTATAAGGACCCTCCAGTCTTTCTGGGTCCTCTGGCCTGCTATTTCCAAGTTCCTCTCCATAAACCTTTTCACGCTGCTGCTATTTTGGCCTAGAAGCAGCCAGCTTCTCTGGAACAGTCTCCTCCTTTCCTGAACTCAGAAAATTCATTTGGATTCTGTCAAGTTTAGATATCAACTTCATTTACGCCATCAGTTTCTTCCTCACAGCCTCTAAGACTGCAGTCCATTCTTGAAGATGAGTCCAAATTCAGCAGCATGGAGCCCTAGGCAAGGCTCCAATGGAGCATGGGATTTACATAATGATTAAGTCAGATAAGCCCTGATTAGCACTTAGAACTACATCTGGCCCCTGAGAGTTCAATAAACATTGCTGATATGTTTATTTTCGTCTTACTTTTACATGCTATTTTGATCTTGTTGTTTCAGGACCACCCCGGGAGGCTCAGGGGTTACTCATGGCTCTGTGCTCTGGACTCTACCCCTGGTGGTGCTCAAGGGACCCTATCAGATAAATGAGATCGAATCTGGGTGAGCCATGTGGAGGTATATTGCCAAATTCAGTGTACTATCTCTCTAACCTCAGTTTAGCTATTTTATTACAATTCATTTAAGGAGACACTTCCAGATCCTGCAGAAGGAGCAGAGATACATAAGAACACCAGTTCTGGGCCAGAGAGAAATTATAAATAATAATATACTTGCTTTGATACAAGGAACTCTAATTCTGTTTTCATCTATACATATGGACCCCTAAGCACTGGCAGGAGTGTGCACAAAGCCATGAGTAAGACCTAAACACACCAAGGGTGCATCCCCACACCCCTACCCTCACCCTAACACACTCCAAAAATATACCTTTGCCTATTGAGATCTGATTCCACCTCTTATCTGGTCCCCTAAGGGTGGGACCTATATGAGCTTTCATTTTGGAATTGGGCTCCATATGTTGAGCAAGCCTCTCTATGCCCTAGTCCACGTCCTTATGACCTTTGTAGATGGCTTATATGCCACTAGCCAAGACTCAGTTTTCTTTCAAAGAAAACTGAGTGAATTCATTTCTCACACAGCGGCATTTGCTGTTCATGTTTAATAAGGTACGCGAAAGCTCCTTACCGCATGCCTGATGAGAATATTAGGAAGCTTTCTCACTGGTAATGATGAGTATGGGACAGGTCCTGTGTATTGCCAGAGCCAACTTATACCTTCAGTCTCACCAAACTGATCCGTGCTCTCCGTTTCCCCACACAGAGAAAAACAAGCATACTTTGCTCCTTCTCTTCAGTACTAATAAAGAGTTCACAGATGAGCACACATCAGTGCTGATATAACAGTAAAGACTCTTCACTTGGCCCCTATCTCAGAGCCTCAACATTAACTGACTGTCCTGGCTCTCCACAAGACATACGTTCAAAGAAGGTAAGTGTGAGATGAAAGATCTAGTGCAGATGGCTGGAATTCCCCCCCCCCCCGCCCAGTGGACCCCATTGCTACCCCAGCTGGTTCTGAAAAAATGCGGGGTAGCCTCTGTTGAAGTTGGGGGTGGTTTCTGTTTTCTCATCTAAAAATGGTGGATTCTAGGGCCAGAGAGAGAGAGAATATAGTGGAATATAGTGGTTATGATGATCCTTGCCTTGCACACAGCTGACTCCAATTGAATCCCCATCACCACATTTGACCACCAGGAATGAACCCTGAATACACAGCCAGGAGTTTGCTCTGAGTACTGCCAGGAGTGGCCAAAACCAACCAAAATTGAAAGAAAACAAAAATGAAGTTTTCCAAAGGTGCCAAGTAATTTATTTTCCTGGGAAAAATAGTGGGAAGTCATATAAATCTGGAAACCTGTGATTTAATTCCAGCACCAAGGACACACTTTTCAATCCACATCTCTTGATCAATGTACATCATTCATTATTCTGTCAGAAACGTGAAGTTTAGAGCCGGAGTGATAGTACAGTAGGTAGGGCATTTGCCTTCCACATACCCAACCTGTGTTTGATCCCTGGCATCCTATATGGTACTCCAAGCACCGCCAGGAGTAATCTCCTAGTGCAGAGCCAGGAGTAACCCCTGAGCATCCCTTGTTATGATCCCTAAAAGAAAAAAAAAGAAAGGAATGTGAAGTTTTTCTCTTCAAATTCCCCAAGAAAATTCTGCTATTTTGAAAGATGTTTCCCCTCTCTTGTGACCTGCCACACACTGTTCAACAATGACAGAGCTTCTTTCAGAAGCAACTTTCTTGCACATAAGACCTAATTATTGACAATTAAAGAGGAAGCTTTGGTGGGCTAGAAGATACACCTAAACAGAAACGAAATTAATCTCTCTAGATAGACAGATAGATACAGGAGTATATGTACAATGATGCTTTCTAGAGTACTAAATCTTTATCCACATGCCAAAATTCATAAGCTCAGGAAAATAATCAACATCCTGAAGTCCCTAAAGACCCTGAGAACACTGTGCCTGGTTCAGAAGAAAAATAAAAAGAAGATCTAACAGCCTTTTAGCTCTGGGGCAGAATAGAAAGCAAGACAACCCTGGGTGGCCAAAAGCCCTAATTTGTGTAGGTTTATGGCTCAGAGTTTTCTTACATATTTAGAAGCAAAAATATAACACATTTTACAACTCACAAATTTCTATATTATTTTTCTCACAGGACTAAATACATATTAACATTTTATTACTAGCTTCTATTCAAGTTACATTGGTGGATTATGGCAAAATAGTAATATAGCTTTTAAAGAAAATGCATATTTGATACATCTACATAATTACCTGGGAGTGGTAGAACATCTTAACGAAACTGCAGTTAAATTTTAAAATCAAGTTCATACTTGAAACTGAATAAGGAAAATGCAGGCTGCAGCATTTCATTTTGTAGCACTGACAAAACAGAGCTCTCATAAACCCCTGCTTTTCTAAAACACAAGGTCTAGGCAAGCATATGCCTTGATTGGAAACTGGTGGAAAGACCACATTAAAACAAACTGGCCTTGTCAAAATGCTCAGAGCCAATATTGCCTTGAATTGCTCTTGATTAGTCTAATGAAATCATTCTTTTCAAAAAGTTTTTATTCACTGTAATTTACAGTGCTGCTGATATGGTCTCAGGCATTCAGCATTTCAACCCCATGATCTCCACCAAAGTGTCCACTCTTCTCCATCATTGTCTCAGGGTCTTCCCTGAAACCCTCCCTTCCTCCAAAACCCCTATGGTCACCCTGCCTTGGTAAACTCAGTTTGTAGACCAGTTCTCAGGTTGTTGCCTTTGGCCACTTGTTACTCCCTTCCTAAGTTTCTTTATATCCTGCAAATGAGAGAGATCATTCATTTCTGGCCCTTTCCTTATGGCAGACTTCAATTAGTATGACACCCTCCGGTTCCATCCACATAGCAGCAAGTACATGATATCATCCTTTCCATAGCTGAGTAGTATTCTATTGTGTATTTATACCATCATTTCTTCATGCAGTCTTCTGTTCAATTGGATTGCTTCCAGATTGGAGCTATTATGAATAGTGGAGCAATGATCACACATATACAAATGTATTTTCAGATAGAGTGTTTGGGTCGTTGGGGTATATGCCAAGAAGTGAAATCAATGGATCATATGGAAGTTCAATTCTTAAGCTTTTTAAGAGTGT
Organism: Sorex fumeus; assembly: GCF_029834395.1. NCBI lineage: Eukaryota > Metazoa > Chordata > Mammalia > Eulipotyphla > Soricidae > Sorex > Sorex fumeus. Next base: position 1,534,259 of record NW_026606100.1, read on the forward strand.
CCATAATATATTCAATGGTTAAACCAGTTGACATTTCTAACATTAGTGGATGAAGGTTCCTTTTTCCTTGCATCCATGCCAACATTGGCTGTCTTAGTCCTTTTGATGAATACTCATCTCACTAGTGTGAGGTATATCCCATTGTTATTTTGATTTGCATTTCCTTGATGCAAATCAAAGTGATGCAGAAATTATTCTTTAAATGATTGTGCATTTTCCTTTTATTCAAATTTTGGTTCTCATAAATGCTGGTAGAAAATTAAGATCAAAATGAGGAGACAGCCAGAAATTGAGCCGGAATGCTGGACTGTGGATGTGTCCATGAGGCACATAAATATGTCCCTACACATAATCCTGCAAGACTGTATGTACTGTCCTAGCTTGCCCCTTAAATGTATTTTTCCCAATTAACATGGGGAAAATTCAAAATGATATACAAAATATCTTTCAAATTTAGATGTGAATATATATACTTTTTTTTTTATCTTTGATGACTCGTAGTTTTAAAATTTTACAATGATTTTCAAATTAATACTAACAACTTCTCACTGAATACTCTTTAGAACAATTTTATTTACAAATGTTTCCTTTTTTTAGTGATAGTCCTTAGAATAACATTGGTTTTTCCTTTCTGCCTTGCCACAGGGAGTTTAGGTTTATTGGGTTAAAGCACTCCCATCACAGTGCTACCATTCCTCTGTGTTCATTTGTAACCTCTTTCTTTGTGCTTTGTTAACTTGTAAATATTGTTTTTCTCTTCTCCTTAAGTCTCTGTATAGTTACTTCAGAGCAATGTTCTTTTTGTATGGACACAAGAAGACAGTAAATGCTATGCTTTAGTAACTTGACTCTGAATGATATTTACCTCCTGGACATCTGTTCTCTTGTCTTAAGCCTCAGTTGCCCTAACTTCCTAGCACCCTAAAAGCAGGGTCCCGACGAGGGACTGGACAGACCCAGGGCAAGTGGTGAGCTGTGTTACATTAACCTGGCATTGAAAAGGGCCTGGCCGAAGTGCCATAATGCTTAACTATAAGTTAAGAGCATGGTAATGGACAAATGCGGTGATGACCCAAAATGTTATAACTAGATTGGGACCCTGCTAGGGTTGTAGCACTGTAGCACTGTCCTCTGGTTGTTCATCAATTTGCTCGAGTGGGCCCAGTAACATCTCCATTGTGAGACTTGTTGTTACTGTGTTTGGCATATTGAATATGTCAAAGGTAGCTTGCCAAGCTTTGCCGTGCGGGCGAGATACTCTCGCTAGCTTGCCGGGCTCTCTGAGAGGGGCAGAGGAATTGAACCTGGGTCGGCCTACCATTGTGCTATTGCTCCTGCTAGTGTTAGGAAAGATTAATCTGTCCTGAGCACTGTAGTCTGAGTCTGTGGGAAGATGTTCCCAGAAGAGCTGCCCTACCATCCTCGATGTATTTCTTACTGTGTCCATGCAAAATTAATATTAAGGAGTAGAATTAAAATGTTAATTAAGATGTTAATTACGTTACTGGTCTAAGGAGAAGAGGAATACCCCTAGGTGGTATTTCTGCCCTTGGCAGTCAGGTAGGGCTTTCTTATGTTGATTTTGCTACCTGACTGGATGTAACTTCAGCTCAGAGCGCTGGTGGAGAAAAGAGAGAGTTGGAGGAGAAGAGAGAGAGAGAGCAGGGCAGCAAGATAGAGCGTGGAGAGATGAGTGGGAGAGATAGGAGACAGGAATGAGGGGCAGTGTGAGACTAAAATGGGAGGCTCAGGGAGACTGGAACAGGCCTGTGGGGAGAATGGAATAAACAGCAACTGATCAATCAACTGGCTTAACCCTTGTTTCCTCCTCCTGTCTGCCCCATGGCTCAGGCTGCGCTGGCTGGGCTAGCGGCCCTAGGACCACTGAACGCAGGCAGTGAAAGGGAGAGCTGCAGGGCTTCTCCCCTGGCCGCCCCAGATACAGTACTCATCTTTTTCCTGTCTAACTCTTTCTTGGATAAAGTTCAAATCTTGGCTCTTGACTTCCAAACTTTATACTAGCACTTGATTCTAGCATTATTTCTTTCCAGGCTCCTAAGTGTTCTGACTGTGATGTTTATACTTCAAAATGCCACTGGATTATAAGAAATTAACCAGTAAGTCACTTACTATCTAATTTCTGGTTCTCTTGAATTCAAAAGCCAAAGAGGACAAGGACATGATTAGTTTAGTGCCCTTTACCTATTCTTGTTATAGACTGATGCAAACCACAAGGCACTGGAAAAATTATAAAAATATGTATTCAGTGAGTACTGAATAAAATTAGCAAAATATTAAAAAATTAAAAAGGAAACTATAATGATTCAGATTAAATATAATAAAATAAGTAAATAAAAGTGAAATAATGAAAGAACTAAAACTGAGAGCGATGAGTATTTACTTCACATTTACTAGGAAAGTACTTCGATGTCAACATTTACTTTTTGGCTTTTGGGCCACACCCCAATGTTCCGGGGACTATTGAGTCCTTGGGGTTGCTCCCATGCGGTAATGGGAATCAAGCCACACACTCCAGTCCTCTGAGTCACTTTTTAGCACAGAACTGAACACTTCATTTTGTTTTTGCTTTGGCCCACACCTGGCGTTGATCAGGGGTAACTCCTGGCTCTACATTCAGGAATCACAGCTGGCAGTGCACAGGGAACCATATGGGATGCCAGAGATGAAACCTGGGTCAGTAGCAAACAAGGAGTTTCCCTGCTAGCTGTATTATCTCTCCAGAACCAGAATACAACATTTTCAAATTGCTTGTGTCCATTTTCTTTCCAGCAACAACATATAGGATTACACTGTTGTGTGAATAGTCCCATGAGTTGCAATCCTGCTTCATATGTTAAAAAGATTTGCTAGAATACAATAGTATGAAAATTTAAAAATTGAGGAATAAAAGAAAAGAGACAAATGGAATTTATTCAAGTATTACACACATAAAAATTCAATAAAGTCCAAAATAAGTCATTATAATCAATAATGTTCAGAAAGATTGCTGGATTTGAAAATTAAACATTTAAAACAATTAGATTATTTTATATGAGCAACAAACTATTACATGTCTGATTTTACAGTGTGATATTTATAACAACACAAATAACAACTACAGCTAAATGTAATATATGTAAAATTTTTACAGTAAAATAATAAAACTTTATTGCATGCCATTAAATAAAACATGAAATAGATGAAAAATGCATCACATTCATATAACTGAAAGTTCTAATAGTAATTCTTACATATTAATCTATAAAAACAAAGACATTTTAATCAAAATGTATCAGTGTTTTCCAAGGAATGTGGCAACCATATGCTAAAATATGTATGAATGAGTTATAGAATTATCTGTCAAGGCAATTCTTAAGTGCAAAGACATAGTTTAACTTATATCAGAATTTACAATAAAGTTTTGTAGATTAAGCAAAGAATATAAAGAAATAAAAAATAACAATAAATGTCCTTAAAATAAACATATGCACCTATGAGAGTTCTAGATATAACAGGCTACAAATATGTTAACAAAAACACAAAGTACTGAAGCATAGCAACAGAAATAGCTGTTCTCCATATGGAGAAAGGATAGGGAAGGGGGTCCAGAGCTCTACTACTCTGCAAACAGGAAGAAACCCAGACATATCGGATGGATTAGTAACATCAATCAGATATTCAAGGATCTAAATTTTAGAGAAACATGGAAAATATACTGATAACAAAGAAAGCTACTAGAAAAAAACTATTAAAAATTAGTATACGTACAAATGCACACTAACATTGAACACTTTTGCAAGATTAGCACCATCATTAACTAGGCACGAGTTAAAAGTGAAAAAAAATTGCAATACACAAGTAAAAGGAGGAATGTTATAAACAAAAGAAACATCCATAAATTGATCTGCAAAAAAGATTAAAATTAAGAAAAAGGCAAATTATGAGAATAGACACTGAAAAAACACATTTAAGTAGCATGCATATATAAAAACAATAATACTCAAAGAACTACCAATTACAATAATAATCCTATATCAGTCTGTTTAATAGATTATCAAGAAATCAATAAATCTGGTTTAGAACACATGAAACAGGATAAAATACAGAACAGAAAGGAGGGTAAACTGAAGATCCATTTAACATTTCCATGCTGAAGTCAGATATAACCTACAGTCTAGCTATATGATCTTAATTTTTTTTATCCTATTAAAACTCATGGATTACTCTGGAGCTGGAGTCTCACCACACAGCATTTTTATTTCATTTATTGGTAAATATTTTATAATGGTGAATGGCAATCATATAATAATTCAAAAATTAATGCAACATGCTAAGTGTAACATGATTTCTAAGATATCATTCTCAGCACTTTTATATAGTGAGTGTCATAAAGGAGCTAGGAAGGATGATAGTTAACAAATTCATGGTCTCATCTCAGGTCCCTGTAAGAATTGTAAAGTAAATACAAGAAACATTTTGGCTAACGAACGAATAAATCAATGTCTAAAATAACCCAAAAAGCACGTTAGAAAGATAGAAATCAACTTTACTGGCATCACTCACCTATGATATTTATATTGGGACATGAGAGTCACAGCAGATTATTACTTTATTGTAATAAATTAATAATCCCCAGTATTTGTGTAATCCCAGTATTTGTGTTTAGAAATGCCATTGCAGGGTGGGGGGGCTGTTATTTTCTTTGCTATGCACTGGTCAAGTTTTATCATGTCTCTACTGAGAGATTACCTCTTCAAATGTTCATTGAGTTCTAAAATTTCATAGCTACAAAAAAGCAATTAGTTTTTAAATGTCATTATACGCGATCTTTAACATTTTTGAAGTTGTTTAATGTTTACTCCTCCTTGTAAAATAAAATAGCCCTCTGTATTTTCTGAAAGATGGCTGCAGAGTCCTAAAAAAAGTGTCTAAATACGTTTTCATCTACCACTGTAAGGGCATAACATGAACCAATCACCTGTGAACAACTTTATTCATGGAAAGAACACTGGATAAAGAAAAAATGACAAAACTTCATTTTTCACCTACAAGATAAGTCATTTATCATCTCTTGCCTATAAGTCATTTTTCATTTTGACATTTGGTAAGTCACTTCTCATTTCCATCTCAGTTTTCTTAACTGGCATTCATGAGCGAGGTCTTCCACATCTCAGAATGTGGTATCCATCAAAGATGATCATATTCTAGGAAATAGTCATGATATTAAAAATGGACATGACGCTTTTGTTGCCATCGTAGAACAGGCAACTGAGAACTAAGCCTTCCCTGAGAGCAGCAGGGTTGCTTACTTCTGAAGACTTTCTCCTTTCTCTGAAGATGATCATTGTCTTCCTGTGTCTTTCCGTGATGTGTTGATGTCCAAACTCTTGTACCTTTTAAAAATTATCCAGCATTTGGATTAGGGTACACCTCCAAGATCTAATATTAAGCATCTCCAAAGGAAGTCACATTCTGAGGCATTGAGGATTGTAGGCTCACAGTGTATGACCTGGGGAAAACAATCAAGTTCACAACACAGTACCTAAAATAAGTTATTGCTACTGACAAATGGATAATTCTTTAAACTCTATTACATACACCTAAAACAAAAGAGATTTTTTTCACTTATGGGAAGGTTAATAATGACTGAAAGGCATACAAGAGGAGGATGAGAGAAGAAAAGGTAAATGACATGAAAGAGTTCCTCAATTACCCCTGTAGAGTTTTGCTCCTCTGCTTTCCTCTCTCACCTATATCTTCAATCTCATTATCTCTGCTTGATTATGCTTGTCATCCACCAAGATTCCCCAGTGTGCTGGTCTCCAAACTTTTAAAACTGTAATTTACATAAGTAAATAAAATTTATGTTTTGAACCAGTATATGCCTATGTGTGTAAATATGTAACATTCATAAATATTCATAAGTATTTCATAAAATATATTCCATAAAAGCAAAATTCCCTCCTCTGCCACCTAAGTGCACCGTGCTCTTTTCTGATTTATTCTAGTGACTTCATAAATGTTGATGACTGGAACTTAAGAGAATCTCTGCAAAGCAACGAGAGATTCACAAAATTCAGGCAGAAACACATTCTTCAAACTCTGTAACTCCATACTCCCTCCATCACCCAGCACATCTCTTAGTTGCCCTTCTCAGCTAAACTTCTCAAAAATCTTTCAACATTCTTTATTTCTTTGCCATCAAGCAATCTATATCCCTCTAATCTGGCCTCTGTCTCATCCACTTAAGTCTTTCCTTGAAGGGTCACCAGCAGCCCCTGTGTTGCCAAATTCAACAGGCAGGTTGCAATAATCTTTCTCAACCTCTTTATAGCATTTTACTCTCAGCCCCTGACATACTTAAGATACACATATCCCTTAGCTTTTGAAACAGCAACCTCCAGTTCTTCCTATGAGCCCACAGTGCCCACCACAGTCACCTTCCTTTTATAAATCCTCCCCACTTTATCAGACCTGAAGGTTCAGAGTTAAATATTTCTATCAGTCCTCTTAGTAATCTTTATTATAGTCTAGGTTCTATTAAAAACAGCTAGATTAAGTATCTTATTGTCTATAAAATGCCAAATGTTTATCTTCTCAAGAAGTCTTTATGAGCAAGTCCAATATTCAGTTGCTTATTAGAGGTCTCAATTCGTATATCTTCTTCTAGAATCAAACAAAATCTTTCCAAAGTCACTAGTTTACCCATAAACCTATTGATTTGCCAGTATTCCTGATGAAATATAAAATGGCTTTCCCAAATCGGGAAATCTATCCTTTGTCCCTCTACAAATGCATTTACTGCCATAACCTATATTTATCAAATGTACTTTTGGCACTATCTAATTCCTTTTTAATCATTTTTTTTTCACATACCCCCCACACATAACCACCCTCACCACACATTATTTTTCACAAAGCAACCAAGTGGTCTTTTAAAAATGTGGCTTAGATAGTACCTACAGATGCTTTCTCCTTCCTTAACACGCATTCATAATGTCTGGTACATAAACACTCAACTCTTTTTAAAAGAATTAACAAATAATGCACTTGCCATACAGCCTTGAAAGAGACAAAGGATGCTGAAACAAAGTGCTTAGGAGTATTTTCCTTTACATAGTTAGAGGAAAGGAGATAAAGAGAACATTACATAAAAAAAAAGAGAGACTGTTATAATAAAATATTATTTCTGGAATGATCTGATTGTGGTTCACTTAAGTCAATACCATATATCCTTGAAAAATAGTTAGAGTATCCAAAATTGGAATTGTCAGGCTATGAGGATACAAGGAATCCCTCGATTATTTAAAAATGCTAGGAATAAAGTTGGTGTGTATATGTCTACTTCCATAATTCTGTGGTCAGAGTGATAAAATTTGGAAGACTGATAGCCACAGTTGTTAAAAAAAAAAAAACTTGGGTAGGGACAGGAACAAAAGTACAAGTGGTAGGTGTTTTCTTTGCATGAGGCCAATATGGGCTTGATCCCCAGCAACCCATATGGTCCCCTGAACACCATCAGGAGTAATTCCTGAGTGCAGAACCACTCTTATTGCCTATCCCTTGTGATGGAAAATTTTAATCACTCGAGAATACCTCTAAATGATCCCTCGCCTCATAGTTATGATGCATATGTACTCTTCCAGAAATTAAACATATCTTCCAAACTACCCATAAAACGGGACTTAAAATAACCTGGTGATAATGTGGTCCTTGGAATACCTGGGGTAATGTTCTTCTAATTACACTTATTGATAAAGATATCATGGGAGCAGAGTGTTGAGTTCTTACTCTACTGTTAAAAAAAGTACAGAAAAAAAAACCTTTCAACTCAACAAACAGAGAATATTATTACTTACGGGTTCCTAAAAAGAAAGCACATTCAGTGTATTTTTACATTTTCTTCTGAGACTTGGGAGAAAAACACAAGTGGAGACATACAACCTGGGAACTTCCACTTACCAGCTTCTAGTTTTTATATTGAGAATCTACCGGAGTTTTGAATTGATTCCTATTTTCTAACTTTAAGAATGAAACTATTTTCCCATTGTTTTACTGGTGTTTCTAATTCTCCATAGGCAGTATGGAAATTTATCTATGTAGGAGAGATGAAAAATCCAAACGGCTTGCATTTGGATTAACCCTCTAATATTTCATGATCATCACAAAGTCATAATTGTCTAGGCTTATTTTTTTTGGTAAGTAATTTTAGGAGGAAAAAGAAAATGACACAGGCAGAGACAAATCGAGTGAATAAGAGTCCCAAAAATAAAGGAATAGAAATTATACACCCTCAAGTGATTCCAAAATACTAAATCTCAATTTCTAATCTAATAAATGAGGATACCAAGACTATATGCAGAATCCTGTGGAGAGAAGTCCTCACATGTTCTCAGAACATCACAGATCTCCATTCCCATCACTTCGACTGAAGAACAAGTCAGCCATTTTGATCTGGGTTTGATGTGCAAAAGGGAAATAGAATGATTCCCACTTTTTCATGATTAAAAATAGAATGGCAAGATGGTCTTATGAGCCAATTTGAAAACCAAAGGCATCATATGCCAGCATATAGAAAGAAATAATGGTTATAATGGTGTTTTATTCATCACTGAATTTATCCTTAGATAATTCTAGGTAGTTCCTTTACTGTGTGGAATTTCTGCTAAATCCAACAATGCTTCCTCTTCTCTCCCTCTTCTTCTGGGACAGAAGCAAAGGGATGCAAATGGCAGACAGACAGCTAGTGGCTCCTCCAACAACTTCCAAATGTCACACTTTGCAGAAGATAACACTGACATCTAAATGTTCAAGCCAAAGGCAGCAAAAATGTAAAAAGTTAAATAATTCAGATCTCACAGTTTACATATAGGAAAAGTTGCAGATTTCTTAGCTCCAACGGTGACTGCATATGGCTGAATTGTTCAAACCTGAAATGTAGGTTAAAATGGTTTTTAAGGGCCTGGGCTGAAAAAGAGCCAGGCTGTGAGGCACAGGTGGTACTTTTACAGAAAATAGTACAGAGAAGAACCACGTCAGATATGTTCTGTGTGGCCTCCTTCCATCAGCTTCCTGCTGAATCAGGTGACCCAGGAGTTCCTGGAATCAAGATTCCATGTCATAGATGCATTTTTTACTGTCAAATGACTGAACTGTAGACTTCAGCTAAATTGCAGTCATTTTCCACTTGTTCAAAATATGACTCCCTAGGTAAAATTAGGTAGTGGAAGTGTTAGATTCCTCAGGAATTCATCTGAAGGAGAAGTCTAAGTACCTGGAAGTGGAGACTTCTCCTCACCAGGTTGCCTATGTAAGCCAAGGTGGCAGAGTCATCTATTCTGAAGTGGTGGTGGGGGCGGGGGGGGGGGGGGGGGATGGGGCAGATGAGTTTCCAAAAAGCGCACTCAAATTATGGGAACCGCAGGGGCAGAGAACTCCAGAATCCGATCAAGAGTCAGGATGTCTAGTTGCTTTTAGGAAAAGCACACATGGCTACTTTTGCAAAACCGGTACTAGAATAAGGGAGCAAGGCACTGAATTACACCTGTCCTCTACACCAGGTCATGAAACACAGATTTTCAACTTGCCCAGTCTTCCTAGGTACGGACACTGAGTGTACACTAGAGTAGCAGGAGTCATTAATGTTGAAAATTTCAGAATTTGAAAGGTGAGACCAACATGGAGGCAGAAGGGGCAGGTAGCCTCTTGAGGCCCACAAGTGGAGCAGTCTGACATTTCAGAGAAAGCTCAAGAGTGACAGGCCTAAGGTAATGAGGTCCCTGGAGTGCCATTTTTTTTCTACAGACATAAAGATGAAAACTTATTTGGCAAAAAAGAACTGGCCAACTTCGTATTTCAGAAATTGAAAATGCATTTTTGTCTCTTACCTGAGGAAGCAGTGCGTTGTTAATCTTAGAAATATCAATATAAGGGCTTGGCTCCACCCGCCTATGGCTCCTGAAAGCTAAAGGAAGGCTGAGCAGGAGCATGTCAGGGGACCTGGATGGGACTCAGAAGCCCCATTCTGCTTCGGAGGTCAGGAATGAACCCTGCTCTCAAAGAGCACTTTGCTCCTCAATCATACATTTCTTCATCTCTCCATAACTCACCATAAACATACAGAGACATCCCAACTATAGATTCCAACCACACAACAACATACAAGAAAGAACTCCAACCAGCAAAGGTCACAATGGTAAAACAACAAAGAAGCCCACCAGGTTTAGTGAGTGAAGATACTGGCCTGGATAATATGGTCAATAATAATGAGCTATAATCAGTAATGATGAGCTATATAACCTCCCTGTTGGAATTGTTAAATAGCTGGAATTGTTGAGGATGCATAAGGAGCTCAAAGAAACAATGAAACACACCACCAATAAGAAATAGCAATATAAGTAGACACAGCCAAGTTTTCGGCATCTAGAGAGAATGGCTCAAAATTCATTAAGCTTTACCATATGTAAAAGATACAGTAAGGTGGATAATAACCACAAATTGCCATATCTTTCCCTCTCCTCCCTTTCCCTTCTCTCATTCCTTTTCTTTTCTCTCCTGCTTGCTCCTCTGCTTCGCTGCCTCTGATTGTTTCCTTTCTGAATTTATGAGTCTTTGGGGGGTGGCATTAGGCCCTTCTTGATTATGTGTCTGGGGAGCACTCCCACTATGTTGTCAGGGGTCCACCCGGCAGTGCTCAGGAACTACATAGTGACATGGATTAAACCTGGGTCAGCCACATGCAAGGCAAAACACCTTAACTTGTCTTCCTAGTTCTTTAAATGTACTGTTTCTTTATCTTTCCCTCTCTCTCTTCCTCCCTCCCTTCCTTCCTCCCACCTTCCCTCTCTCCCGCCATCTCTGTCTCTGTCTCTCTCTCCCTCTCTTTCTTCCTTTCCCGACACACTCCCCTCTGGACTCAACCCCCTCTCTCACCTTCCTTTCTTTCTTTCATGGGAAAGGGGTGGCTCTGGGACATACCCAGCTGTACTCAGGGGTTACTCCTGGCTCTGCACTAGGGGACCACTCCTGGCAGTGCTTGGGGAACTGTATGTGGTGATGGTCATTGAACAGGGGTCAGCCACAAGCAAGGCAGGTGTCTTACTAACTATACTGTCTCTGGTCCCAAATGTATGAGTGCTAAACACAGCTATAGAAGCTTTTTTCAAACAGCATCTAAAATATGTTCTTACTGCTGAGTCTTTAACACCATCCCTATAGGAATTTATTCATGAAGAGTTATTTTCTTTCTCTCTTTTTTTTAATTGAATCACCATGAGATACAGAGTCAAAAAGCTGTCTGTGGTCTGGTTTCAGTCATACAATGTTCCAACATCCATCCTTCCACCATTGTACATTTTCCACCATTAATGGCCCCAGTTTCCTTCCTTCCACTTATCCCCTGTCCGCACCCCTGCCCCACCACACACACACACACACACACACACACACACACACACACACAAACACACACACACACGTCTATCTCTACTCTATGGCAGGCACTTTCCATCTTTCCAAAGAGAGTTATTTTCTCATTCAGAGCATAAAGGAAAAGAAATGGGGATTCAGGACACTGCTTACATAGCTTTAACTTGAAATTTTTATATGACATTTGCCAAAGTATTATGTGAATACAAATTCACAAATTGAATAAAGTCATTTTGAAAGAGCAGAAAAGCAAAATAGCAGCTTTGTTCTGATATTACCACTTAAAAACAAGAACCAATTTGAGTATACCATTGTAACATAAATTATCATTTTACCAACATCCTGCATTAATTTGAATTTTTTTCAAATTAGCTATTAACCAAACTTCATGTTCAAGTATTACTGCTTGTTCCAGAAATAAGATTCATAAGATAATATATTCATTTTTGTAACTTTTGGAAAATAACCATCCTAATAATATTTTCTATTTTATTAATCTTTTACTCCAGAATGATTACAAGAAAGAGACTACTGAAGTGGCTTTCAGATTGCAAATATTAATCATTTAATGGATTTTTCCTATTTGTTTTGATGGTACTCTCCATTTCAACTGACAGAAATCATCTTTTTTTTTGTATTTATGACTCTTTCCTTACCAATTATATCCATCACAGAAAATTTAACAACAGTATAAATTAACAATGAAGATCCAGTTTGCTGAATTGACAACTAGCTCTTTCACTGTAAAAAACAAACATCAAAATTCTACAAAAAAGAGTTCCCCCAGAACTAATAATCATGGGAGCAAAGCAACCTGACCTATAGCACAGACATTTTATGGACACTTTAAAGAATCTATAATTCAAAAAAAGGTTAAAAAACATTATTTTGAGTTTCCAATTCTCAAAGCCATCTCACAAACTCATACTTCTTTGAATAATACGTTTCTAGTTATCTTACATGCTTCTTTTCCCCTCTTCTCACCACCCAGTCCATCCATTTTTTTTTCCTTCATCAAATAGTATTTGACAATAAACTTTCTGTCACATACATTTTTAGGTGTGTGTTTCTGTGTTAAGAATATATCAATGAGCCAAATGGCAAAAGGTCCCATCCTTATGAAATTCATATTTTATGGAAGTAGGCACATAATAAACTGCACATAATAAAATGTAAATTGCAACTTTTACTAAAGGGGTATCGCTACTATAGAATTAAAAAAATGAATCATTGTAAACAAAATCAGAAATGAAAGAATAGCAGACTTCAGTTTAAACATGTTCCACTACTCGTGGAAAATATGACATTTCATTAGAGAGTTGAAGAAGTGAAGGTATTGACCATGCAGATATCCATCAAACACCTAGGACAAAGACCTGAGGTAAGATCTGATTGTTACGGTCATGAAAAAGCCAGGGGACATGTGCAGCTGAAGAATTAGAAAGGAAGAATATAGCATCAAGAAGAGAAAGATCTAAATCATGTGAGTCTTTGTAGCTACTGGAAGGATTATGACTTCCACTCTGAGTGCACTATAATGAAGTTGGATGAGAGTAGTAATATAATATGGCCTTACATATTTTTTTTCTTTGAAATGGAAGATACTAACTCTTGCCAGTGCTAAGAATTTACTCCTGGTTCAGTACTCAGTTACCATTCCCAGTAGTGCTGAGGACCATGTGTGGTGCCAGGAGTCTAATGGGGTTGACCGTAAGTAAGGCAAGGACCCTAAACCCTGTATTGTGACTGTTCTCAGGATCTTACATTATTGAAAAGTTTTACTGAGCTGGGTTCAAATTGGAAAATGCAAGATTATAATGAAGTATACAAGTTAAGAAGCTACTACATATGAAGGAAAGGGTTAAGCTGAGAACAACAAGCTTGGAACAGCTGGCACTTTGAAATGTTTTGAAACTAGACTTAATAACTTCTCTGATGCATATTATGTATTCCATGAGAACATTCTTTGGTCTATAGGGGGAGAATGATGCTGTATACAGGCTCTTTATATATCACAAATTTACTCAATATCACAATTGTTTTCAATTTAAAGAATTCCATAAGCTGCAATATTTGTTCAGATTATTGGCAAAATTAAATATGAAAGTGTATATATAAAAACATGTTCAACACTATATAAAATTAGTGGTGCATTAAAATATTATATATTGTAAATATACATTTCAAAAATGTAGTATAATAAATAAATATGAAATTAATTTAGCAAAATATATGTAAGGTATTATAAATAAAATAAAGTTTTACATAATTAAAACATGTATGTATTTTACAAATTAGGTAAATTAAGTTCCAAAAGGTTATTGTAAATAATTTTTGATACACAATAACACATTAATTCACACAGAGAAATCTATTATTCTCTTGCATCATCCCAACCAAAGTTTAAATTGATAATGTTGAACAGGGTTTCATCATTTAGTTAGACATGATTTTATTATCAACAAGAACATTTAGAGTAAATATTAGCATGGTAAAAATCTATCCAGGACAGGGATGTAAATAAGACACCTATCTAAAAAACGTCTAACTGAAGAATCATTTTCTCAATATGCAGTCTCTGTATATCAAATTCCTCACTAAACTGGACTCACTCATCTCTGCATTATTTAGAAATAATAAATCCACAACATTAAGTAGAGTAAGACTTGGCTAAACTTTCATTAATGTCATAACCAACACTTTCAAACATAATCAATTTTTCATTCAATTTCATTCTAGTCTAACAGTCATTAAAGTCATAATGAAATGTATTTTAATAAGCACTTGCACATTTATTTGTTAATTTGTTAATCATCTCTTCAGATTGTATTAAGATTCCCAATAAAAAAAATTAGTGGTCTATATAGTCTAATATAGACCATAAACTTGAATACTTACAAAATGTTCTGACCTCTCAAGGGAAAAATTTTTCTAAACCAATAAAATTTCATTTAAAACTATAATAATCCATACCATTATCCAAACTATGTGGTATTAATTTTAATTACCCATTATGTCAAGTAAGTGTAAGACATATCATTGAAAAATATTTATTCTAGATATTTTAGAAAAATTAAATATGTAGCTGACAGAATTTATTTGTAGCATCAGAACAATCACATTACATTCTAGTCCATAGTTTAGCAGTATTCTCAATATAGAAATCTTACTACATTATATATAACGCATGTAAGCATATAATACATACTTATTATGCAACATAGCCTATAAAATTACTAAAATATCATTTTTCACTTAGAGGTTATTTTATTTATTTAAAATATATTTTTAACTTTAAAGAGAATTTTGAATAGTCTAATTAACAAAAATCACTCAAATTAATTACAAAAATAATAATTTGATTATTTATAAAATCAATCAAAATTATTCATGGGTTAAGGCACTTGGCTTGTATACAGTCAAACTTGGTTCAATCCTTTGCACCACATACAGTCTCCTGAGCACCAACAGGAGTGAGCTCTGAGCACAGAGCCAAGAATAAGACCCGAGCACTTCTGAACAGGACAAAAGCCCCATGAATAGCCGAACCCCTCCCCCCCAAAAAATTTTGTTGAAACAGTGATACAGTTCTTCTTATTTTTCTTTGTTTCTAAGGAAAGAAGTGTTTCTGGCAGAGTTAGTGAACCTGGAGTAATTCCAACAATGTTCAAGCCCAAAGATGCTCAAGGACCAAGGACCACCAGGTCCATACAGCAGGTTCCAAACTGGGAAGGAGCACATGGTGCCAGAAATCAAACCCAGAGCCTTGGCCATTAAGGCATGTGATCCATGGCTCTTGGTTTATTTCTTTAAATACTTCAGAGGTGGAGTCTGGAAATCTTTCTACTCATATTCTATCTTTTAATTATAATGGTTCTGTCAATTTTAGAAAATGGATTTGTTAGCTAGGCTTGAGTTTTCACATTCATGTTTGTAAAAAGGTAACACTTTCATCCTTAATATACATAACAGCATTTGTCTTCAAAGTAGTAAAAATACTTAGATGAAATGATAAAGAAAAATGTGTTTGTCTTTAAAAATATGTTCAGAGAGAGAAGAAAAGCACTTGCCAAAGAGGCAGGCTGGACAGATAATAGGTGGGGGCAGATGGGAGGGAAACTGGGGACACTGGTGCTGAGAAATGTACACTGGTGGGGGGATGGGTGCAGAACACTGTATGACTGAAACATAATCATGAACAGCTTTGTAACGGTCTACCTCACAGTGATTCAATTTTAAAAAATTAATTAAATTTTAAAAAATTAATTTTTTTTTAATTTTTTTAAATTTAATTTTTCATATTAAGCAAAAGAATACTATAGACACCTTTATGACAGTAAATTGGGGAACCCAGAAGAAATTGATCAACTTTAAGTCATTACAACCTTCTGAATCAGGAAGAAATTTGAATACCCGAGAAGACCAATTACCATCATGAAAACTGATACACCAATCAAAAATTTCTTTTTCCAAAAAAATCCTGGTCCAGAAAGATTTCTTAGTGAATTCTACCAAAACTTCAAAGACCTACCATTCTTCTCAAACTCTTACAAAAAATCAGTGAAACAAGAATTATTCCTAACAGTTTCTATGACACCACATGATTTAAAGTAAAACTAGCTACATGCCAGACATTTCTAAAATTACAGATTACTATATATCCCTGATTAATACAGATTCAGAAATATGCACCCAGAGATCATAGTTCACTACAATGGAGATAGTGATAAAGGACTGAGCCAGTTCACAGAGAACTGTTCTCATATATCAGCACCAAATGTTCTCATTGAAAGAGACAAGGGACTTGAATGCCTAAAGGTGAACACTGTTTACACATCTAAAGTCGAAAAGGAAAGACATCCCATAGTCTTTCATGCAGAGGCATGAAGGGGAAGAAAGAGTAAAACCAGAATGCAAAACAACAAAAGGCTTGGATTAGGAAGAGCCAAAAGAAAATTTAGGCTGGGCAACAGTAATAAGAGAGGTAGATTGGTACATTATCATAGGAAAAGCCCAAACACCAGCATAAACGGTGTGCTGTACACTGAAGAAACCCAGAATATCTCAGATGAGTGAGCTGTACAGATGCAATACAGAAAAATGAATCTTGTAACAGAATCCAGACATGATAAAAGATACATGGACTCATAGATTCTGAAGTATGAGCAATCTTATTGAGTCCAGTCAGAGAAACAACAAATTTATTAAAGAAATTAAATACGTGTTAAAGAATAATTCATAACAATCTGTGTTAAGTTTTGCCTCAAACCATGCCTAGGTAAGCCACATTTAGACTATGTACAAATTTAGATCTACCTTGATTTAGTGGTTTAGTTTTAACTAAATCAGAGTTCTGTATGACTTAGTTATGTCCCAAAATCACCCATCGATGGTATATATACACACTAAAACCACAGCAATAATGTTCTCCCTCTCTACCCTCTTCCCATATTTTTCCCTCTGCCTTCTATAACTTCCTTCATCCTTTCCTCACAAAACTCTGTGAATTCAAAGGTTTTCTGTTACACTAAATAATAAGAAACATCCATGGTGGAAAATACCCTCTCATTTTCCAAGTATGCACTCATAATAGACACAGAAAACACAAAACAACAACAATTTAGCAGAAAAGTGCAAATATCTTCTAGTCAAGAGTATAGATCTTACTCCATTATATCATATTGCAATGTTATTAATTTTTCATTAAGCATATGCTTTATTTAACAAGTAATAATATTCTTACTATGCTGTGACAGAACGTAGAATGTGGAGAAAGTAGAGATCCACAGCCATTTGGTTGCCTCATTTAAGGCAATGATATTGGCAACATTTTCTTGGAATGCAGCTAAATGACAATTGAAGGAATACATTATAGACTTCAGATATGCATAATGCAATATTTTCATGCCTTGTGTGTAAATATTATGACATGTCACCAATGCCATTATATAACAGACGGAATATTCTGACAAATATGCTGTCCCACTGGCCATGAGATGCATTATCTACTTGTCACTAATAAACTAGCACACTAAATATTACAAAAATTATGACCATTTTAATAATCAGACAGCAGTCCTCTCTGAATTCTTGATACTTGAAGACAGAATTCTCCATAGAAATAACAAACATTAATATTAGAAAGAGGTGACGGAAGTTCTTTCTGTAAGAGATTGTGTAAAGGATCTTTTATAAATTGTAAATATGTTTTCCAGTTAAGAAAGCAAAAAAACCCATAAAAAGTAAGAAGAAGAAATGAACAGATAGTTTCACAAAGAAAACATACAGATAGCCAACAGGTATGTGACAGAATTTAAAACTGTTCAGCATCGAGCATACAGCCGAAGAGAAGGGCCACATGGAGGGCGGGATCCACAGCTCCCAGAGGAAAAAAAAAAAACAGGTTCCAAAAAGAGCCGAGATCATCGGGAAGTCCCAGATGGGGTAGGTACTGCATCCCGCCTCCCCCAGATGGAACCCTGGTGACCAGAAGCCTCTACAAGCACAGCTCGAGTATGCGGTAACTAGGACTTTTCCTCAAAACCGCGCAGCCGCTTATGCGGCCGTGCAACATCTCTCTATATACAAAGTGATCAATGGGAAGTAAACCACCGAATGTTTCTTCCATAAAATCAGAGTTAAGTTTGGAGCACAGCCACAGCCCCAGAAACACAAGGACTTAATGCAGAACCCGGCAGCTTGGAGCAGAAAAGTGAACTATGCGTTAATCCACGCCATCATGTCTGTCTGGAGGGGAAAGGGTGTTGCCCCATTCGCCCTCTCCTCTCTGGAAAGAAAGATGGCGGCTGCATGGGAGCCTTGTGGACAGCAGGTATGAGCCAGGGGTGTGGGGGCGACTAAAACCTCATAGGAAGGGGGGCGTTTTGGTCTGCCCTTCGCGCCCTACCGAGGCCACCAGTTGCCCCCCACGAGCGGCTCTCTGGCACGGCCACGACTCCAGAGCACAGAAACCAATTTCTTAACTATCTGACTTTCAGTAGAAATACTTCCAGGGTCAATAAGTAAAATAGCAGAAATCTAAAACCAACATTTAATTCTTGAACCCAGCTGTAGAAAGCAAATCACTTCACAATGCTTTTTCAGCATGTCTGATTTGGGGCGGGGGGTAAACTCTAAATAACAGTGGTGAATCTTTTATTGAAACAATGAATCTAATCAAAGCAGATAGAGTTTTAACTAGAATTCATCTGCATCACAGGGACTGGGAGGGGTGGGGGTGGGGTTTTATTGGGGTTCTTCATGGTAAAAAATAAGTATTGGTAAAGGGAAATGTGTTTGTATTTGCATGACAGAGACCTAAACCTGAAAGCTTTGTAACCTTTCCCACAGTGATTCAATAAATAAATAAATAAATAAATAAATAAATAAATAAACTGTTCAGCATCAATGACTGCCAGGGAAATGTAAATCAAACAACATGTATGAAGCTTTGAGTTTGGTTCCCAGCACCACACACCAAAGAAAGTGAAAAATATGTACCAAAAAAAAAAAAAAAAGAAAGAAAATCAACTTCCGAAGAACCAAAGTAGACTGGCTTCAAATTTGAGTTTTACATATGCAGATGCCAGAAAATAATGTAACTGAAAATTCCCCATGGTTATAGCAGAAAACTTGGGATAAAGAATTAAATACCCTGCCTGCTCTTGATTAACTGATAAAGTACAAAAGAAATAGAAATCTATTCACTCATGTGCTAATTCCATCAGGGTATTGAATGGATCATCCTCTCTGATGTTGAAAAAAAATTATTTCGCATAATCAAAAATGTGATGTTAAAAACTCAGAAGAAATGGCAGGGCTATAGAGAAATTATAGGCCTTATGTGGCTGCTCTCAGTTTAATCACTGAAACCACATGATCACTCATAACATATAACGAGGGGAGGCCTCGAGCCCCCAGGCACAACTGAGGGAGTCCAGTTAATACCTGGAAAGCAGGTCTTCAGCAGTGCCATCCTAGAGAGTTCTCACTAGCCATCAGTAGTGCAGATGGTCAAGAATCACCTGGAAGGGTCCCCATACTTCCTAAGCATTGCTTGGGAACTCTCCACCCGGACATACACACACACACAAACATACACATACACACACACATACACCCCCCACACACATACTACACACACTCATACACACATAACACACGTGCATGTAAGATTTAGAAAGTAAGATTTGAAAGAAAAAGAAAGTTAAATTTGGAAAATACACAAGGAGTTTATTTTTGATGATGCTCTTCAAATAAGTAACTTACATGTGTAGAACAAAATCACAAATAAAAATGCAATGTCAACAGAAATTAAGATACTATAGAGAAGTTTGCCTTGCGCATGGCTGGCGTGGCCAAACCAGGTTCGATTCCTTCTCCCCTGTCAGAGAGCTCGGCAAGCTACCGAGAGTATCTTGCCTGCAAGGCAAAGCCTGGCAAGCTCCCTGTGACATATTCAATATGCCAAATACAGTAACAACAAGTCTCATGATGGAGATGTTACTGGGCCCACTCGAGCAAATCAATGAACAACGGGAGGACAGTGAGAGTGACTATTTCACATATTAAATTTGATAGAAAGGGGCTGGAGCAATAGCACAGCGGGTAGGGCGTTTGCCTTGCACTCAGCCAACATGGCCGACCTGGGTTCGAATTCCAGCATCCCATATGGTCCCCCGAGCACCACCAGGAGTAATTCCTGAGTGCATGAGCCAGGAGTAAGCCCTGAGGATTGCTGGGTGAGACCCAAAAAGCAAAAATAAATAAATAAATAAATAAATCTGATAGAAAATAATCACACAATTCTGACAGTGTCAAAATGAGAAAGACATCAATAGGGCCCTGAGCACGGTGGCCTCGGTGCTGGTGGTGGTGGCCCTGGTGGTGGGGGAGCAGTAACTTTGGAGATCAAAGCCATAAACTTTAGCATTATTTTAACCATCTTTCCTAAACTATAATTTAAAAAAGAGGAAGGAAATGAAAAGAAAATAATAAAGCTAAAAAAAATTAAAAATAAAAACAAGAAAAAACAACCCTGCATGAAAGTCAGTACTCATCACCAGTATTTCTCGACCCTTTACTCTCCATGACCCCTGACAAATCTAGTGACAGTGTTTTCTTCTTCTGGCTGCCGCTGTCCTTTAGGCAATCTTGTCTTCTTAGCACAGAGGTAAGGCGTTTGCCTTGCACGCGGCCAACTTGGCCAACCTGAGTTCGATTGGGAGAGCCTGGCAAGCTACTGAGAGTATCTCGCCTGCACAGCAAAGCCTGGCAAGCTACCCGTGATGTATTTGATATGCCAAAAACAGTAACAAGTCTCACAATGTTACTGGGCCTGCTCGAGCAAATCAAAATATGATACTGAGACCCACATATTATATTAGAATTATTAACCACATGAAACTACTTTTGGATCAAGGATTTCTACTTGCTTTGTGCTCAGGGATCACTGTGGGGAGTTTAGGGGGACAATATAGGGTGCCGGGATCTAACTCAGGTCAGCAGTGTGCAAAGTAAGTGCCATACTACAGTCTCTCTCCAGACACCACATGAGTTCTTCTTAAATAATAACCAAATAAGCACTTTAAAATCTTAATTTAGTTCTTTTAGTAACAACTAATCATGATTAGTGTAACAGATCACACGGATTCGGGTCTTGAATCTGTGAACAAAACATTTCAAATGCACACGGCCAACCTGGGTTCGGTCTCCAGCACCCCATATAGTTCCCCGAGCACCCCTTGGAGTTATCCCTAAGTTCAGAGCCAAGAGTAAACCCTGAGCACTGCTGGGTGTGACCCAAAAAGCCAAAAAAAAATTCTAAAATATTTGTTTATTTAATAAAATAAATGTTTTATTGACCTTCTCAGTATATCTATAATATACATGAAAATTATTATGGTTAAGCAATGTTTAACAGCTATTAGTAGCTTCTACAATTCCTGAGTACAGAGCCCCAAAGCCAAATATTTTCTCACTCAACTTATAATTCACATATAATTCTCCAGTGTCACTTATATTGATCAACAATGCTCTTATCCAATTCTAAAGTGCCTTTAATAAAATGTTAGATATACTAAATTTTCTTCTAAAGCCATTTGGCAACACATATTTAACATTAACCAGGAGCTATACAAATTTTGCAATGTCGGTTCTTTTATCTTGTATCACATATATTCTGATATTAATCTCTGAAATTTATCGATGTATTAAGCAATAGATTACTCCTCAAAAGTGAAATGATGGAACATGGTGTTACTGATACTAAGGAACTATTATTTTTCATGGTAAAATTTACCATTAAAAAAATACTATGATGAATAACAGACTTAAGTAATACTCTTCAGTAACTATGTCTACTTTCTATAAACTTTCTTCCTTTATTTTATTTCATATAATTCATTTAAAAATGATTCCAGAAAGCTGAAGTGATAGTACAGTGGGTATGGTGATTTGCCTGGCACATAGACAACCTGGGTTCGATCCCCAGGACCCATATGGTACCCCGGGCACCACCTGGAGTAACTTCTGAATGCAGAGCTCCAAAGTCAAATAAATACCATAACAATGTTTTTAAAATTCAAGTATCTTAGTCTTATTAATGTGTTCTAAATTCATTTAATAGCTTTGCATAAAACTGAAATTGTTGCTCATCAATATTTTTTCCAATATTTTCACTATTTACATCTCATAAAGTTTAGCTTTAAAATAACTATATTTTAATTCAATACTATGTTTCACTGATAATAAATCTATATTTAAGGGAAGTTGTAATCTACTCATTAATAGTTGCAATTGGCAGCAATCCAATAATGTTCTTTGTGAAAAACACTCAAATTATATAGCCCAAAACTTAACTCTGTCTCAATACTTGTACACACAACAGAAAAAGATAACTCTAGCTTTTTCTCACAACTAACCTCTAATAATTTTTAAACTAAAATAAACCACACCCTCCCAATACAGTGATGACCAAACTGACACTCAAAGAACAGAAAATAAAATGAATAGTTGGTATAAGGAAAAGAAAATCAATTTCAGCTCAGTGTGTATATTGACTGCACTCTACCAAGTAGTTTTATCATATTGTTATTCATAATTTTTTGCAATAAATTCTGCCAACTATGTGATTATTGGTAATTATTTATGCAATTCTTTCTCTTCTGTTTTGTATTATATTGCTGCTAGCACTCTAATTTATCTTCTTTTTCCTTTATAAAATACCAATCAGAATCTACAAGATGGATTTTATGACCTACTCATGAGCCACAACCAACATTATCAAAATACTATATATGGAGAGATGGACTATGAAAGAAAGCATCTAAAAATTCATATGCTTCATAGGAAAAGCATGACTTAAACACAAGGATTCTAACACCATTTCACCCCCTATATACCATCTTCCCACTTATTTTCCACCTAGTAATATTCCCAGAGTAATTTCTCAGCACTCTCTCTCTGTACTATGATCAATCATTGAGTTAGCATCCTGTATAATATTGAGAGTCATAACTGTCCAAAATGTGTTAGTATACACCAGAAGTCACTATCACTGTCACTGTCCTCCTATTGTTCATCGATTTGCTCGAGCGGGCACCAGTAATGTCTCCATTGTGAGACTTGCTGTTACTGATTTTGGCATATCAAATACGTCACGGGTGGATTGCCAGGCTTTGCCATCGGGCCCTCTAAGAGGGGCAACAATAGAAGTATTAATTATATATGTATATCTTATAGATTAGGGATTACAAAATTTGAAATAGATGAGCATTTTAGACAGTTGAAAAATTAAGATAGGGCCAGAGCAATAGTAAAGTGGGTAGGGCATTTGCCTTGCACACGATTGACCCAGGTTCAATTCCCAGCATCCCATATGGTTCCCCAAGCACCAACAAGAGTAATTCCCTGAGCGCAGAGCCAGGAGTAACCCCTGAATATCACTGGGTGTGACAAGAAAGCAAGCAAGGAAGGAAGGAAGGAAGGAAGGGAGAGAGGGAGGGAGGGAGGGAGGGAGGGAGGGAGGGAGGAAGGAAGGTGAAGTTCTACATAGAAACCACTAAAGATGATATCATGCTGCACTGATTATCAGACTTGACCCAGGTGCCTTCAAGACAGTCTACATACTGGCTAGATACTACCTTCTACTGAGACATTAGAGAATGTGAATAAAAGGCCAGACACTGGAATCAAGTTTAGTGTGTTCAATTTTCTTCCTACCATGTCAATGCTTTGCCTCATCTCACTAAATTTAAAAAGAGATATTATATCTTAAGTTATATTAACAATAATTAAAATGCACAAAACACTTTAAACAGTACTGAAATTTTGTAAGCACACAATAAGTGACAATAATTATTGGTTTCTCTTGTGTTTTAAACCCACCACTGGTTGCACATATGCACATAATCTAAGTGTCCTCTTTTCCTTATTATAGTATTGCAGAATTGACTGTGCTCCTCCTCAAATACTCTAAAGACTTCACAAGACTCTGCAGGGCACAGAAGAAAGACCAAGTGAGGACACAGCAAAGAGATAGCCATCTGCAAGCCAAGGACGGATGCTCGGGGTGGGGGTGGGGGGGGCTGGAAATCTGCTGACAGCTTGATGTTAGATTGTCAGCCTCCAGAATTATGAAACAATAAGTGTCTGTTGTTCGAACCACCAGTCTGCATTTTGTTAGAATAATCCAAGCAAAATAATAAAGGGCTTTGGGTACTGTGAAGTGGAATGCTCTGTGATAAATATCTGAGAATGTGGAAATGCTCTTGAAGCTAGATAATGAGTAACGGGAGAAGCTGGGAATGTTATGATGCATAGACGTTCAAGCCGACATTGTTCAGAAGGAAGATGGTAGAATTCTGCCTTCAGCTGAGGTTTCTGATGGAAATGTGAAATCTAATGTTAGATTCTGACACTGGGGGGAAAGTGATCCTTGTAATGTAAAGTGAGAAAGTTATCCTTACCACAAGAACTGTAGAGTTGGCTGAGCAGTATTACAGTGTTCTTGTGGAAAACTAAAGAAAACTGAATTTGGAAGTAAATAAATTGGGTAATAAACTGAGCGAGTTTCTAAGCAACATATTGGATATATCACCTAGTTTCTACTTACTGATTTTACTGATTTACAGTGAAGAAAGAGATACATTTGAAGAGATTATTAAGCAAAAGAGAACCAGAATTTAAGGGTTTGGAAAATTCTCAGCTTGTCCATATTGCAAAAGGGACAGACAGAGAAGAACGACAGGTACCTTCTGAAGAAAACACCAAAAGTGTGCCTGAACAGTCATTCCATAAAGAGTCTGTGGGCATGATTTATAAATCTAATCATCCATCTCTGAAGAAAACAGGTAGAGAGCGTTAGCTGTATCAGCAGAAATGCTGTCAGTTTTGACAAAAGGGAACAGATATGGGACAAAATGAATAAAGACAGTGAACTGCTGGAATTCAACAGCATGGGGCAAGAGAACTATTCATCTTCCAACTTATGATGCCCTTCAAATAAAGAACAGACGCTAAAGGCACCCCTGTCATGTTTCTGGGTCTAAAGGTGAAAGACTATCACCCTTCTTGGCCTCCGAAATCTAGACCCATTTCCTTGATAAGTTAGTTAAGCTGCTGCTCAGAGCACCAGCAGTGTATTTCCTGTACTGCTACCCAGGCCCAAATTGTCTCTAGAGTCTCAAAAGGAGGGATTGAGTCCCTGTTGTACCTGAACAACAGAGCACCGAGGCAAAGAGGATTTTCCTTAAGTCCTTGTATCTAATAGGCTAAATTTTAAACATATCCAGGCCATTTCTTCTTGCACATTTCCCTTTTGGAATGGGATAACCTACCCAATGCCTGCCCTTATCATTTTGTTCTGAAAGCAGAAGATGAAAGATTTCAGATTCAATTCCAGAGAGGAATTTTGTTGCAGGATGAATGGTTAACATTAAGACTCATTCATATGATTTATACATTTAGATCAATCTGGGGACTTTGAGTTGATACTTATATAAATTCAGATTAGAGTTGAAGTGGGATTGAACATTTTTTATATACGGAAAGGACATGGGTTTCGGAGATCCAAAGAAAAGAGTGTTATGGATTATATCATGATGCTCTCAAATTCACATTGAAGCTCTAATCCCAACCCTATTAGAGTGTGACTCTTTTGGGAAGTACAATCTTCAAAGAAGTGATTAAATTAAAGTCAAGTCTCTAGATTAGGGTCTTGACCCAAACTGGAGTTCTTTAAAGAAAGGAAATTTTGTACATAGTAAGAGGAAAAAAAGGATGTGCAGGTGGAAAGAAAAAAAACTATGTGAGGAGACGACATGAAAGCAAGAACCTGAAAACTAAGGCAAAACCAATCCTGCCCCTACCAATAACCAATCTTGTACTTCCAGCTTCCAAACTGAAAAAACAATCAATTTTTGTTTTTGAAGTCACTCGCAACTCGGTAATTTGTTACGGAAGTCTTACTAACTAATACAAATTGCTTGCACTTCAGTTAGCAAATGTAGCAAATGAAAATTCTATAAAACATGAGACAGATTCTATTTTTTATGTTGTACCTGCATCTTTTTATTTTTAGGCAAAGTAATCACCTTCCAGTCTACTTAGGTGGGAAAAAAAGGTTTTATTTAGCTCTTAAAATAAAGCCCCTCAAAGTTATTACTTAAATATTAATGTTGAAAGCAATTGGAAAAATCACACATTTTGGTTCAGTTTACAATGTCTTGTATTATCTGATTTTTCCAAAAGCCTTATGAAATAAGATGGAAGGACAGATATAATAAAGCAACTGTCATCTAATGAGAAGAGACTGTCAAACATTAACTAGCTTTTCCAAGTTTATATATGTAATAAGTGGCAGAATAAAATCTCAGACCCAACTGTTTCTATTCCAGTCCACTGAATTTCAGAAATTCATATCAAAGCAAGAAAAATATCCCACTTCTACTAGTATCCATAAGCTCAGATTCTTTATCAAGATACAGTACACACTGGAGAAAGAGACAAATATGTTAATTTGAATAGAATAGATAATTGACCTGTTATAGAAATAAAATCTGTGGAACACTGGGAAGGTGATAGGAGAATGGGGAGAATGGGGGAGATAAACAAAGTCACATTTCTATCAAAGTCTGACATGGCTGGTCACATGTCCCAGACATACCTGTGACCTCCGAGTGCTTTTCTGCCTATATCATATTTATGCTGAAATTGGCTATCCTGTTTTTGGAGGTATGCACAAAATTGGACTTAATTGGCCAAGTGACTTGCTATAAGCTAGGTTAAATGAATTAATTGACTGCTTTTCACTTTGCATCCACTGAAATACATTAGAGCTGTATTAAATGGAATATAGGTAGTTTTCACTAAAAATTACCTGTAGTTTCAAATGCAGTCCCTACGTATATGTACACAAATGATTCTCTAGGGGTTCTGGTTGGGTCCCTTTCACTCACCTATACCATAGCATGGCAAAACTCACAATAAACCAAAGTACTGTCTACATTAGCCACTTTCAAAAAATAAAACCAACACTAAAGAACAGTATGCTGGGCAAATGGCAAGGCAGAGGGCTATTATCTAGATAGACTTTGGCACAAGTGACCTACAGTTTCGACATTTGTTAATCGTTCCTTCCTAGCTCTCTGGCCATCTGGACAAAGACTCACAGTGATGTTCCCATTCAACAAAAGCAAGATTTTAAAGTTTCCTTCCTGTGATTAGGATAAAATTAGGGTGGGACCTCAAGATTCTAAAAATTTTCCAGAGGAACTAAGCTAATTTTGTTTCTGTTTCGAGGGGCCCACTCAGTGGTGTTCCGGGCTTATTCCTGGCTCTGAACAGTGATCCTACTCAGGGATCACTTTCAGTGGGGCTTAGGGAACCACATGGGGGTTCCAGGGATCAAACCCATGTCGGTCACATGCAAGGGCTACCCGCTGTACTATCTCTCCAGTCCTTGTAAAACAGCACTGTGGAATAAAATTTTATATGCCACTGATTAGCACAATAGAAGAGAAAGATTTTTTTCTGTATTTGAAGGAATATAACCTTTTTTATGTTCTCCAAAAATAATCACTTCAGCAATTAAAACCAGGATCTGTATTTGAAGAATGTTACATAATAAAAATATTTTATTAGTTTGGCAACTTCATCTGTCTAGGAATTTGATTAATATTTATTAAGATTTTACCATGTGCCAGGAGCTGATTTAGTTTTGCAGACTAAAAAGTGATTAAAATCTTACTTTGAGGAGTACATACAGTGTAATACGCAGACACTAGAAAATAACAACCTTGCATGTGTGAGTAAGAAGCACCCAACTGTTACAAGAGCATGAGGCAGGAGACACCTCATTCAATTGAAGAGGCGGCAGTATTAATGGGAAGTTGCAATGTACAATTCATCACATTTGAATGCCTGGACTGCTAGTAAAAATAAAAACCCAGTGTTGCAATAGCATCTATTGCTCACTTCATTTCCAATATAAGGGATGCATTGCTATATCTGCACTAAAAATTTTGCATATTTTTTAACTACCCAAAAATTGGGATTGTGATTCCAGCGCAAGCAGCAAATTATGTGCAGAGTGCAGGAGCAAGAGGAAGAGGAGAGGTAAGTTAGTCCAGGCAGACACCTAAACAGAAACTGGGTGACAATTTGAGTGTGGAATAAAAAGAGATGATACTAAATTGACATTTGGACAATACTTATGTTAAATAAACACAAATGCCCAGAAACAATATGTACCTTCTAATACGGTATTAGCCTATGGTGCACACAAAAGAATTTAGAATGTTTTTAGAATTTACATAATCATATAAAGAAAGAATTTAAGCTCTGGCTTAGAACAATAATACTGAGGTTTCTTAATTTGAGTGCAACAGTATATTTTTCCAATTTATTGTATATCAAAATTATTTATTACAAAAGTATGTATTATGTTGCCATCACACTATCATCTATTCCACTTTTCAGTATTGGAAAAATCAGAGTTAGCCTTGGGATTAGAAGTTAATTCAGAAAAGTTGCACAAATATTTCTCCCTTTGCTAAAACTCTCAGACTAGAAATTTAAGGAATATTTTTAAGATATGGCATCTTTGATGGGGGGAGGGAGAACCTTGATTCTGCTATTGATGCAGGAATGTTCTAGTTGAATTAAGCCCTAGCTGCATAGCTGGATAGTGTTTACCTTTAAACACTAGTCACATTAGTTGGGCATGTATTTCCCTCTTTGGCTTTCCCACTTATACCCTCTCTTCCAGAGCTCACTGGAATCTATTCCAAATAATTATTTGCTATACCATAATCTCAAGAAACTGTAACTGAACATTACATTAGACACCTGGCAAGAAAAGTAATATATAACACCTTGAAAATGCATACATATAATTTTATAATCATAGACACATAAGTTATATACTTGTATGTCCTTATACACTGCTCTATAATTTTATGCTCTCTTGACTACTATTGGAGGGGATTATTCTTACCATACATTTGTGGCTTGAAATTGAAAGCCTTACAGTGCGGTAGATAAATAACAGAGCAAAGGGGACAAAGTCAGAAAAAGTTTTATCCTGTCTTTATATTTTCCTCTTGATCCCCATTGCTTTTGAGTAGATTCATATGTCTGCCCTAATTTTTCATCTGTCTTAAGACCTTCCTTTAATATTTCTTTTAATGCAGGCTAGCAGATGACAAATGCTTACAGGATTTGTATATTGCAAAGCATTTATTTAACTTCATTTTTGAAAGTTGCTTTCTTAGATAAAATAATTCTGGGCTGACAGTTATTTTCCTTTAATGCTGTGAATATGTTGTTCTGCTATCTTCTCATTTGCATTAATTCATACAAGAAACCCTCCATCATTCTTATCTACATTTGATAGTGTACAATATGTCATTTTCTAGATGCTGTTTTAGTATTATTTTTCTGTTTTGTTTTCATTCATTTCATTTGGGGCCACACCGACTGTGTTCATGGTTTATTCTTGGCTCTGTGCTCAGGGATCACTCCTGACAGTGCTCAGGGGGACATATATGGTGCTAGAATTGGACCCGGGTCAAACATGTTTAAGTATCTTTTCTGCTGTATTCTCCCTGGTTCTATGCTTTAGTAAATTATAATGAAATATAAATCTGATTTTAGGTTATGATTTGCTATAGCTAGTTTCTTTTTGGTTTCTTGTATTTGGGGTTCACTGAGATTCTTGTTCTGCTGATTTTTTGAAAATATAAGACAGCTTTATACACAATTCAAAATTTCTGTTTTTCCCCTTTCCTTTCAGAATAAACGTACTTGGAATTGTGAGTTGTCCCACAGCCCACTGATGCTTTCTTCAGTTTTGAAATTACTTTTTGTGTTTCATGGTGATTAAATGTATTAATATGTCTTCAATTACATAAATCTTTTCTTCTATAGTGTTAATTTGTAATACTATCACCCAATATATTTGTTATTTTAAAATATTTTGCTTTGTATTATAGAACATCTTTTTGGTCTTCTTTTATATTTTCCTTATTAAATATACACTTTTTCACATTCCTGAAAAATTTGACCAGGTTTGGATAGATGTATGACATTTGTGAAAGTTGAATATTTATTTCTCTAATCCTCTGTGTCTTCAGCTTCATTTCTCCAGACTGCACACCAAATACTATGAAAGTATTTATAATTTGCACATGTTGTCTTAAGGTTTTTGGCTTTTTTAAAAGGAGGGTGGCATGGTTTGGTGCTAAATGCTTACTCTGGCTCTGTGCTCAGGGATCACTATTGATGGTGCTCAGTCGACCAAAGATGATACCAGAGATCAAAACTGGGTCAGTCATTTTCAGGGCAAATTTTTTAGGGCTCTACTATTTTGCCATCTGCTCTACCTCATCCAGATCTTTATACAATAGACACTGACACTGACATACATATCAGAAATTCTACTCATGCTAATACACTATTACATACCATAATATGCTATTGTACACCATGAAAACAAAGTCTCAAATATGCCAAGATGTAGAAAGAGGCACATCAAGCTCCTGATGATGAAGCTTCATGACCCTTCTAATGCACAACCCCATTCTTCATATTGTGTTTCTAATTTGCTAACTGTACTTACACAACTGAAAGAATTCATGGACCAATTACTTAGATTCACCCTTGGATTAAACTCAGATGAGGAATATAGCTTTAGATATCTGAGTCTGAATCTTCAAATGTTAACCTAATACTTTTCCCTACAGTCATTTCTGACTGTGCCATACCATTGGTATAACAGATCATTTGGCACATGACAGAGTATCCATGTTCAATTAAAAAAAAAGAAAAAGAAAAATCAGCCCTTAACCTCTGCCATTAAAATATGATTATGGATTAGCTATCACAATTTTCCTTACACCGATGAAGCCTTATGGCCTATGATGAATGTAGGGTTCAGGCATCATACAATTTGGTGAGCTAACTTTAAAAAAAAAAGAAAAAATTAAGAACACAATATTACATATAAGGTGATGTATCTGAAGGCTCCTAAGGGTGTCATCATAAACATGATCATTAAATTCACAATATGGAAATGAGCAATTGAGAGTAAAGCTGCAAATTACCTTTCCACCACTATAAAACTACAGAATCCATAAAAACTGCTACTGCTTAAGTTAAAAGGCGAAAAAAAAAACCCTCTACTCTAAACCTAGTTGAAATGAGTCATAGACATTGTTGTTGCAATTATTTTTCACTTCACTACCTTTAATACTGATTACATCTAGAGGGGTAATTACTCACACAACCAGTAACAAATAGCATATCTCTGACATATTGACTTACCAGTAATTGCCAGTTACATACATAGTCGCATTTACTATGCTATATGCACAAAGATAACAGTATTTTCTCCCTTATTGTATTGTATTTTCTCCCTTATTCCATTTTTTCCTGCACTACCATAAAAAGTTGCACAAAGTATTAACTGATAAATCTGGGGAAGTATTTTCAGAGTATTTTCAAACTGGGTCTTAAAACAAAGCATAATGAACCTATAGAATATGTTATTTATGTACTGTATAACTGCTATGGGTGCATAACCCTACAATTGAAGAAAATGTGGCAAATCTATGGATAAAGTCCACTCTAAGAGATAGTCCAAAGAAAATAGTGACATATCACAAATGGAAAATTGAACTGACAATAAACTACCTAGAGATTGAATTTAAAGTCAATGAAACACAAACCTTCACACACAAACACACATACACACAGACACACACACACACACACACACACACACACACACACTAAAAGTCTTCAGATGTGAGAAACTAGATATAATAATATAGCCTCTACACAGAAACATGTAAATATGATACTATAAATTTTCAAATAGATGAAATCACATACGCTTCTTGAATTCCTACTATCTGGTGAACTGGTTATAGAAAAAAAGAAGTTATTCTTGTCTAATACAGTTTTAGGCTTATTTCTCATTTCTTCTGATCTTAATTTTATTTGTCATTTTCTATTTTAAAATGTGGCCACAATATAATAGTCTACTCTTCAACTGGCTGCTTTCTTCCTGGTTCTCCCGCTGCATGCCCATGCCCTCAGATAAGCTAGGATTAAGTAAACTGGAGGAAGCATCTATTTACTATAAGGGCAACAAAATGCTGATCTGCAATTAAGGTGTAAGTAAGTCACAGATTCCTTTTGCTAATACATATCAATTATTAGTCCCTTCTTTGTTGCAGGACCCTCGTGTAGTTTCCCCAGGGCATGAGGCTTGTCATCTGGAGTTCTGCTGGATATAGGATGGCTTTGTTGGCACTGGTGACACAGTGGAAGAATGACCAATCTCCCTGAGAGCCGTCAATAGCTCTTTCCTCTTTGGTCTCTGCTCCACTGCATGATCCCCCAAGGATCTGAAGAGAAGGCCTATGTTTTGCCTCAGAAAATCTGATTATTCCTGCAGTGCTGGATTTTTCCACCAAAAAATATTCGCCTCTCTGTACCCTACACCTAACAAACTGATCCATTTTTTTTCTATTTTTTTTAAAATTTTTATAGGGCTGGAGCGATAGCACAGCGGGTAGGGCATTCGCCTTACAAGCGGCCAACATGGCCGACCCGAGTTCGATTCCTCCGCCCCTCTCGGAGAGCTCGGCAAGCTACCGAGAGTATTGGATATGCCAGACACAGTAACAACAAAGTCTCCAATGGAGACGTTACTGGGCCCGCTCGAGCAAATCGACGATCAACGGGAGGGCCTTTACCTTTACCTTTTATTAGTGAAACACCATGAGGTACAGTTGTAGACTTACAAATTTGTGTGCTTGGGTTTCAATTATACAATGATCAAATACCCATCCTTCCACCAGTGCCCATTTTCCACCACCATGGGTCCCAGTATCTCTCCCAACCCCCACCCCCCACCCATCCCACCCTTCCTCTGTGTCAGGGCATTCCCTTTTGTTCTCTCTCTCCTTTTGGGTGTTGTGGTTTGCAAAAGTAGCATTGAATGGCAATCATGTTTGGTTTATAGTCTACTTTCAGCATGCTTCTCCCACCCTGGGAGGATCCTCCCAACACCCTTTATTTGGTTCTCCCTTCTCTATCTGAGCTCCCTTTACTCCTAGCATGTGTGGCTGGCCTCCAAGCCATGGAGCAAACCTCCTGGTACTAATCTCGGCCACTCTTGTGTGTTAGTATCCTATTTTGTTATTTTATGTTTCCCAGATGAATGCAATCTTTCTATGTCTATTCCTCTCTTTCTGACTCATTTCGCTTAACATGATACTTTCCATGTAGTATCACTTATATGTAAATTTCATGACTTCATCTTTTCTAACAGCTACATAGTACTCCACTGTGTAGATGTACCAAAGTTTCTTTAACCAGTCATCTATTCTTGGGCACTCAATTTATTCCAGCAGGTGAATGGTCTTTGCTCTGGTCTAACAAATCTAAGGAAGAGATGAGGATCTGATAATACACAAAAGAAAGGGTGTGAATGGAGCCAGGAGAAACTTGAGGTACTAAAGGACCCAGAATCACCATTTATAGGTACTTTCCTCCCAAACAATTTAACTTTTTCTCCCCACCTCTCAGATATAGTGGCCTAAATGAAGTAAGTAGAAAAACATAAGGCTAAGATGATAGTCCAAAAGTTGGGGCACATGCCTTTCAAAGTGTGATCCCTTGCACAACATGTTCCACAAATATCATGGGGTCTTGGAGACTGCTGAATTCTACGATATGTTGGCCCAGATGACCCAAACAACTCAGCGACCAAACAGCACCTCATTTTTGGGAACTCACATTGAACCACTGGCCCTTTGGCCAAAGATCACCAGGAATGATCCATGAGCACCCTGAGAAGCATGTGGAGTCTCACTCAACAAAGAAAAGAGTATATGTGTCATACTGTGTAAATATCTAGAGACTGAAGTAAAGCAAACAAAAAACTGTTCAATAAAATGCCTGAATTGGAAATTTAACTATATAATTACCTGAAAAGTCAAGTTAATGTTTATTGTTCTGAGAGTTCCATCAAAGGATGGTAATCTGAAGAGAAAGAAGGCTTGGGGGACCATATCGTGCCAGAAATTGCCTACCTCAAAGGTTTGGGCTAGAGGATAAGGGTACTGAGACAACACACCTCATTCTCTTCTTGACTTTAAGTTCATCCTTTCTCGAAAATGGTTTGAATATACATCCAAGTGGACAAACTAGACCCAGGTCGAAAATACCTGCTTACCTTTTACCTCCCCTATTCTCAAAAAGCAACTTCCTGGAGTAGATGAGATTTCCAGCATTCAAATAAAAGAGCTACATAGGTCTCTGCAAGGGTGTTTGAAAAGAGAATCACAAAAGAATTCTTGGGCTTTACAGCAAAAGAGACTTCTCTGCTTCTCTATCTCCCCCATAACAAGAATGGTCCTGCCAAACTACAGGGTACAGGGCAGGGGCTTCTTTTTTTTGACATTTTGTGGTTGATAGTAAAAATGGGGGATTGTGCTAGAAAGTAAAACTAAACTAAAAGTCAATGTTCCAAGACAATTGTACTTTGCATTTATTCCCTTGCAAACCCAAAGATGTACTGTAGTAAAGATGGAATGCTGACAAGATAAGTCTCAATACACTGGTAAACACGGTATCATGAATGAGCTTAACTCTCCTAAAGAAAGTCAGAGACCTTCGATTGAAAGCATAAACATCTTTCATATACCGTCAAAACAGACGCAGGAAGAAAAATGGCTCAAGTATTTAGAAATAAAAGGAAAAGAAGACAAAGAAATTCTATTTATATAAAATGCAACTGAAAACCTAAATAATGTGGAGGGGGGGAACACAATACAATGTTAATTTCCTAAATTCAACTAACACATTTTCAAAAGTTGAAAATTTGAGCTTCCTAAAAAACTGACAAATAACATAATCAAAAATAATTAGAAAAAAAAGAATCATATGAAAAGCAATAGTAATTAGCTTTAATATGTATACAGCTTTTATCGAACAAATAGAAAATAGGCAATTTGTTAAGCCATTAAGAATATTTTCCTAAATGAGAAATATAATATAAAGGAAGTTTTAATATAGTTTTCAAATTAATAATAAAACATCTCCCTCAATATCCTCCCATAATGAAAAATATATATTTTAACAGAAAAATTAAAAACAAAGGCATCTAAAAATTAACTTTGCATTTTAAAATTGAATTAAATAAACATCAGAAAATTGAGAAATACTTTGTAATTTTTTACAAGTATCATGCAAGAACACTGAACAGAGTTATACAACCTAATACCTATGAGTAATTTTATAAGAAATTCAAGGACAAATGGTCCAATATTTAACAGTATATTAATGAAACTGGTTTAATATTTTTATAGGCTATAATAATCCCTTAAGTTGCTAAAGTATATTTATAAAAGTCCCTGAGTAAAAAAAAAATAGTGACATACTAAAAGTTAGACAAAACTCAAACTGGACCAAGGAGAGGGATAAAAAGTTAGTTCATGGGGCTGGAGCAATAGTACAGCAGGTAGGGCATTTGCTTTGCTTCCGTCTGACCCAGGTTCGATTCCCAGCATACCAGGGGTAATTCCTGAGTGCAGAGCCAGGAATAACCCTTGTGCATCGCCAGGTGTGACCCCAAAAGAAAAAAAAATAAAGCTAGTTCACATGTTTTGGATGCAGAAGGTATAGGTTTGATCCCCAGCACTGCACAGTCTCCTGAGCACCACCTGGAGCAATGCCCAAGAACTGAGTCATGAGTAGTCCCTGAGTAACATCAAATTATAGCCCAAAAACAAACAAAATGAAAAACTGATTTATCTGTTCAAATGTATCCACCATCCAAAGTATTTGGAACTAAATACTGAGGAAGTCAGCATGTCTATTAATGGAAAGAAAGACACAAGACACAGTGTCTTTATTGCAAACCATAATGCCCAAAAGTAGAGAGAGAATATGGGGAATATTATCTGCCATGGAGACAAGGAGAGGGTGGGGAAGTGGGGGCTTTACTGGGGAGACTCCTGGGGGAATGTGCACTGGTGGAGGGATGGGTGTTTGATCATTGTGTGATTGTAACCCAAACATGAAAGTTTGTAACTATGTCATGGTGATTCAATGAAATGAAAGAAAGAAAGAAAGAAAGAAAGAAAGAAAGAAAGAAAGAAAGAAAGAAAGAAAGAAAGAAAGAAAGAGAGAGAAAGAAAATTTAGAAAGAAAGAAAGAGAAAGAAAATTTAGAAAGAAAGAGAAAGAAAATTTAGAAAGAAAGAAAGAAAGAAAGAAAAAAGAAAGAAAGAAAAAAAGAAAGAAAGAAAGAACATACTCATTATCTCAGATAAGTATCTTAAAAAAGAGCCATACTAAAATGCAGGAAAAGGAAAAAAGAATTATGAAAGTTTGAAAGAAAAGATTATTTTACATGAGAACTTAAAAAGAGGCAGGTATAAGAATAATAAATAGCTTCTTAGATACTGTATCTAAGATAATCAACTATTAAACTACTAGAAGTAAGTCAGTAAAATTTACAAATATAAGATCAATTAATTTAACTTTGAATCTCTCAAAGAATATGAGTTCTGCAGTCAGACCAAATGAGCTGGGTTCAAGTTAGAAATCTGCCACTTAGGAGTTCTGTGGCCCTAGGAAAATTCCTCAATTCAGTCTCTTAGTTTCCTCAAATAAAACAAGGGATCATAAGAATAGCTACATAAGAGGGTTGTGACGAAGTAAAAGACCTAAGCTTTGAAAGCACTTTGACTAGTGTTTGTCCATCATTACTGCTATATAGGTGGCAATTAGATAAATGATAAAAGGAACACTTGAAAATTACCTACCAAATACTGAAAAACTTTTTAACTCGAGACACCAGTGAAAAACTGAGGGCTGATCCAAGAGCACCCTAAGAGAAATCGCCTAGGATAGACCATCGACAATTTAGCAGGGCCAGGGAGATAGTACAGCGGACAGGGTGTTTGCCTTGCAAACGTCAGAACCGGGTTTGATCTCTGGCATCCCATATGGTCCCCCAAGCACGATCAGGAGTAATTCCTCAGTGCAGAGCTAGGAGTAACCCCTGACCATCACTGAGTCTGACCCCAAAAGCAAAAGAAACAAATGAACAAACAAAACTTTAGCACACTCCCTTGAATTCCCTTTAGAGAAACAGTTCTCTATATTGTTTATGCCATTATTTATA
The DNA here is from genome assembly GCF_029834395.1 of Sorex fumeus. Lineage (NCBI taxonomy): Eukaryota > Metazoa > Chordata > Mammalia > Eulipotyphla > Soricidae > Sorex > Sorex fumeus. The sequence continues at coordinate 1,571,390 of NW_026606100.1, forward strand.
ATGCTTGAATGTTGAATGACATTTAGTTTGTAGTTTACACTAAGCAAATATGAGTGAGCACATGCATTTATATGTAGTATATACATATATACGTATATATTTACATATTTTACATCACCAGAATTAAAATGTGCCTTCAGCCTAAGAATAGGAAAAAAAAATCAACCAAAGATAATTAAGAGGGTTCATGGAAAAGCATAACCTATATGAAATTTAGATTTATATTCATAGTATCTATAAAAAAATGCTTAATAATAATATATGTGACAATAGCAATCAGGAAAATGGAAAAAATAAAATAGAAATATCTGCTTGTCAACAATGGAAAACTTTTAAATAGGTAATAGCCAACTAGTAATAATGTGTGAGCCACTTTTCTACGACATACTCTTTCTGGAAGACAACCTGATCAGTTCTTTGACTACAAACATGGTCATATAGTCACCCTGACATACAAAGAACAATGTTGGAATATCTAGCAGTGCATTATCTTAGTCAGGAAAAAAAATGAATACAAGCTCTGCAAATCCATAAGGGAATGAACTGACTACAATAGGGTCATACAAAGGGATTCTACTAAACTGTTTAAAAGGACAGAGCTGGCAGAATTACCTGGTGCCAGGCTATCTTCACTGGGGCACCTAGGAGGGGGGCGGGTTGAGTTTCCCTCCATGCTCCATGCAGAACCCCAGCAGCCAAAAACCTCCAGAACCCAAACACCACCATGCTTAAGGCTACTCTCCATGCTCCGAAAAGCTTCACCCAACAGGGTACACTGTCCAAACAAACAAACATTGTCCTCCCGTTGTTCATTGATTTGCTCAAGCGGGCTGAGTAACGTCTCCATTTTGAGACTTGTTGTTACTGTGTTTGGCATATTGAATACCTCACGGGTAGCTTGCCAGGCTTTGCTGTGAGGGTGAGATACTCTTGGTAGCTTGCCGGTCTCTCCAAGAGGGGCGGAGGAATCGAACCCTTCTCGGCCGGGCTGGATGCACACAACGCAAATGCCCTACCACACTGTGCTATCTCTCCAGCATGCTCCAGTGGCACAATTGGTTAGCACGCAGTACTTATACAGCTGTATATGTGCAGGTGATGCCAAGGTTGTGAGTTCAAGCCTCGCCTGGAGCATGTTTCCTTCCCTTTGCGGTGTCAGTGGTCCTGGGCAGAGTCACAGCAAACAGGGAACTGCCAGAAAAAAGTCAGGTATGCAGGACCCATGACTGAAATCTCCAAGCCCACTTGGATCGGGACTGAGCCTCCTCCCCCCAACTCCCCAGTTTTCCAGTGGCTTGGCAGTCACACTCATAAACTGCCCCTAGCACCATGTAATCTCATCAAGGGCAAAATCCAGAGACTTTAAACTAAAGCTCCTGGAAGAGAGCAACACAGAATTTCCTGGAGTGCCTGGCTGCAAATACTCTAGCCCACTTACTTGCCAAAAGTAGGACACATTTGTTTGGTCTTAACATATTTGCTTGTATTCTCCTATATGGGCTTAAATGGCTCAAGAATGAAATACAGCAACCTTCACTTACTTCCCTCTTAGAGTGGTGGGAAGGTGCTTGGTGGTGGGATTGGTGTTTGAATATTATCTGTAATGACCTATTGTGAACTACTTTATGAAAATAAAATATATAAAAATTTAAATTAAATTAAATAAAAGGATAGAGCTGATCTCTATGTAAACTTTATATCACCCTGATTAAGTGAGTAAATGAAATTAGAATTCATTAAATTGTATATACACAAACATTATTGATAAAAAGAAAAGGTTTGGAGAACTATATAAAAATAATTTGGATAGGGGGAAAGGATGCAAATGAAGACACATTTTTATTGTTCAAAATAAACAGAATGTACTCCTGTGGTTCTTGCATGATTAAAAATAATCTGTGAGAAACAATAATGTAATAATCTAAATGCTATGGAAACACAGATGAAAGAGTGATTAATACTTCCTCGGTTGGAGGTGGGCACAAATTCTCTCCCTTCTGCATGAGTAACATAAAACTGAGAGCACAAATAACTAGCCCAATAAAAATGTTACTTCCTTGAAGCACAGCATGTAACTGTCCTCCTGAGCTGTAAGGTTACAGTCCCTGAGGGCTGGGACAAGGCTCTCACATAGATGGAGCAACTATTTGCAATGCATTGTGTACTGCAGACATGTACTCCTTCATGTAGGACCAGGTCCAAGCCAGCACCTGATGGATGAGGAATGACAGCCCACTTTTTTTTTTTTTTTTATTTATTTATTGAATCACTGTGGGAAAAGTTACAGAGCTTTCGGGTTTAGGTCTCAGTCATGTAGATACCGAACACATTTCCCTTTACCAATACTCATTTTTAACCCCGAACCCCAATAGACCCCCCACCTCCCACCCCTCCCAATTCTTATGAGGCAGATGAGTTCTAGTTAATACTCTATCTACTTTGACTAGATAGATTATTTCGATAGAAGATGCACAATTATTGTTTAGAGTTTACGACCACCCCCCCCCCAATCAGACATGCTGAAACAGCGTTGTGAAATGATTTGCTTTCTACAACTTGGTTTAAGAATAAAATGATGTCGCGCGGCCGCAATAGCGGCCGCGCGGTTTTGAATTTCTGCTATTTTACTTATTGACCCTGGAAGAATTTCTATTAAAAGTTAGCTAGTTAAGAGATTGATTTCTGTGCCCTGGAGTCGTGGCCGTGCCGGAGAGCCGCTCGTGGGGGGCAGCTGGCGACCTCGGTGGGGCGTGGGGGACGGCCCACAAAGCCCCCCTTCCCATGAGGTCCCCGCCGCTTCCCCGAGCCCGGCTCAAACCCGCTTTCCACAAGGCTCCCGTGCGGCCGCCATCTTTCTTTCCAGAGAGGAGCGGGCGGGCCGGTCAACGCCCTTCCCCCTCCGGGCAGGCTTGGTGGGACAGCCCACTTTTAGACAAGCAATTCAACTGACATGACTCAAATTTAATTGCCAAAGATGGAAAAAAATACCATTCAGAGAAATAGAACTTCAGTGGATATACATGGTTGGATAAAAGGGCTAGATTTCAACTGTTAAGCATTTTCACTAATTGCTATGTGCTAAAATGAACATATATACATATATATACATACAAATATATATATACATACATACAAATATATATATATATATATATATATATATATATATATATTCCACTCTAGAGCCCCTGTGGCTGACTAGAATTTCCAAAGATGGGTAGGACACTTCCCATCTTGTGGCTTTTGTTTGTTGGTTTTACACTGTTTTTTGATGCCACTGAATCAGGCATCAAGGTGTATAATCTCTTTCTCTTCTCCTTTGAGCATATTCTCTGAATAAACAAAGCCAAAGAACATAGCAAAAAATGTTCCTGTTCTGGACAAAACTCAACTGGCTTGATTGTTTCCACTTTTTATGTCTTAAAAGCAAGTCACAGTGCAAGAAACACATCAAATACATCTTTTCTGCACCTCCACTCTGGGAATCACAAGCCATGTGAACAGATCCCACAGATGTCAATGTGGAAAGCAATATCAAGCACCCCTCATGAGGCTATCCTTGTATTCGGCTGAAAGAGCCAACATAAGAACAATCTGATTCTTACAGCAACAACTGGGCTGGCTGCACTGGAGAGGAGATGTACTCTGACGAAGTAATTCAGCTGAGGCCACAAGAATCAGAGACCAAGTCCCTAGGCAAGCCATTCTTGAATTTCTGACCTGCAAATCTATGAGCAAAAGAAAATCATTATTTTAAGTACTAAAATTTCAGTAGGATGTTTGTAGCAAGGGGTAACTGATTCCCATAGCCATTATCTAATACCATCTTTTGAAAGATAGAAAGACACAATTATAGCTGAGATTACTGAACTAAAATACATGTACAATCCAGATTGCTATCAGAAAAGTGTCAAGCCCAAAGGTCAGGGTTTAGAAAGCGTATGTTATATGTAATAATATATCTTGTAGGACTAAAAACTACAATTTCTGCCTGAGATTTCATGAGATGGTAGAGGTAATAGGAAAGCAAGAAAACCTTTCCGGTAATGACTGGCTTCATGAGACAAATCCAATGTGATTTTTAAAAATTTCATTTAACAATTCAAGAAGGAGAATATAATATGTCACTTATATGTGGCATTGTTGAACTCAAAGAAACTGAGTAGAATGGTGTTATCAGAGGCTGTGTAAAGGAGGGTGTACATAAGGGTACAAACTTCCAGTTTTCAGATAAGTGAATTATGGATATCTAATTTACAAAACCATAGTAAGAATGCATGATTCTCTATAATACTAAATGTTACTAAAAGAGAGAATAGACCAATCCTCCTCTTCTCTCTCTCTCTCTCTCTCTCTCTCTCTCTCTCTCTCTCTCTCTCCTCTCTCTCGGGTTATATCCAGTAGTTCTCAGAACTTAATACTTGCAGGGCCCAGGGGACCATTTGAAATGCCGGGAATCAAACCCAGGTCGGATGCATGAAAGGCAAGCACCTGCCCACTGTAATATCTCTCCAACCTGAGAATAAATCTCTTTAAAGGGGGAAAATAGGAAGAAAGAAACAGGAATTAGGGTATGTTACAGAAAGATACTGGAATCACTTGGCTGACTTGGTAGGACACTGACTATTATACCCCACCCCTAGAGATTTTGGTTTAGCCTGGAATTCTAAAGGCCTATTATGAATGTGTACCTTAATTTGCAAGTAAGTACACAAAGACTCTACTTTGGGAAGTTATGCATCATACTATGCTGTTTTCCCCTGTCTGACTATGACCTTCTCTCAGCAGGAAGTTAGAAAATATATAAGACAAGCTTTGCTTTTGCTCTAGACCATAGTGCTTCTTGCCAGCTAGGTTTCCTACAGAGGTTTCAACTTTCTAAATATGACAACTTCTACACAAATGATCAGATAATGCTTATATCTAATGAGTGCAAAATATGCTGAATTATGTCCAATCTCATCACAGACCCTACAGACAAAGAACAGCTGTCTAAAACCAACACAGTTAAGTTGATTTATTTTCTGAATTTTCCCCTTCATCCTGCTAATGGCAAAATGCCACTGCAGAGGATGTGAAAAGTAATGTGTCAATATTGTTATCTAAAGTTTACACTTTATAGGCTAAGAAATGAATGTAAAAATAAAGCAAACTGAAATACAAGTGTGAAGTGCTAAGTACTATTTTTCATTCATTCACATATTCAGCAGATCTTTAATTCCAGTTACAGTGTCCTGGGAGGTGCAGAGATGAAGCTGACTCACAGGCTGCCCTGACCCCCAAAAGTTTATAATGCAAAGCTGCAATCTGTGATGCCCAGAAATAGCCACTGTAAAACATAAAACTGTATTCACAAAGTTAGTGTCAAGTTTTTTTCATTTACTCTGTAAAGCACAGAGCCAAGCTAAAAGAAATCTTACCCTTTCCTTACTTCTTTTCTTAGAGGAGAATGTCAAACTGCAAATCATCATTATTCAGAATACATTTTAAATTATACACATCAATTCATATATATGTGATTTTCTCTACATTTACAAACTCACCATTTCTCTTTCATTACAGCATTTAGAACCGGGTTTCAGGAGTCGAAATTAGAGTCATGTGTAGTGAGATAACAGAGCTAGTGTGGAGGAGCAGATGAGCCCAAGGTAAGCCTGCCACACCCCTGAAACACTGCCAACAAAACCCGCACTGAATATTTGATTACCAGGTTGAGGTAAAAAACAAACAAACAAAAAAACAAGCAAGGATCAGAAAGAGATCATCTTCCAGGCAATTCCTCTGATAAGTAATCTTTGCAAAAAAATTTTTCCTCAAAGCCAGGGATCAGCAGAGGATGCCACTACCTTGAGAAAGAACTTAAGTGCTGGATTCAACCTGGTCAGAAATCGGATGATGGATGTTCCACTAAATGACTCTGCTCTGCTTTGCTCAAGTAAACAAGAGATCAATAAGTATGGCTAAGAAAGAACTGGGATGCCAGGAGCATATGGGGTGAATCTTGTTTGTTTTTGTTTGAGCGCCATACCCAGCAGAGTTCAGGGATTACTTCTGTATCTGCATTTGGGGATCACTTTTGAACTTCTGACAGGCTCAGGAGACATATAGGGTGCCAAGGATCAAAGCCAGGTTAGCCTTGTGCAAGGTAAACACACCACCCACTGCACTATTGCTTTAACTACTGGATTGAATCTTTTGCTTTAACTACTGGATTGAATCTTATCTGGTACTATTTCAGAAAAGAAAGCATATGCGTGACACCAGAATTAGTTCACTGGAACATTCTGTAAATCCACTGGGCTGAATGGATTTACAGATTCTTGTACTAAGCTGCTATATCACCTAAAGTCTAAATTAAATTTTTCTGAGCTTCTGAAAATGATCATTAAAATGATAGAATTCATGTGACTTCTATGATAGATAAATGAGAAAATGTAAACCAACATTGTAAATTATAAAATGCCATATAAATGACCTTAAAGGTAATTAAGTTGCTTTGAAGTCAGTAACCCTAAAAAGTTCTACATGTGAACACAATGATATATAAAAAGAAATATTTGAGAATTTCTTCAAGTTGTAGTCCTCTATGCAAGTACATGAACAATTTAGTTTTAAGTAGCAACACTCACCATTACCCTTGCTCATTCAAGCACAGAACTTGATAAAACTATTCTCGTGTTTTAATTAAAAAACGTCAGAGCAAGAAAACTTTTAAATGAACATGGGTAAAGGATAATGAAAGGAAGATGCACTCTAACTGTGATTACATCACAAAACACATAAAGAATGTGAATAATGTAGACAAAAGAACATGCAGAGATATGAATGCAACTAGCTAGAAAACTTAGAAACAAATCCTTGCATATGCAAACCAATTTAGTGTGTGAAAAAATTCAAAATCAATAAGAAAAGGAAGAAGCACTCAATAAGTAGTGATGAGGAAATGAGGTATTGATTTAATAAAAAAATGAATAAAATGATACTAATCCATTATAGCAAATATATACCCATACATATGTGCTCACAAATTCAAAACAGCTTAAATGGAAAAAAGTTAATATCTGAACCTTACTAAAAGATATTGATGGAAATTCTTTTTAATATTGCTTTGGGAATACATAAAAAACATACAGCCAAGAAAGACATAACTAAAAAAGACTAAGAAGGGACCATGTAAACAAAAGAAGCAAACTAAAAGTACCATTCAATCCATATAATTGGACTGAGAAGAATAATGGAATATTTCCGGAGTATTCTCGGTATAGTTAATAAATAAGAAAAACACACAAAAAAATTTAAATCATCTAAAAGAAATTAGGAAAACACAATCAGTCCAGAGAAGCAAACATTATTAATGAGTACTGAATATATATTAAAATCAAATGGCCTGTAAACTGTGAAAAGGTGATTAAGTTCACTTGTAGTTAATAACTGATGAGCTGTCCCTTATCGATTGACCAAACACATTTTCAAGACATTTTTCTGAAGAAAGTTTCACGTTGAAGACAGTATAAATGCATATAAGAATGTTAACCAGAACAGAATCGTTTAGACAGAATACTTTGGATAATAAGTACTGAAAAAACATAAGTGAAAATGCATCAAGCACAACTGTATCAAATGTGTAATGTTGTGTCATTGGAAGTCGTGGGATTGTGTGTGCTTTAGAGAAGCAACAGAAGCATAGTAATAACAGATAGAAATAAGTGTCTCTAATTCCCACCCTGATATCTAAAAACTGGCTTCTCTTTAATGCTGGTTCCCTTGGTAGGCATCAGATCATTAGTGGAAATGACTGTTGACCTCTTTCCTTATTCATTTGCAGTGGGAGAGGAACTGGATTTTCTGTCCCATAATTTCTGAACAGAATTTTCCTGATTTCACTGTCCTTGTATGGCTTTCCTTTGCTATTCCATTAAAAGCCTTGGCAATTAGAAGAAATTTCTAAAATAGGTGACATCAAGTTCTTGAAGGCTTGAAGACTTCAAGTTCTTGAAGACTTCACACGGGAGAGGTAGATAAGACATTAAAAAGAAACTTTTTAGGAACCGGAGCAATAGCACAGCAGGTACGGTGTTTGCCTTGCATGCGGCTGACCCGAGTTCGAACCCCGGCATCCCATTAGGTCCCCTGAGCACTGCCAGGAAATCCCTGAGTGCAAAGCCAGGAGTAACCCCTGAGCATTGCTGGGTGTGACCCAAAAAGGAAAAATAAATAAATAAAAAATAAAATAAAATAAGAGAGACTTTTTAGAATGGTAAGGGAAAAAGAGAATACAAGATCAGCAAGGTCTATTAGCACTGCAATCACAAAACGTCCACACATCAAGCAGTACCAAGATTAGAAGCCATAAACCATGCAGTATGCCAAAAGCTATCAAAACTCTGGTCAGACTATAACAAAATGAAGTAGTGAAAATTATTACATGAAATATAGTGTTAGTTTCATAATTCTATGGAAGTCAACAACAAATTATTTTTACCTACTAACTCTGTGTAGTGTCAGAGAGTGGAACTTGGGGGTAAATAATAAACTAGCTTCCTGAACCAATATTCCGTCATTATGCTTCAAAGAGTCTATGTAGACAATCATTTCTTAATCAATCTTCCATAAAATTTTACCTCAAATGGTATAAATACCTGATATATTTTTGCATATTTTATTATGCATATATATACTTACACATAAAATGAATAATTTTTCACACTTCCAGCAGTGAACAAATTTTTGCCTGCTTGGGAGCAATATCACCACCTTTAAATATTCACCCACATACAAAATTACTGAACTGACAACTGTGCACAGAAAAGGAAAAGTAAGGAAGAATGTCAGTCACGTTTTCTCATACTTTTTTCAGCCTTACAATAAAATTTTATGCCAGGTTCATATTCTTAACAAAAACATAAGATAACTATGTCTTAAAAACATGTGTTTTCCTGTGTTGGACACTGTAAAATAAAAAAAAAATTACTACTTGCTTCCTGAACATCTGAATAAACAAAGATTTGTCAGACATTCTCCTCCTTCTACTCAAAACTGAATTCATGATCCACACAAAAATTAATAAGGTAGAACTCTCAAAGTACTACGTAGCTAGAACAACAACTTTTTAAGATATAATTCAGAGATGGTGTGATGGTCAAAACATCTGTGAGAGTTGTGAGATCTTAGCTGTAGAATGTGTTATACCACACTGAAAGACCTTCCATTATAAAAGTATAATCAGTACTTGGTGATTGTTTGACTTCCATTCAGAAGGATCACCAAGTAAAATGAGGTCAGGCCCCTCAATTAGTTAGAATAATAATGAAAATGTCAAAATTACATATGCACACACAGAATTGTGTGTATGTAAATAATCTTTCATAAAGTAAGAACAAATTGGAAAAAAAGAGAACACATTGATTTATAAAGTTGTCAAGTGCTTTAAAGATTACTTATCTATCTAGTTTGGTCATTGCTTCTTCAAGAAATGGATATTATTATCTCCATTTAATGGTTTGAGAGTAAAGTACAATAAAGTCAGATGATTCATCAAGAAATGCACACTTAATTACTAAGGAGTCCTAATTCACAGCATTTCTTTCCTTTTCCTAGACTACTTTATATAACTTCTTCCGATCCACTCCTTCTGCTAGAATCTGCAGAGCTAGGAGTACAGTAACAAAAAGGCACATGAGGTCCTTGCTATGATGAAGCTTCTATTCTAGTGCAGCAGACTCCAAAAATACATATATAATTCAGATAGTGATAGTGACTACAAAGCAAATAAGATAGTGTGTTTTGTGTGAGTGAACGTGGGAGAGTTGACCATTTTAAAAGGAATGAAAACCTTAACAATGTAAAGGAGTCCTCCAGGCAAAAAGTACAAACTAGGGCCAGAGTAATAGCATAGCGGGTAGGGCATTTACTTTGCATATGGCCAAACTGGGTTTGATTCCTGGTATCCCATATGGTTCCCCGAGTACCCACAGCAGTAACTCCCGAGTGCAGAGGCCAGAGTAACCCCTTAAAGATCACCGAGTGTGACCCAAAAAGAAAAAAAAAGTGTTAACTATATAAGACTCCAAAAAGAGAATAACAATGCAAGGTGTAGGGAAATATAAGCTACTATAATGGATAAACTTTAAAACTTTAGTAACTTGGGTCAGAGATACATTTAAGAGACCTGCCTTGTACTGGGCACTGCACATGGTTTCCCGAGCACTAAGGTATTATCCCCGAGCAGCAAACTAGGTATGCTCCAAACCCAACTGCCCCTATCCCCCCAAAAAGTCAATGCTTTAACACAATAACTTCTATTCACATTATGAACTCAATGCAGCATCCCAGTAGAGGACATATTTCTACAACTGAAGACTGTAGACCATCAAGGAGCTTTCCTTCCACCTTACAATTTAGTCATAACCTAGGTGCACAGATTGCTGTGTGTTCAGAGAGTGGGGTAATAGATTTGCTTCCTAATAACACTATCCAACAAGGACCATGTCATTAGTGAAAATGGATCTACATTGAACTTGGCACCCTTGACTGAGGAGCAATCCCACAATTATAGAAGGGCTGGTATCCAGTCTGTCGTCAGCTCCCCCTGGCCCAGAACTGGCTTGGAAAAGGAAGAGTAAGAGGCAAGCCCATGTGGTTGGAGCACTGTTGGTCTGTGAGAGAATGTTAGGAGAAAGTTCAGAGAAAAACAGAGATATATGAAGTACTGTAGGGCCTGAGAGGAGATGCTGAGGAGACTGGTCTGTATGTTAAAGGTGATAGGAAAACACGGAAGGGTAGTTTAAGCAGATTAGAACATGATCCCATTCACATTTCTGAAAGACCAACCTTGTTTTTAGATAATAAATATAATCTGTACTATGAAGGGAGCAGAAAAAATAGGTGAGTCTTTGCATTGATAAGGCAAGAGATAATGGTGTTTAGCACCACGTATGGGGAAATTTAGAAGTATTCGGCACCCAACACCGGGTCCTATAATTGTAAGCAGTAGTTACTGGGTGAACCTATTGGAATGGGAGTGAGTGAGGGAAACCAAGTGGGCAAATTTATCTTCTCAATGTTCCAGTAAGTACTGCTGCGAAAACGCATTACCCAAAGTTTAGCAGTGTATCTCTGGCCCTTGGAGTAGTATGTGTGTGAATCCTACAGGACTCAAAATCTAGGTGACGTCTTGATCTGATGTCTTACTCATTTACATCAGTTGCTGCTCTTTTGAGTTTGGGACCACAGTGTCTTTCCACATCAGATTCTTCATATGATCCCTCCCTGTGGGCTAGTTTGAGCTTTCTGGAAGCATGGTAGATAACTTGACCTTGAGGAATCATTCCCAAACAGAGAGAGCGAGCCAGATTGAACCTTTTTTTTTCCTAGCCAGTGAAGATATCTTATCGGCTGCATCTTGTTTATAGATAAGTCTCTATGATTTCTGTAAAAGTGGTCCACAAAACAACCTCCCCAGAGGAACACTGGCTCTTCAAGTTAGAGTATTCAAATTGCATTGCTGGCTGCTTCTGTTTGTTCTTACAGTAGCTTAGGATCTTTGAATCTGAACAGAAATGCTGAACCTGCTAGCTTCCAAAATTGCATGAACCAGTTTCGTACAATCTCTCTATCTCAATCTCTCCCTCCTTCCACTAGCTCTCAAACAGTCTCCTGTGTGTATGTGGGTGTGTTCTGTCTCTGATTAAGCCTAAAAAATGCAGAGATTTTAGTGTTTTGTTTTGTTTATTTTTTCCAAAAACATGATCAATCTTATTCATTGCTCTGAATCCTTAGACAAATAACATGAAATTCGATCATCAATACTGTGCAGGGACTGGAGGAAAACTTTTGTATGTTTGGAAACTGTTCCTGGTTTTAAGCATAGTAGCCATGAAGAAAGCATGTTCACCTTTAAAGTAGTTTTTCTTTACTGGATGTTGGGATGTATGTTAAATGCAAACAATGTCTCTAGAACCAGTAACTGTAATGTCTACAAATATTTTAGATTGTCGAACCCTTAGTCACATTCCTCTTTTTATAAATACTGTCACTGTCACTGTCCTCCCATTGTTCACTGATTTGCTCAAACACAGATCCTTTTATTTTTAATTTTCTGCAAGATGAAAATTTAGGAATGGACTGAACTCGAGCTGATTCCCAGACATAGTAAGAAATTGTGGAGTTCAAAAGAAAGAGAGTGGGAGCAAATGTAGAGGGGGGGGGGAGAGGGGAGCTCAAGGCAGAGGTAGAGGAAGAGATTGGGGAGTGCAAGAGAAGAGGAGAGACAGAAAAAAGAAGAGAAAAGATGGGGGAGAGACAGAGAAAGAGACAGAACTTAAGTTCAGTTTGTTTTCCTGGGATTTCTTTTTTATACTGAAAGAATTCAAGGAGTTTGCATGGCAAACAAGTGTGTTCGTGGATCTGATTTGAGCCATGTAAGGGTAATTTTCATAAACATTCACTGCATACAAACTAAGGAAGAAGATGCTTAAGTTCCACAAGACAAGAAGAAAAAACGCAACCATAAAATATACATTTTCATAGGTGTCATGCCTGGAGTATTCAAAAGGCTCACGATAACGAAACAAAAATGTCTGTATGCCCCAGCACAGAAAAACAGTGAGACATCAGCAGCAAACAATTCCCGTCCAGAACTGGGCTGCTTCCTAAATTAACTCGGCTCCTACGACTTCAGCTCTTCTCCACCCCCTCATTCCACACTGAATATTTATCCAAAATGTTCCATGTTACATATTTTCAAATACATTGAAATAGCTCAGAATGTCCTCACTCTCCGATACCTGCTAATTAATTTTTTTGTGTATGATATGAAAGAGGAAGGAAATACATTGATTTTGGATTTCATAACTTTCAGGTTGATCTGAAAACACAGCAAAGTAAATAATGCTCATTATTCAATTTCAAGTCCCATTCAATATATCTGACTTCTCAAATAGGAAGATTAAAAAGTTGACAAGCACTTTCTAGTTTTACCAAAAAACGTTAAGGTTTTAATGAGTCTAGTTTCTTCCTGCCTTGAGAACATAAGCCATAAATAAAGACAGGATGAAAAATATTCTGCTTGCATTTGAGCAATATCAAAGAAATTTAAAATGCAAGGCTGTAAAAGAATTTAAAACTCTGGTGATATGTTTTATTCTTGCATCTTCACAACCACTAGGGCAGAATAAAACTGTGCTGTTTTATGTTTGTTATAAACTGTATCATAATATCGGAAAGCCAGTGACTCATGTTCTGGGAAGGAGGGCAACAGACTCTAAAGCACAATTTAAATGTTCTGCAATTTGACACTTTATCAATCCCAATAGTATCTTGGGCTAAAAACCAACGAGAGAGAGAGAGAGAGAGAGAGAGAGAGAGAGAGAGAGAGAGAGATGGACTTGGTAATTCACCAGAGTGTACCAGCAGAAGGGACTGGAAGGTAGAGATTAAAGTCTTTTCAGGCCCCCAGAGATGGCTAAAAAGAGCTATTACTGGAAAAACAGAGCTCTGCTAAATTCAGATTGTGAAATTTCCCAAATTGGCTTGAGACTTTATCCCTCTGAGGCAGTAGCAATCAAGAACCGAGAACAGAGACACAGGTGAAAACAACTTTCCAGAGTATAGTGCTTGCCACAGAGACACTCCCATCCCAACTGAAGTGGTGGAATGATTAAGGCACATACTGTAAAGATAGTGGTCTTTGAGTATGAAAACAGACTTGGTGCAAAAATCTACTTAGTCACAGGCTGGCAGGCTTTCCCATTGCTCCTGGAGTTAAGGAGGAGTTTAGGGTAGAGGGGTAGCAGGAGGAATACTGTGGATATTGGTGGTGGGAAATGTACTCTGGTGGAGGGATGGGTGTTGGAACATTATATGGCTGAAACCTAACTATGAACAGCTTTGTAGCAGAGTATCTCATGGAAATTCAAAAAAAATTTTAAAAAATACATTTAAAGCAATAACTAAATTTTAATAATGAGGTTTAGTGATCTATTTTTTATGAATTAACTAAGGAAGAAATATGAATTATTAATTTACTAAAGAAGAAATAGTAATATTTCATGTAAACTTTCAGACTGCATTATTTTTTTAATTATTGAAGAGTAAAAGTTGAAAATCAAAAATCAGTGGGACCATATGGGGCACTGATTGCTGAACCTGAGTTCACAATTTTGATCAATAACAGGAAACAGTTTTCTCCTAGCCCCTTCTGACTCAGTTATAAAAGGGCTCTTTGCTCTCTTGCTCTCTCTCTCTCACTCTCTCTTACACACACACACACACACACACACACACACACACACACACACTAATTACTCTAAAAGATAGCATTACAAATCCCAATTTTAGCCAGATAAGTGAAAGCAGAGGGAAGAGCTCAGTGCTGGGTTTCAGATTAAACAGCTCAGACCATAATGAATGGCATGACCTTTTTTTTAAGTGTAAATAAAAAGTTATGAAATCTGTGTGAAATGATCCAGAAGGAACTTACTATTCAATTTCAAGAAGGTGATACATGAGAGGCAGAATGGAATGGCTGCATTTCACGCCTGTATGCCAACAGGTTGGGGGCCCCACAATCAGCAGTTTGCAGCTGACTAAGATGATTCAAATTCATTTATTACAGGCTCCACCGAATGCTCCAGGTGTCTGTGGGGGTGTCTGAAAAGTCCGTGTGTGTACAAGCATCACAGTAGGTGCTTCCAGGATGCGAAACGCTAATTGCCAAGATTATTTTTAAACTCTCAATACGCAGGAGGTCTTTCATTCCTGATACACATCTAATTTGTTTCTATTACTTTTTGTTTCAAGCTTGGAGGGAAGGAAGAAGATGACAAGCACAGGATCCATTAGACAGGAAGAAGAAGGAACAAATCACAGTTATATGACTGATGATGTTTTCCTCAGTCCTGCCTGAGAAAGTGACTTTTGAAAGAAACTTTTGGTTTTGCTTTTTCTCAAGGACAAGATTATGAACTTTTTTTTTCCTTTTTGGATCACACCCGGTGATACACAGGGGTTACTCCTGGCTCATGCGCTCTGAAGTACTCCTGGTGGTGCTCGGGGGACTATGTGGGATGCTGGGAATCGAATCTGGGTCAGCTGCCCTACCCACTGTGCTATCACTACAGCCCAACTTACAAACATTTTTTTTAAAAAATACTTAAAAATTCATTTATGACTCAATTAACTACCGCTATAAACTTTTATATAAATATAAAATATACATATGTATAAAAGTAAAGTAAAGTAAAGGTCCTCCCGTTGATCATTGATTTGCTCGAGCGGGCCCAGTAACGTCTCCATTGGAGACTTTGTTGTTACTGTGTTTGGCATATCGAATACATCACAGGGAGCTTGCCAGGCTCTGCAGTGCGGGCTCGATACTCGATACTCTCAGTAGCTTGCCGGGCTCTAGGAGAGGGGCAGAGGAATCGAACTCGGGTTGGCCATGTTGGCTGCGTGCAAGGCAAATGCCCTACTGCTGTGCGATCGCTCCAGCCCCATACATATGTATATAATGTGTATATATTATATCAATGTCCAAATAAATACACACAAATGAGAGATCCAATCCCTTACTAGGTGAGCATTGGGTAAATATTTTTCTCATTCCATGGATTGTTCCTTTAGACTTGCAGAAGCTTCTGAAATTTAATGTAGTCCCAGTTGTTTATATTTGCCTCCACTTGCTTGGTCAGGGGTGTTTTATCTTTGAAGATGCCTTTTACTTCAGTGTCATGGCCTGCCTCCATTTTCCTCCATGTAGGTTGTGGATTCACGTTTGACACTGATTTTGACCTGACTTTTGTGCCTGGCTTTAGAAAAAAAGTCTGGGTTCCGTTTTTTGCATGTAACTGCCCAATTTTTCTAGCACCACTTATTCAAGAGGCTCTCTTTCCACCACTTCATATTTCTTGCTCATGTATCAAAGATTAAGTGAGCCTATATTTGAGGGTCTGTTTCAGGACACTCAACTTAATTCCATTGGTCTGCACGTCTATCTAATTTTCACTACCATGTTTTAATTACTACCATTTCGTAATACTCACAGACAGGAAAAACATGGGCCAGGAGGACTGGTCCACAGACTGAAGCTTGCCACATGTGGAAGGACAGTCAGGATAAAGAAGGGATGAGTAATACAATGATAGTTGAAAATGATCACTTTGGACAAGAACTGAGTGCTAAAAGTAAGGTAAAGTATCATGTATAATCTAAAAGAGGTTATACATGATAACTTCTCAGTACCTATACTGCAAATCATGATGTCCATAAGGAAAGAGAGAGAGAAAGCGAGAGAGAAAAAGTGTTTTCCTGGCACAGTCTGGTCTAAGACTGGACAGGTGGGGAGAGTGGCAAGAGGAAAACTAGGGACATTGGTGATAGGAAATGTACACTGGTGAAGGGATGGGCATTGTAACATTATATAAGTGAAACCCAATCATGAACAACCTATAACTGTGTATCTCACGGTGATTCAGTTAAAAATAAATAGATATTTTTCAAATTAAAAAATGATAAGGATATTCTGGGAGGGAAGGATTCAAAAGGACATAGAAGATATTAAAAAAAAAAGAAGTCTTTCTTAAAAAAACAGAGATTCAGCAGCAGAAACTTATCTATCTAAAAGTAATTAAATCTAGCTGTGCTATGAGGTATAAGATGCAATCCTTTTGTCCAGCAGCCTGGGGTTTACCAGGCTCACATCCTGGGGTGCTTGTAGGGCCACTGTGGCTATCCCCAGAGCAGTTGGTCTCATCGGGCATGTAGTGCTAAGGCTAAGACAGCCCATGCCAGGCATGTGCTCTATCACTGGAGCTATTTCCCAAGCTCTGAATACTGATTTTTGAATGAGTGATTCTGTCTAAGAAGCATTCCCTTTAACAGTTCTGTTGTAAGACAGAAAAGAAGAAAATGTTAATAATGGTCTTGAGTCATTTTATTCACCGTGAACACACCAGTGAATAAAATGAAATACTTTTCAGATAAAACAGAAATGTTGAGCAACTGATGATATCTATAAATACACAACATCAAGCTGAAGGCAGTAGTTACTTTCCTGTAAAACGATGCTTTTCCTGGTTTAATGCACTCTGACCAGCCCACAAATCAGCAGAGGCATTGTTTTGAGTCAGAGTTTCTGCAGCATGAAGGAGTGGGAAAAAGACAGCCTTAGTCTGAATGAATCTCTGCTCTCCCACTTAACCTGATTCGGTCATAGGTGATTTTCCCACCTACCACGAACCTGACCAGAATCCTCCTCTGTAATGTGGAACAAGTGGAACTCCTGACACCACCACAGGAAACAAAATGCCTCAAGTGTGAAGCACACAGATACGTGTCCTGACATGATGGTAGTCTACATCCTTTTTATCTCACCTCAATCCCATGTCTACCTACATCAAAACCAACTTCTAACAGTGTCAGATCCGAATACACTGTGGGGAGGATGGAGGGCACAGAGGAAAATCCCAATCTCATTGAGTAAAATGGGCAGAGTTCAACCAAGAAATAAAAGGCATTTGGAATATTAATCACTTAACAGCTACCAGATGCTCCTAACAGCTGAACATAACAAAACCTCTTCACAAGCCATACATGCCCCAAGCATTAGAACTAGAGGAGGAGGTTCCCTAGGAAATTAAGGGCATGGTGATCTGTCTATATCCTTCAAACTTGTTCAGCCTGGGTTTGCCAAAGTTTGGTTTGAATCGGAAAATTCTTCTGATTAATAATGGTTGGTGCAATTAACACCACTGTTCACAGAAAAACGCGAATATTTTCTGCATTTATGCTCCCCATTCTCATAGAACTATTTTTTTCCACAAGAGGACCAAGAGCTTTACTGTTTCTGAATAGCTTCATAAATGAAACAGAACATAAAACTACCCCAGGGAAGATAGGTAACTGACATTTAATAAATACCAATTTCTCTTGGCCTGAAAGTGAGGATTCTAATGTGCTCTAAACATGTGTTGTTTATGTACTGCCCCTCTCCTCTTAACTTCCAGCTCTGCTTGCGGAAAATGGGGTCAGACAATAATAAGCAGGTACTCACTGACCAGATTTAACTTCTGAAATAATTCACAATTTAGGGACTAGAGAGATGGTAGAGCGGGTAGGGTGACTACCTCACATGTGGCAACCTGGGTTCAATCCTCACCATCCTGTATGGCCTCCCAGCATCTCCAAGGAGTGATGCTTGAGTACAAAGCTTGAAATATCCCTTAGGCATCTAGGGTATGACCCAGAAACAAACAAACCAAAAAAAATGAGAAAATGAAATAGTCCAAAATTCTCGCACTCATGTCCACTTAGATTTCTGACCAAAAGGAAGACCCCAAACTCCCCTCTCTTTTAAAAAGAAGGGACCCAGGATGAGTATTTTAGAAAATACAAGGAATTATAAACACTAACATCACCATGATCTTAGGCAGAGCTTCATATCTACATCTCTATAGATGACGGATGAGGGTTATGTTCTTGTTCTTTGAGTACTTGGTAAAGAATTTTATCAGGGCCAGAGAGATGGGGTGAGGCACTTACCTTGCATACAGCCAACCAGAGTTTGACCCTAAGCACCTCATATTGTCCTCCGAGCTCTGTTAGCAGTGATCCTTGAGCTCAGAGCCTGAGCCTTGCTGAATGTGGCTCAAAACCAAAAACAAATTAAAAACTTTATCTTACCCAAAAGGACATCTGGCACTTACCCTCCTGCTTCCTGGAAATAATCTCTAACCACCAGGATGTTCTGCTTAATGAGTGTGTCTCTGTTTACCTGGGGACCTTGAGTCACAGGTGATCATAAAACAAAGGGTCTTAGAGTGAAGGCTCTCGGTACCAACTCACTTCTGAAAATCAGGAACCTGCAGAGTCAACTTCAATCACATTTTTGTTGATGGAACTTCAAAGATACTCCCCAGATAAGCTAGAGAGAGCTCCAATTTATGCAGGGTATGCTTTGCCCAAGTCCAATGTCCAGCACCCCATGCTCCCCTCAAATATAATACATCTGAATAATGAACAAAAAACTGATACAGCAGGGCTCAGGAGAACTTTCCTGGAGGACAAACATGTGTTCAGACTGTCACATATCACTACCAAGAAAGTCATGTCCACACTCCAGGGGCAGGACAAAAGAAACTCAGTGAAATGATAAAATTTTCCTGTACTGGCTCTCTACCCTCTTCTCTTGGCTAACTGGAACCCTCTGCCTCTACCTATGAGAAAAATCACTTTAAGAAAGTTCTACGAGTCCTCTGTGGGTGTTATTGATCATAAGAGGAGTCTTTGAAGAGCTTCAAATTTACAAATGGATGTCAATCCCACAGCCTCTTCCATTGAATGCAACCTGGTATGGGGAACTAAGGCTCGGGAGAAACTGGCACCATTACTGGTAGGCCTCAGGAGAGAGATAACGATCACTGCCCAGGAATGCATACTAGTTTAAGAGCAGTTAGGGGTTCAGGGTCAGCTCTTATCACACTTCTTTGCCATTTTACTAACTGAAGACATAATCTCTGCTGTTTCTTTTTATAACCAAGAAGAATACAACAGAGGAGAGGCCTATCCTAGGGGCTTTATCGATAATCAAACCCTCAATATCATCATCTTAAAAAAAAAAGAATTCTGCACTTCTATGTTCATTGCCACACTATTCACAATATCCCAGATCTTGGAAACATCTCAAGGGAATAGAGTATGAACAATACCACTTAACCTTAGAGTATAAGGTTATAAGGTTATAGATTATAACCTTAGATTATAAAACATATCAATACATAGTGGGGAAGGTACGGGGAGACAGAGAAATGACCTGCAATAACATAGGGGCAGTAGTGATAGCTATGGACACTTTGAGGGGTGTGGTTGTGTGTGTGTGTGTGTGTGTGTGTGTGTGTGGTGTGTGTGTATGGTAGGGAGTGGTACAAAATCATACCCTCCTTGTTATAACAAATCTTCCTCTCTTCTGTTTTTTATACCCTAGGAACCTCAGCACAGGCCCAGGCCCACCCAATTTCCTCTCGAACTGACTGCCATGCAAATTCTCCATATGTATATTTTTAAATTGGTGTGTCCTTTGGTAAGCTGTTTGGGATTACTCATCCAGTCTAAAAAGAACACAGAGGGATGGGGATTTTTTCTATACCCCTAAACACCCACACTTTTAATCCGTATTAGAAAAGCAGGTGGTCTAAGCTATCCCCTCACATAACACTTTGGGAAAAATGAGGCTGATGACAGTAAAGCTGCTTGCCTAACGCAGGATTTAAGCCTTGTCTTGTCATCTCCAATATCTTCCTGCAGAATAGCTTCGCCTGTTCAAACAGCCAGCACATGTCTCAGTCCAGCAAAACAGGAAGTTTCTGCAGAAACAGCTGAATGGGAGAGTAAGATTCTCTAATTCTAATGTGAATGAGATAATCTCTAAACTGACTAGCAGCGACAAAATCCTCACATAGCCTGAATTGTTGACTTGGTTGAATGGAGAAGAACTCAACAAAAATAAACTGCTAACTTCCTTTTTGAACGAAAAAAATCTATGTATGCTTTTGTAAAATATGAGGGAATCAGGAGCATTAAAAAAAACAGCAACTTTTAAGCATCTTGTAGATATTTTCAAAGAAAGAGAAAACTGCAATGCTACCAAGCTACGGTAAACTTGGGTCTGAGAGAAGAGTTTACAGACACAACCACTATAATACTTTGCAGCTCTTATACCAAGAGTATATCCTCTTTTTCTAGTATTATAAATCAGCAAGAGAGGCATTAATAATCCTATTATAAAAAATGAAAACATTCTGGGCCAGAGAGGCAGTACAGAGGGTAAGGTGCTTGCTTGTCTTGCATGTGACTATTTTGGGTTTAATCTCTGACATCCCATATGGTCCCTGCTATGCATGGTCCCTGAGCACAGAGCCATCAGTAAGCCCTAAGAATCATTAGGTATAGCCCCCCCCAAAAAAACTGAACAAAGAAATGAAGTGCAATGCACTGCACTGTCCTCCCGTTGTTCATCCATTTGCTTGAGCGGGCCCAGTAACATCTCCATTTTGAGATGTGTTGTTACTGTGTTTGGCATATTGAATACGTCACAGGTAGGAAAACATTCCAAAAAGTCAAGTCAATTGCCTAATGCTATCAACCAAATGCAACACAGATAGAGGAGTCAACTCCCAAATCACAAGGATGCCAAAGTCTCCCAAATAGGCTTTGGCTTTATCCAACACCACAGGACATCACTGGCATGAGAAGTTTCCAGTCCTGAGAACTTTTCCAGCACACCAGTCATCACCACCCATGAGTGACAGAACAGGAACCTTCGGGTATGTTTAGAACATCTTTATGCACCACATGGGGCTTTGTTAACCTAGGAGCATGACCTACTGGGGAAAAAAATATAGCATATTCATAAAGCATTTTCTGCTCTGGGGCCCTCAAGCTGGAGAACAGAAAAGTTATATAAATAGTGAAACTATCAGAATGACACTATGAACAATGAATGGGGTCAAGGCCAGTGGGGACAATGACGTCCTGCTGTTTTCAAGCAGACTATCCTAGCATGGAAGTTTGTCAGCTGAGAGGAAACCTGGGCCCTCAACCTGAAAAGTCTTTTCAAGTGATATCAGTTGAAATAGGTCAACCCCCCCAAAAAAAGTCTAAGTGGACATCCAAACCCCTAGAAAACTAAATTTTCAAAAGGATCTTCAGAAAGCTCATGTAATTAAAATGAACTAAGATGGGCCTCAATGTACATGACCAGTATGTTCTTATGAAAGGGGAAATTTGGACACAGAGACAGACTTGCAGAAAGAGAAACTAATAAGAGGGACAGCGAGGGCACCATGTGAGCACAGAAGCAACATTTAAAATCCTGTGGCTGTCAATCTGAGGATATCTGGAGTTGATCCTGCTAAATAGGTTTCAGAGAAAACATAGCCTGTTGACGCCTTGATCTTGGGCTTCTCACCTCCAAACACTAAGATAATAAATAACATTGTTCAAAACAACCTATTTTGGGGTCCTTTGTTATGGCATACCTAGGAATACATTGGAAAATTAGGTTTTGAAGGTTACGAAACTGATATCAATGGTCTTTCCTTCTATGTGTGTGTAGAGGATGTGTGTGTGTGTGTGTGTGTGTGTGTGTGTGTGTAGAGGAAGAGTAGATAAGGGGCTGATAAGGGGTGGATCAATAGGGGGGATAAAGGACTCCCACGTGGTACTCAGGAGGACACACAAGGAATTCTCAGGCAACTGGGTCAGCAGTTCAGTGCACGAACCCAAGGATGTGATACTGGAGATCTCTAGGACTACACTTAGCAATGCTCCGAGAACCATATGGTGCCCCAAATCGAAGCACTGTAAAATTTCCCAGCCCCAGTGAGTTCTTCTAAGCAAAATTCTGTGTTTCCTATTCAGCCTCCCAGATGGTAAAAGCATTTTCCAAACATGTCCAAAAGATGAAAGGAACAGGAGCTCATAATATGCCTTTGCCCATATGATACCCCAAGTTCAAATCTCAACTTCACATGACTTCTCCAGGCACTACTAGTGGGCCCTGATCATAGCAGCCCCAACAAGTTTAAGTCAACCATATTACACTTAACTGTCAGGCCCTCATTGCGGGACTGAATAATGCTGGGAGTAGCAACCCAGAGAAAACATATTTCACCCTGCCAAAATCCTTTCCAGTCATAACTCAAATTTAAGAAAGAGGTTTAGACTGAACAAGATGGTGCTAATTAGGAGATTGACACATGTGCCAGAGAACTCAGCCATTCTAACTACTTTCTTCTTTTTCAATTTTTTTCATTTGGGGGCCATACCTGGCAGTGCTTATTCCTGGCTCTGCACTCAGGGATCACTTTTGGTTGGGACTGAGGGGCCATATGCAGTGCTAAGGACTCAACGGGGTCAGCCACATGCAAGGTGAATGCTCTACCTGCTGTATTATTGCTCAGGCTCCTCAAACTATTTTCTCTTTTAAAAAATGTTGCCAGGGGCTGGAGCAATAGAACAGCAGGTAGGGTGTTTGCCTTGCATGTGGACAACTCGGGTTCTATTTCCAACATCCACAGACAGGAGTAATTCCTGAGTGCAGAGCCAGGATTAACGCCTGTGCAGTGTCGGGTGTGACCCAAAAAGAAAAAAAAATGTTGCCACTGAGCAGAATACTGTGGGTTCATTATGTTTTTATTTTTAAAGAAGTGCATACAAATATACACATATTTGTATGATCACACCGCAGAAAAAGAAAAACTGCCTTTCCAGTGTGTGGCAAGCCCCTCCACTACAGAGCTCTATTAGTTCTCAAATGCTGCCATAAGCCCTCAGAGAAGGGAGTGCAATTAAGTGCAGAGCATTAAGTGCACAGATAGCACCATGTTTCCACCTGGGTTTCACTCCATGGTTTTGTTACTAAGAAAATACCATTACTTTAACATAAAGGCCAGGCCAAGAGTGCTTCTCCCTCTCATCTTCTCAAAATACCACTTGTGAGGGCGATGGTAACAAAGTACCCCGGAGCTGGTGACTTAAACAACGCACATTTATTGTATCACAGGTCTGGTGACTGAAAATCTGAGATGTCAGCAGGTTGATTCCTTCCACATATTGAGAGATTTTGGATAACGCTCCTAGCTTCTGGCAGTTTGTTGGCAAATTCTGTTGTTTGCAGATATATTACATTGCTCCCTGACTTCAACAATGCAACTCGCTCATCTGTCTGTCAATTGTCCCCATTTCATTGTGCTGAGTCATTATCAGATGAGAGATCCACCTTACTTCACTAGAACCTCACCTTAAATTAACTTATTGCACTGGCCGTGCTCCCATTTCTGAATAAAGCCAAACCTGAATTATTGGAAGTTAAACTTCTGCATGCAAATGTAGAGGATAATGGGGGAGGCACTGAGGAAGCCCATGCGGACCCCTTAACACCATCCCCTACTGCACGACCATGAAAAGGTTTATTTAAATGTACTTATATAAAGATTTTCAAGTACAAGATTATTCTTGTTTTTAGAGCAAAAATATAATGTGTTCTATAAAACACCAATGGCTCAATTCCCAGAATACATTTGTGGGCAAAAAAAAATCACAGTTTAGAACATGGAAATAAAGATAAAATGTAACTCAGCAATGCTAAAAGAAGTGCTATGGTTAAGGGTCTGACTAACTTTATTCGTCATTCAGGGAACCATAACAAATTAGTATCAGGCTGGAACTTGAAGATTTTTTAAATAAACAGAAAGGTAAACACAATGTCAACCAATTCTTCCAGAAATTAAAAACAGAGACTGGTGAGATAGTCCAAAAAGCTACCGGGCAGGCCTA
Source organism: Sorex fumeus (assembly GCF_029834395.1). Classification (NCBI taxonomy): domain Eukaryota; kingdom Metazoa; phylum Chordata; class Mammalia; order Eulipotyphla; family Soricidae; genus Sorex; species Sorex fumeus. Next base: position 1,595,720 of record NW_026606100.1, read on the forward strand.
GCATGCATGAGACCCCCAAGGTCAATTCCTAGCACTGTATGCCTCCCAGAAGCAGCTACAGAGGACACGGTCTTTGTCTACCTGGAGCACCACGTAGGTTACCTTAGGGACCCCCAGCACTCCTAAGTTGAAGGAGCATCACATCACCAAATTTGAAGCAGAAGCCCCATACTGAGTATCACCAACAATAAATCCTAAGGTTCCCTGAGCACTGTTTTAAGATATACCCCCAACAAAAACACAGCAACTCGAAATTAGAGCAAATCACAGAGATAAATTAATATAAACCTAGATAAGGCCCATTCCAATTGTGTCAAATGAGATGCTCAGAAAAATGATTCACATTTGCGGGTCAACCAGACAGTAGGTGTTAAGGCCCTTGCCTTGCCTGCAACTGAGAGGCATTTGATCCCCGGCATCACATATGGTCCCCTGAACACAGTCAGAAGTAAGCCCTGGGCACAGTAGTGTGTAATAAAAAACAAAACAAAACAAAAAATTAAAAAATAAGATTAAAATTTAATTCTCAGAGCTGGAGTGATTGAACAGCAGGTAGGGTGTTTGCCTTGCATGCAGCCAACCCAGGTTTGATTCCCAGCACCCCATATGGTCCCCAGAGCACTGCCAGGAGTAACTCCTGAGTGCAAAGCCAGGAGTAACCCCTGTGCATCACCCGGTGTGACCCAAAAAGATAAAAAAAATTAATTCTCGAATAACAAAGTCACTGAAAAGGAGGTGAGTTCAAAAAAAAAGTCTCTCTAGAGATGATGTGCTTGACTAGACCACGACTAGACCATGAGACTAGGTGACCTGGGAGAGACTGGGCCAGCTCATCCCAGTGATGGGTTTGACCTGATCCCAGAGCACAGAAATCTGGATAAAGCCACAGCTGCTGTTAGGAAGTGCAGATGAGACTTAAAATGGCAGAAGTCAGAATCAGGCCAGAGGCCCAGAAAATATGATACCAGCTGGAATTGGTCTTTCTGTCACAGTATCCACAGTGCATATACTTCTACAGCCTCTGAGTAATTTTTATTTGAGATTTAAACCCAAGATGCATAGAGATTTTCATTCATCACATTATTCAAATTCATTCTTTCTGATGCATTGTCACCTTTGTTTTACAGTCAAGGCAAGACAAGTGTGGAATTTTATTTTCCACTCTTGCCAATACAAATGAGGGATAATAATGTCTTGACTTTCCCTGATCTTACTAAGATTTACAAATCATTTATTTTTATTTTATTTTTTGAGACACACTCAGCAGTGCTCATGGATTGCTTCCTGGTAATATGTTCAGGAACCACTCCTGGTAGTGCTTAAGGGACCATATGCAATGATGGGGATGTAACTGGAGTTGGCCAATGGCAAAGCAGGCACCTTGCCTCAGACAATCTCCCTGGCCCCAGTTTTATTACCATATTTACCTATTATTTACCTTTAAGTTCAAAAATTTTTATGTAAAATGTCTCCATTCAGAGCAAGATTTCTCATTTTCAGCAATTAATTTTTACTCATCTTTCTTTGGAAGTCATTGTTTTATTTTATTAACAAAATATATAATGTTAAAATTCTTGAAATTTACACATATTTTTTTAATTCTCATATCTTTTTGCATTTTTGTTTTATTATTTGGGGCTTCCAGCTGGCTGTGATTAGGACTTACTCCTGGCTCTGTGCTCAGGGATCACTCCCAGCAGAGCTTAGAATTCCATATGGATTCTGAAAATCAAACTTGTGTTGGCCGTACACAAGGCAAGTGCCTTATGCACTGTACTAACTCTCCAGTCCCTAGAATTACTTTAAACTTTTTATTTATTTTAGATTGTCAGTACGTGAATCAGATGTATTCTCATCTTCTAAATACATAAGCGGAAATGATACAAGAGTTAAGGAACTAGCCTCGCATGTGGATGACTCCAATTTGCACCACACAGTCCCGTTCTTTATTTAAAAGCACCAGAAGTACATTTAAAAAACAAAGTGTGATACTTACACCTAAGGATAAAAGAAACACAGGCCAGGAACATTGGTCCACAATGGAAGCCTGACTCAGAAGCTGGAGGAGAAAGCAGCTGGATCAAGAAGGAAACACTATGACAAAGATAGTTGGAAATGATCACCTTGGATCAGAACTGTGTTCTGAATGTAGGTAAAGCAGCAAACATGATAACCTCTCGTATCTATACTGCAAACTATAAAGCCCAAAAGGAGGGATGGGAGAAAGAGAGAAAAAGAAAGAAAGAGAAAAGTGCTATATTAATACCAATTAATTGGCACTTTTTATTTGATAATGACATAAATTATACAATAAACACACGACCATCTATATAGAGCTACTTTTAGCCTATAGGCTCTTCCATGCTCATATCTGTAATGAATTCACATGACATACATGTACATGTCCATGTATATACAGTTTGGCTGATTCCATGGTTATTAAAAAGCTATAAACTGAGAGATTAAAGCTAGAGAGAGGTCGATAAGAGAAGGAACACATGGAGGGTGCGGGATCCCGGAGGAAAAAAAAAAGAAAAAACAGGTTCCAAAAAGAGCCGAGATCACCCGCAAGTTCCAGATGGAGTAGGTGCCGCATCCCGCCTCCCCCAGATGGAACCCCGGTGACCAGAAGCCTCTACAAACACAGCTCGAGTATGCGGGAACGAGGACTTTTTCTCAAAACTCTCTGTATACAAAGTGATCAATGAGAAGTAAACCACCCAATCTTTCTCCCTGAAAGTCAGAGTTAAGTTTGGAGCACGGCCACAGCCCCAGAAACACAAGTACTTAATGCAGAACCCAGCAGCTTAGAGCAGAAAAGCGAACGGACGATGAGTTAACCCAGGCCATCATTTCTGCCCAGAGGGGAAAGGGTGTTGCCCCATTCGCCCTCTCTTCTCTGGAAAGAAGGATGGCGGCCACATGGGAGCCTTGTGGACAGCAGGTATGAGCCGGGGGTGTGGGGGCGACTAAAACCTCATGGGAAGGGGGGCGTTCCGGTCCGTCCTTCACGCCCTACCGAGGTCACCAGTTGCCCCCCACGAGCGGCTCTCCAGCACGGCCACAGCCCCAGAAGCACAAGGGCTTAATGCAGAACCCAGCAGCTTGGAGCAGAAAAGTGAAAGGACTATGCGTTAATCCAGGCAATCATTTCTGCCCAGAGGGGAAAGGGTGTTGCTCCCTTCCGCCCTCCTCCCTCTGGAAAGAAGGATGGCGGCCACATGGGAGCCTTGTGGACAGCAGGTATGAGCCGGGGGAGTGGGGGCGACTAAAACCTCATGGGTCGGGGGGCGTTCCGGTCTGTCCTTCACGCCCTACCGAGGTCACCAGTCGCCCCCCGCGAGCGGCTCTCCCGCACGGCCACGGCCCCAGAAGCACAAGGACTTAATGCAGAACCCAGCAGCTTGGAGCAGAAAAGTGAACGGACTATGCGTTGATCCAGCCCATCAAGTCTGCCGGAGGGGAAAGGGTGTTGCCCCATTCGCCCTCTCCTCTCTGGAAAGAAAGATGGCGGCCACATGGGAGCCTTGTGGACAGCAGGTATGAGCCGGGAGTGTGGGGGCGACTAAAACCTCATGGGAAGGGGGGCGTTTCGCTCCGCCCTTCACGCCCTACCGAGGCCACCGGTTGCCCCCCGCGAGCGGCTCTCCAGCACGGCCACGACTCCAGAACACAGAAACCAATTTCTTAACTATCTGACTTTCAGTAGAAATACTTCCAGGGTCAATAGGTAAAACCAACATTTAATTCTTGAACCCAGCTGTAGAAAGCAAATCACTTCACAATGCTTTCTCAGCATGTCTGATTTGGGGGGGGGGGGTAAACTCTAAATAATAGTGGTGAATCTTTTATTGAAACAATGAATCTAATCAAAGCAGATAGAGTGTTAACTAGAATTCATCTGCCTCACAGGGACGGGGAGGGGTGGGGGGTGGGGTTTTATTGGGGTTCTTCATGGTAAAAAATAAGTATTGGTAAAGGGAAATGTGTTTGATATTTGCATGACTGAGACATAAACCTGAAAGCTTTGTAACCTTTCCCACAGTGATTCAATAAATAAAAAAAATAAATAAATAAATAAAAGTAGTTCTATCACCCATCAAAAAAAAAAAAAGCTAGAGAGAGGTCAATTAAAGGACCTTAGGAACTTGGTATTAATGCAGTTGAGTATGAAAACTTGAAAAGAATCTTTAACTTGACAGTTCAAAATTAAAATAAAAATCTCAAAAATATAGCCAAAATTTGCAAAAGAAAGGGAATTTTCACAGAAAAAAATGTCACTTGTCATGGACTGATAACAGGTGTTTGTCCACCTAATTATGAAGAAAGCATAACATTTTGGAACCAACTTCAAATTTATTTAAAAATACAGAACGCTAATATAAAGAGACCTACATATAGCAAAAGCTGTGGATAAACTTACTTTTTTTTTTTCAGAAAAGGTAGAGCATCTGTAATTTATAATGTGCCTGTTTCGCTGGCACCTGCAGCCTACCTCTTTTTCCAAGCACATTCATTCACAATGGAGCAATGAAACCCTGAAACACTGAAATATTTCTGATATGTACAGAAAACAGCAAAAGCATCCTTAATGCCCTAGAAATTTTGATCCTGGGTTGGAATTTTCACTTTGTAAACTAATCTCAGGGAAAGTCTGTCCTCTGAATTATTCATTTCTGCAAAGATAAATCTTCCTACACTAAGCATATATTTCAAAGTACTGGAATAACTCATGAAATTTTAGGCCTGCAAAGAGATGGTGTGGAGGAGAAGAACGAGAAAAGCTAACTTTGACTAAATAGCTTCTGAAACATGGTCCTTTGCTGGAGGAGAGTAAAAAAAAAAAAGTATGGTTTAGTGTACCTATTGGTTTTTCACTTTTTCTCTCCACGAAGCAAAGCTAATGCAGGAGCTACTATTAGCAATATACAATATTATCGAGGTTAGCCTCTGTGGTTCACAGGTTGGTTAGTCCAAAATCTGGCCTAGAAAATATCTTTTCACCTTCCTTTTCTAATGCAAGTAATATGTTCCACATTAATCCAGGAGAACTGTCTTCAGAATTTTTCAGACTGTACAAAAGCTGGACAGGTTGGGATCCATTATTTTTATAACTTCTCTAATGCTTCCCCACCCATATGCAGTGTTATAAATTTACAGAACTAATACACATAAGCAGTACATTTAAATGAACACGTAGTTTGACATAAAGTCTAATTTTATTCCTGTTCTAGATCACATCACATGATATGTACTATTTTACACATTTACAGTTTCATTCATAATATTTCCTCTAAATTAATATATGCAAAGCGAAAAAGCAATGTAAGTACTCTAAAATCATTTATCTGATTTGCTTCTCCAAGTCAAATGAAAATTTTAACTCAGGCACCCAAATACAAAATTGTTTTAATGAAATTTATTTTAATCTTTCCTCCATCAATTTTTAGGTGGTAAAGAAGTGATTAATAAGCATAATTTGCAGTGGGCGACTCAATGGCATAAATGCATAATATATCCCAAAAGGCCATCTTCCTATTTCATATTCGCTAGTAGTCACAAGTGAAAATTATGAACTGGGGTGGTAAAATCTAGAAATAGAATTGTCTCTTGTGCATGCTGTTAATAGAGTATGTAACAACATGGGTGAAAGTAATTTGGCATTGTATATCTTTCTCATCTTGGAGTCCCCGCAGTATCATTTTAAACTTTTAAAGCTTCATTTTATTTTTACTGTGCTTCTTAGAGAATACATAATAAGGTAAGAATTATATGTCTATTGTAACTTCATAAATGAGAAGGTAAAAGCTCATATATCATAGGCACACATGGGAGAACTTCATGCTACCTCCATTAGTAAAGTAAGGAAACACTCATCAGAAGTAAAATGTGATAAGGTACAGAACGAATACCTTAAAAATATTAGATTTTGATCTAATACTTAGACAGTCCACTGTATGTTCCTTAAGGTCCAGTCTACAATTTGTTATAATACAACAACTCTCAGTTTTAGGAATGCAATTGGACAACCAGAACTGTACTACATTTTCTAATTTTCTTTGCAAGAGGACCTGACAGTGAATGAGAATATAACCTAGTGTAATGTAAGTATCTTTAAGGACTCTCTTGAAAACACAGTTCAAGAATAATCAAATGGAAGATCAATTAACAAACAAAAGACTTGAACAACACTACAGATAAATTAGCCCAAAAAATAACTGACATAACACTCCACCTAATAACACCAGATATACATTATTTCCAAACATGGAACATTCTCCAGGATAGATCATGTGGTAAGCCTCAAAACAGATCTTAATGAACTTAAAATTAACATCACTTTGAGTATCTTTCCAGAACACAGTGGAAAAAAATCTAGGCGTCAATGGCAAAAGGAAAACACAAAAATATTAAATCGGTTTTAATTAAACAGCAAACTCTCTTGTGCACACTACTGGTTATTAGGCTAAGTACAATAAGCCTGTCTCTGTCTTTAATTCTCCATTTCCCACTGCACCCCTGATGCACGCCCCCCCCAAAAAAAACTGAATTATTCCTCTTCAGTATTCAACTAAGTAACAGAAAGCATAATGAAGTTCCCCAGGGCTGTAAGGACAGAGAAATGTAAGCTAGTTCCAAGCTAGTTATACAGTTTTGCAAGATGGAACAAATTCTAGAGATTCATTGCACAATGATATGCATATAGTCGCCACCCCTGTACTGTCCACTGAAAGTTAAACACTAAATCTTGTTTTATGTTTTAACCATAATGAAAAATGAAGTACTTGCAAGTCACCTTAGAATTTTTCTTATCCTATTTGCAAGTCCAGAGTATACAGGTAGTTGAAGATCATAAAGACAAAACAGAGTGTTTTGTCTTTGAGGACAAATACAAGGAGATACAGTTTACAACTCACATATGAAGTGGAGCCAAAGTAGTCACCCTAGTTATCTTAAATCTTAACTGCCACAGGCTTTCCCTTCCATGTTTTTATTGCATATCACTCCTAACTCCCTATTCCCACTCATTTCTGTCTACACTAGTCACTCTCTTCCTTGCTTACACAGACAATGAAACACGCCCTATTTCTGGGCTCCATTTCTGGCTCATTTCTAGAGTTTTCTGAATATTCTTATAAAACACATATCGATATCTTAGTGGCCTTTACAACCCCCTTCAATATCTATGACAAACACCTCTCCACACCCGTCTGACTCCATTTTTCCTTTGCAAAGATTATGTTCAAAGTCCCAATCAGAGCTCAGAATGATTGTTTTTTCAATACCCCATACTCTTGCCCTACTTGAAGATTTTAAGTACTTTCTTCTCTTTAATTCCTTTTCAACTCAATACCAAAACAATATTTTTTCTACTTGATTTTAATATATATTTATTTTTAATTAAGACCATCATTTGCAAAGTTGTTCATAATAAAACTGTTTTAGGCATGCAATAATGCAACACCAATCCCACCACCAGTGTCCTCAGGGTCTCTGCCACACCCTAATAGCCCCTTTGGCAGGCATGTAACAGATTTATTTATATTGCTTGCTCCAACAAAACTACATAAGGAAATTCAAATCATTTAATACAATAAAGTATCCTGCCTATTCTCATCCATATAAGTAAGTTTTCAACTCTAGCATCCAAAACAATCCCTTGACAGCTATTAAAATGTCAGTTCCAACATTAAGCCCTTCTCAGCTGTCAGAGGAAAGTATCCCTTTTCTCCTCTATAGGGCCTCCATGTTTTGTTATTTTTTTATAGGACTTAACACAAGTGATTATACATAATATGCTTCCATGAATTTCAATTTATACTGTGAACATGGGTCTACTTAAATAAAACACCCTACCAGAGCTGTGCAAATGGAAATAAAGAGTGGCCCTAAGGCCCACTGAGCACTGCTGGGCAGATTTCCCTAAAAATTTAACTAGAATTCATCAAAATTTAAGTACTACAAGGAAAGAGCCAGAAATTTTGAGATTCTGGAGACTGATTTCAGAAGAAGGCAAATGGAATTGAATTTAGATAGGTTTCTCAGGAATGCCCCTCAGAATTGATGAATCTCCACAATTGATGAGAGGTGGGAAAGAGAGGAGGCTTGAGGGAAAAGCAGACTTTGCAAAATGAAAACAAGTACAAAATCTGAACCAAACATACCCAAAGTGTCCAGGAATAGCCAGTTTGGGGTAGCATGGGGTAGGGGTTTGTCTTCTATCAAGAATATAGAAGATGAAGTTCCAGGATGTCAGAAGACAATGTGATGATTAAAGAGCTTGGAGTGTAGAAAGAGAGCATGAATTTTTCAGTCTTAAAATGACAATAAGCCATTAAGGAATTCAGGGAAATGGCAACATGATCTGATTTCTGTTCTGCTCATAGACTAGACCACAATGAAAATGAAAATTAAGTTTAATGTACACTGAAATTTATCTCTACTTCAAATTGCAATTGAACATCATAAAGGGCTTTATACAGAATTATTTTTTAACTCAACAGCACCTACTTCAGATGTATTATGCACATGGAGTCAGATAAGAGAATTATAAAATATCATCAAATTAAAAATATACTAATATATAAAGTAAGATGGAGTTCCATGAAAAGAATCAGGCTATCTGAATATATATATATACACTTATTCAAAAGTCAAATATTGAGCCTCCATTCCTTGTTTTGCTTTAATCTCCTTTTCTTTCTGTTTTTCCCTTAATTTACTACTCTTAATCCCATTTCTCATGTCTATTATTTTATATTGCTTTGGAACTTAGGCACTTATAAAGGCAGAGAAAGAATCTACAAAGGATTTAATACTTTTAAAGAATTACATGCTGTGTTATCCTGGCAAAACAGACAGATGAAAAGAGCATGAACTTTGCTGTGCCCTGGAATTATACCAACTTGCTGTGAAGAGAGGTTAACCACTGTGAGGAAATGAATTGTTAAGCAATAAATGCATCTAGGAAACAGAAATCAGGGTTTGTGGAGACTGAAGACTAAAACTATGTATAGTCCTAGATGAAAATTATGGAGTTTTTGAATTTCACTATATAGTGAAAGATATTATTTATTTCCAGGGCATGATGTTTCATAAATTTTCACAGATTCAATTATTTAAACTCAACTTGAAATTTTTAAAGAAATTGAGTATTTTCCAAAAAATATGTCAAAATAATAACAACTCTCTTAAGCAATTCATCCCTCTATTGTGATTATATCAAAAAGAAAAACATGGGAAAGTGATGATTTCTCTAACAGGATTTTTTTGTTACTGAAAATTGACCACAAGATAACAAATAAAATGCTAGAGTCATTATAACAAATTTGGCAGTTAAACCCATCTAAATAGAACATATTTCTAAAGGCTTTCAGCTAATAAAACCTACCTTTTGCTAACCCACTTATCATCCTAATGTGATAAATATGCATTGCAAATTAAACTAAAAGTTACCATCTGGTGGCTTCTGATATTGCTTAGGGAATTACTCATCACTAATTATTCATACAATGAATAGAAATCCATTGGGTTATTTTTTTCCCAAAGTGGAATATTAATACCTAAGGGAACTGGGAGTATACTGCCTAACTAACTCATATTTACAGATGATTATACTGTTCCAAACAAGCCCATATGTTCTAAAGAACAACATAAAGAGGCTAACTCCCTAATTATTTAGAAATTTGTACATTAGACGAAAGTGTCTTGAAGATTTCAATACAGAACTGGTTACTTTACTGAATTTAAAAGCTTTCATAAGTGAACACAAGAGAACATAATAAATATAGCTATAGTTTAAATAATTTTGGTGAGATAAATGGAAACTCACGGCTTTTCATCTCATGACAGTTTTGGAGTAAGACTTCTTACTGAGTTAACACCTAACTGAGGATTGGTCTGGGAAGTTCTAAAAGACAGTGTCACAATCTGCTAATAGGTTAATTAAAATCAATACCAAATGATTTAATTTGTAAATGTTTCAGCAATTAATTGACTTCATGTTTCACGTAGAAATAACATGTTTTTCCAATATTTATATTCTGAGCATATATGTAATCAAAGTATGAAAAATTAACATGGGTTAAAATCAACTACAGAAAAAAAAAATCTAAAATCCCAATTCCAATTTATTTAAAATTTTACTCTAAATTTACAGAAATGCAGCACAATGGCTAATTATCTAAAAGGTCAGATAAATAAGGTGAAAAAAATCTATCCATTAGAGTTTGATTGGATGAGTCACTTTCTGCAGATTTACCATTCTCAAAAGCACTGTCTCTCCAATGAAGTGAGCTCAAGGAGGAGAGACATTTCCATTGTTGTATGATAGAATCTCTATGTGTGTCACAGCAATTACCTCAGGGGGAGTGTCCAATGCTCAAGGAGAATGACAGACTAGAAAGAAATGCAAAATTCAAGCATAGATGAACTGATGGCAAAGAAAGAACCACCACGGTGTTTAATGAACAATGCTACAACTATTCATTACGCCTCTTCTCCAGCTGATCATTAAGCTTTCAGCACTGTTTATGCAACAGAAAAGGAAATGTTGACTCAAGATTTCATACACTTACTATTCACACAAAGAAGAAACCATGAAGAGTATAATCTGCAATTACAGTACCTGCTGAAACTGGATCGCTGTCATTGAACCTAGTTATTAGTTGCTGCAAGTGCTGTCAAATGCACTACAACTTTTGAATTTGGGATCTGCCTGGATGATCATTTTAGACACGGACCTAAGAGCTTACCAAAAATAAATAAAATTGGTTAAGTAATATTAGTTCAAACAAAAGATTTCAACGAGTGGCTTTAAATTTCTAAATTCTAATGGTAGAACAAATCGTTTTTATTATTCCACAATTTAGAGAATTTCAGAAAGACAAATTAGTCTGCCACTACTTTCAAACATCGCCATCATGCAATATTATAGAATGATATGATTCAGTGCTTGCTGAATGAACAAAGTAACAGGCATAATTCATGGTTACAAATTTCACTTCTAGATGACCTGCCTGGCACAAAGACTACTCAGTTAAATGCACCGAATTAATTAGTCAAATACTTTAACTTTGATAAGCTACTGAAAATACACTCTGACCCGTGTTTCTGCTCCTAATACTGAAGGAAGGATCTAAATCTTTGGAATCTTTTAAATAATATAAAATTTCTCTGCTATTTATGAACTCCTTGGTTCACACCCAAGTTTATATGAATACAGTGAGATGATTTAGGAGAGCTGGTCAAGATAAAAGAGTACAAAATATTAAGACAGGCATTTACCCTATCAGAATTTCAGGGAGAAAAGGAAGGGCTGGACATCAAGTTTATCCAGGGAATCAATGTTCAATCAGCCATGCCTATGTAATGAAAATCTAATTGGAGGGCACAGAGCAATAGTACAGTGGGTAGTGCATGTGTCTAGCAAATGGCTCACCCGGGTTCAATCTCCCGAAACCCATATGGTCTCCTGAACCCACCAAAAATAATTTCTGAGTGCAAAGCCAGGAGTAAACCCTTGGGTATGGCTCGTATACCCCCGAAAAGAAAAAATCCAACTGGAAAAAAATTTCAACAGCAGGGGCTGAAGACATAGTCTAGCAGAGAGGGACGCTTGTCTTGCATGCAGTCAACATAGGGTTTGTTGCCTACCACATAATGTTCACACACCCCACAATCCCCCAGGAGTGATACCTGAGCACAGAGTCAGTAGCACATAGTAATTAGTAGATCCTAGCTGGGTTTTGTCCCAAAACAAACAAAATGTGAACAGAGGAACCAACTTTTGTTTCCTGGTCCATAGAAAAGTGAAATTCCAGTGGTCTGACAAGTCTGATTGCACAGAAGACATCCAAGACTCTGTGTTTGGGAGTCTCAGAGACTTTGCTGCATTTATCACTTCATCATGCTGTTCTCTAGTTGCATGTTTCATAATAATCTTTAATCATAGAGAACTTTCATGAGTTTTATGTAATTCTAATGAGTTATCATCTGGAGGGAGGATCACGGGAACCCCTGAATATGTAGCACTTTGGTCTGAAGTTAGATCTGGCTTCAAGGGCTGTGCTCCTTAATTTGTAGAGCCTGCACTAACTCCACACAGATGGTTACGGCTACAAATGAACTGTAGCTTATCACCTAGTCTGAACTCTAGAGAGTGATTCTTCATATAGCCTTGATGAGAGATAAATAGTGCAACATGTGAATCTCATTTTGACTGGAAAACCCATATTTCACAGTACTCCCCAAATAAGCATGAGGTGTAGAGTATCAGAATTGGGAGAAGTGAGTAGGGAGAATCTAGAGTAGAGTGGAAAGTCTCTTCTATCTGTACTTGGGCTAATAAAACTTGAAAACGTGACCTGGTTAGGTTTTTCTTTATAGACACTCCACTATTGGATGAAATTTCTAATATTTCTAATTTCTGAAATAGATTCCTTAAAGGGACCCAGTTAAACAACTAGTTCTCAGTCCCAACCATTCATTGGAATTACCTGGTAGATTTTCATAAACAAAAAATGTTCCACTTTTTCCACTATTGAGAAGTGCATTGTATAACTGAAACCCAAGCACAAAATTTGTAAGCCTATAACTGTACCTCATGGTGTTTCACTAATAAAAAAAAATTAATTAATTAAAAATTTTTTAATGAAAAAATAAAATAAAAATGAAGAGGAAAAAAAAGAAGTGCATGTTCTCTTGAATGGCTCTCTCTCTCTCTCTCTCTCCTATTTATCTAAAGTTATTTCAATAAAAACTACTTTTGCTTCATTGAAAAAAATAATTAGCAAATTAGCCTATATATAATTCAATTGTGAATGAGGTTGAGAATAATTTGCTCCACAATGAATGAACCTTTGAATCCTGGAGTTTCAACAAACCCTGGATCTTTGTCCACTGTGGTCAAAATCTTCAGAGTATAAGAAAGGAAAGTCTGATGAAGGACTTTAGAAAAGGACTCCATCATACTTTAGAAGAAAAAAATGTGCCCCAACCCTCATTTATTAAGAGGAACTATAGCTCTAGAATCCTGTGATTTTGTATTTTATATATTGTATTGTATTGTATTGTATTTCCCATCTGAGAAAGGAATCCAAGTCCGAGCATTCAGTGGAAGATACAAACCCAGTTCTGAGCATTCCAAAACTGGACACACTACTTTTTAAACTGTTTCTCAAAAAGTTTGGTTCAATTCCGAGAATCATGGTAAGTTTCATTAGTTACTGTCAATATGTTTTGTTTGTTTCACGTGTTCTGGGAAACATTTGCAGTGCCAGGAATCAAACCAGTCATGTGCAGGCAAGACAAGTACCTGTACTGTCTATACAAAGAACTAGTTTTATTATGTTAGCCACAGTTGACTACTTTTACCATGAACTATACAAAGTTGTGCTATCTATTCAATAAATGTCATTTTAAGGGGGTTGGAGTGACAGCACAGTGGGTAGGGCATTTGCTTTGCATGTGGCCAACCCGGGTTCAATTCCCAGCATCCCATATGGTCCCCCAAGCACCACCAGAAATAATTCCTGAGTGCAGAGCCAGGATTAACACCTGTGCATCACTAGGTATGACCCAAAAAGAAAAAAAAACTGTCATTTTAAGTAATAAAAATCTTAAGGGTTTGGGGAGATTGTCTCATTCTCTTTCTTTTATTTGGCTTTTAAATATAACTGCTATTCTAAATACTAATGGCTAATTTAAAAGTTCAGTCTCATCCCCAATAATTGACAAAAGTCATTTCAGAAATTATATTTTTATTTAAAATTTTTAATATAGTGGTCCATATTATTAGAGAGATATTTAGAAAATTTCCAAAGTTGTTATATGCAATATATAACAATGCAATGAAATTTTTTCTGCTGTTGAAAATATTAGGTATGTAATTTAAGATAGAAGTATATTTTAAATTTTATTTCAAAAAATATTAAATTTTTAGATGAAAGTAGAACAGTAATTTCAAATTGCCTTCCTAAAAAAGTTTACTTCTGACCTCACTGCAGACTTCTCATGCAGAGGTTTGATACATTTTGCCATTTTAGCAATTCTTGCTTTCATTGTCCAATTTTTAGACAGATTAGAAAATGAGAGAGGGAGAATAATACTATTCCTGCTTCATACTTAGATAATTTGAGAACAATTCCTGGTAAATTGTGAGCTTTTATGCTTTAAAGCTTGGTTATTAAATATGTATGATGTATTTTATATAGCCATTTTTCAAATAGTTTAATATCTCTTGGCTAAAATCAATATTGTGTTTTTAAAAGACTTTAGCATTTTTCTCAACGCTTGCTTTACCACTGGAAGCATCTGAGGGAGCTTACAGAAATATAAGAAATGGGGTGGAGACTGAAAATTTAAATCAACACTCCTGCAGGTGAGGACTGCTGCTGAGATTACATGCAAAGCTCTCCAAGAGGTATTGACACGTAGGCAGAATTAATAACCAATGTTGCACGGCCTATTAAATGGTAGAAATCATAGAATTTGTTGATAAGTAACAGAATTTGTGGAACAAAGTGATTAAGTAAATATAAATGCAACCCGGCTTATGATGAGGTCAATATTTTAAAATTTTTAATTCAAATATTTGAATCCAAGGTGAAATTTATTTGCTAAAATTCACTGTTAAACAAAACTACAAATACAAAGACCAATTTGCCATTATTTATAATATATATGATCTTTAGTATTGATTCTTTAAAAAAAAATACTGATCTTTTAGCAATGGCTGTCTTTCTTACAAGAAATGATCCCCAAAGAATGTGTTTTAGTACTGTGATTCATTAATTTATGCCTTCCACAAATGTTTGTTGAGTACACACTAGAGACCATTGACTGCTCTGGGAATGTAGGATAGAGCACAATACAAAGTTGAGTCTGTGCTTTAGTGGCACTTACACTACTACAAAGATAACTAATTAACTATGCCTAACAAATCACAGTCACAGTCCTCCCGTTGTTCATCGATTTGCTCGAGCAGGCCCAGTAACGTCTCCATCATGAGACTTGTTGTTACTGTGTTTGGAATATCGAATATGTCACGGGGAGCTTGCCAGGCTCTGCCCCGCGGACGAGATACTCCGGGTAGCTTGCCGGGCTCTCCGAGAGGGGCGGAGGAATCGAACCTGGGTTGGCCATGTTGGCTGCGTGCAAGGTAAACACTCTACCGCTGTGCTATCGCTCCAGTCCGCCTAACAAATAAATGGCTGAAATTCAAAACACTGTCAGTATAGAATGCTAGGAAGGATGTGGAAAAGAAACCTTTACAAACCAACCGTAAGAATACAAAATGGCATGGCTACTTTGGAAGACAGTTTGAAATTTATTACAAATCTAAACTTACTCTTATGATACAACTTTCATGCTCCTTTGTATTGACATAAGTGATATGAAAAATCCATATCCACAGATACACACTAAGTACACAAATGTTTACAACAGGCTTATTCATCCTATACAGCATCTGAGAATAACTAAGATGTCTAAAAAGACAAAAAGAATATATATTGACAGAAACTAGTCTGAAAAGTCTACCTCCTGTATTATAATAATCATGAAAAAAACCCACAAGACTATAAGCGTAAGAAAAATGCAGCTGTTGGGGCTGGAGTGATAGCACAGCGGGTAAGGTGTTTGCCTTGCACGCGGCCGACCCGAGTTCAATTCCCAGCATCCCATATGTTCCCCTGAGCACCACCAGGAGTAATTCCTGAGTGCAGAGTCAGGAATAACCCCTGTGCATTGCCGGGTGTGAGGCAAAAAGAAAAGGAAGAAAGGAAGAAGAAAGAAAGAAAGATGCAGCTGCTAGGAACTAGCACAGTGGGAGAGGAAGTAATAGAACAAGTATCCAGGAATGTGGGGCAATGACACTATTCTGTGATTTTTAACGCAGATACAGGATATTAAGCATTTATTAAATTCAGACAACTATGCAACACAAATAGTAAACTCATGGAAATGAATAATGTGTCAATAATTACACATCAATTTTAACAAGTGCAGCAAATTAATGAAAGATATGACTTCAGAATAAGTAAATACTGGAATACAAGGAAATTTTTATTAGTATTTTTGGGGTTTGGAGCCACACCTTACAGTTCTCAGAGCTTATCCATGGCTCTGTGGTCAGATACCACCCATGGCAGGGTTTGAAGGATCATATGTGGCGCCAAAGGATCAAACCTAGGTTGGTACATGCAAGGCAAGAGACCTACCCACAGTACTATTACTTCTATCCCAGATAATTTTATGTGAGTATTCTGTAATTTGTGAATTTCTCTAAAATAAAGGCTATTGATTTAAATAACTAAACATTATGTTCATAAACTCAGAATTATTATTTTATTACATCATAAATAGCATGCTTAATTTTGTCTTTTGTTAATTTGTAATTGGTATGCGTTGTTACAGAATTTCAGGGCTGTAGCTTCACACCACTCCAATATGTAGCCCTCACCACTGCCACCATGTTTCCAGCGTCATCCCATCACAAAAAAAGGCTATTCCAAACCATTTCACACCTCCTTTGCTCTTGTAATTATAAGTTTACTCTGAATCTAGAATAAATTGACAAAATTTTAGTTTATATTAATGAAATATCAATTAGCTGATTTTAGCCTATTAAGACGATCCTCAAGATGGATGATATTCACTTCTGGTAGCAGAAATTAGTCATCTCCACAAAAGTTATTCATCTAAGGATTACACTAGACCCACCTTTAAATTTTAATATGTCACAATTTAGACTATGCTTAATTCTGCTTTATGTGAAAAATAAACATTATAACTGATAGGTGCTGATAAACAAAGAGGAAGGATAAATTGGCATTCGATTTCTAAGCACCTTTTGATCAGCTCTAGAGAGAGTGTTTTGGGTCAAATCTAGAGTTGTTAAATGATATATGGCGAACTAATTTTATAATTGGTAAAAAAGAAATGCAAAATTCTCTGTCAATTTATTTTCATTTCTGGCTAAGAGGAACAACAATGGTTTAATCATCAATTATAATCTCTTCAGTAAGTTTTATTTTAAAGCCATTACTTTCCAATATTATTGCCACAAGCAGTGCTATAAAATCCAAAGCACATTTGCTCTTTGTATACTTTATCTGATTAAGTTGTCACAATTTCTCTGCCAAGTAAATATTTTTATCTCATTTATACACTTACAGAGATTCATAGCAGTTAAAAAACACTTTTGCCCAAAGCCACCTGACTAGCAAGTAAGTGGCAGAGTCAGGAACATCTGAAAATTAAACCTGGGGTTCCTATAACTTCAGGGACTCCTTTCTTTCAATACTCAGCTTTGCACATAAATCAGCTTTGTATGTTTCTTTGTTTGTAAATGTTACCTGAAAATTGTCTTGAGAAGAGAGGAATAATAGGATTGACAAAACAAAATATCAAGAAACAAACTTAGAAAATCTGAAACAAGGTGAACTGTGTAATTTATATAAACACTGGCAAATCTTGTATATCTCCTAAAAATTAATAGAATCCTTAAATGAAAATGAATTTTACTATATAAAATACTCTCAATTGTGTAGGCCAATACTCTAGAGCAATATAAAAAAAACTAATCAAATATTCTCTCCTCTGAAGTATCATATGATCCTTTCTTCTTCAGAGTTTTTGAAGAATGATAAATAGGTAGAAAAGGCATTTGCATTCCTATCTTACTGCTGTTTATTCAATGGTAGGTTTTACTTGTAGTTGAATATGGTCTTTCAGTAGATATGTCTCTTGGATTCATTGTAATTTTGGCCTCTTCACCTTTCAGGATAGAGCTACACAAAAGAATCATCACCTCTCCCTGATGTTTAATCAGTGCTCAGCATGCTAAGGTCCTTTTATGAAAGCTCGCTGGCAGGAAATCAAAGGCCTTTCTTCCAAAACAATAAAACATGAAACAGAGGGATCCATCTGTCAATCAAGATAGATTTTTCTTTAAAATACAAAAAAAACACCCTCAAAGAATAAAAAGCTTTCACACTAATTAATATCCATTAAAGCTCCTACCAATTTAAAAGCTTGAGCAAAGTCAAGAATTCCCATCTAATTCAAACCTAGAAGGTGCTTTTGCAGGACTCATCTGGACTGACAAGAGAAAGTACTTACTTAAGAGAAGACTAGGATAACAAATTTCAATTCACTTTTCATATTTTCAAACACAACCTCGAATGTCAGACTTCACAATTTTCCTTATGTATGATGCAATCAATTATTCAGGTAAAGGTAAAGGTAAAGGTAAAGGTAAAGGCCCTCCCGTTGATCGTCGATTTGCTCGAGCGGGCCCAGTAACGTCTCCATTGGAGACTTTGTTGTTACTGTGTCTGGCATATCGAATACTCTCGGTAGCTTGCCGGGCTCTCCGAGAGGGGCGGAGGAATCGAACTCGGGTCGGCCATGTTGGCCGCGTGTAAGGCGAACGCCCTACCCGCTGGAGCGGCGTTCGCCTTACACGCGGCCAACATGGCCGACCCGAGTTCGATTCCTCCGCTCCTCTCGGAGAGCCCGGCAAGCTACCGAGAGTATTCCATATGCCAGTAACAACAAAGTCTCCAATGGAGACGTTACTGGGCCCGCTCGAGCAAATCGACGATCAACGGGAGGGCCTTTACCTTATTTTACCTTAATTATTCAGAATCAACCCCAATTTTATGCAACATATATGGTAAGTCCTGGAACACACATTTTCTTGATTTGTAACAGTGTGTAGTCAGTCCATTGGAATTCTCTTTCCTGAACAGAGTCCTAGGTCCCACAATCTTTGATACACAGTCCAAGTAAAGATGGTAAATTGGATCAAAAATACCTTTTATGTTGTGCCATAATTGCCCATAAGCAATTGCTCCCAAGTTGTTATCCAGTCCATATCACATATTTCTCAAGATAGATCATTATCTCTTTGGACAGTCCCTTCATCATTCTAGTATGTGCCAATATAATTGGTGGCAACAGCTATGTGCAATGTATTTGGGGAGCTCATTACATAGACATCATTTCTTTTTAAATTATGAGTGTGGACTGAGGTAGCAGCTCAGTGGGAGAATATATGCCCTGCATGTATGAGGCCCTGGGCTTGATCTCAACACCAGGGAAAAAAAGAAGCCTGAGTTGAAAATGAATTGAAAGAGATACCCAGAGATACTCATTTCTGTGGTAACCAACAAAGATCACATCTTAGCAATAGAGTTCATATTCACGTTCTTTACTTCTAGAACTCCTCTCCCCTCTAAATTATTAATGAAAGTCTGACCCAAAGTTATCTCCTGTTACTTCTCTCAACAAATCCCCCTGAGATTATTACTACTTAGTTCCCAATGAGTTGAATATATTGTGCCACACCATTGACTCAACAATCATCCAACTGATACTTAACAAGTACATACTTATGCTGTGTTGGAGCCTTAAGGAGACAACCCAGCCTAAGGTACACAGACGTCTATATAGCCTGTTCCATAGCACCCAAACCAAAAATATTCTTCCCAGGTCTCAGTACTGGGGCCTCTGGTAGTGTCATGGATAAAGAGTTAAGGTGACTGTAACATACTAGAATAAAGATAGACCCTCTGAACAGGGTCAGCGTCGAAATCCCTATGATAAAACACCAGATATATGGGCAATTAAGTTTTGATAAGGGAGCTGAGAACATAAAATTGAGTAAAGAGAGACACTTTCATAAATGTTGCTGGGAAAATTAGATAACTACATTTAAGAAATTAAAGCTTTATCCATAACTTACACCTCACACAAAAATCAGTTTAGAGTGGATCCAAGACCTTTAGATGCAACCAGAAACTAATAAAGTAAAATAAGGACCATATAGGCAGAACAATTCAAGACAGGACCTCAAAGGTGTCTGCAATGATCCAATACCACAGGCAAAGGCAACACAATAAAAAATAAAACAAATGGGACTAAAAAAATTAAAGAGCTTCTACATGACACAAGAAACACAGGCTAAAACTAAAAGACAGATAACTGAATGGGAAAAATATTTGCATTCAACACATCAGATAAAGGTTTGATATTCAGGATATATAAAGTACTCACACTGCCACTGTCATCCTGGTGATCATGGAATTACTCAAACGGGTGCCAGTAATGTCTCTGTTTCTCCCAGCCCTGAGATTTTAGCAATCTCTTCTTACTCATCTTTTCCCGACAAGTGGATGCTCTTTCAGGGTCAGTGGAATGAGACCTATTGCCGTTACTGTATTTTGAATATCAAATATGCGATGGGGAGATTGCCAGGCTCTGCTTGTGTGGGTAGTACTCACAAAGATAAAAAAAAAATTTATTTTATTTTTGCTTTTTCGGTCACACCCAGCAATGCTCAGAGGTTAATGCTGGCTCTGCATTCAGTAATTACTCCTGGCGGTGCTGGGGGACCATATGAGATGCTGGGAATCGAACAAGGGTTGGCCGCATGCAAGAAAAATGACCTACCCACTGTGCTATCACTCCAGTCCCTATTTTTATTATTTTTTTAAAAGGAACCAAGAGATACAGTTAATGGAATGGTGATCTAAGGGCATTGTGGTGGAGTGGCCGTACCTTGAGATAGTGGTTAAGGGATTATGTTACTCTGGTGTTGGGCAGAATCTAGCAGCACTGAAAATATAAAACAAGATGAAGATGTAGTACAAGACTTAAGGCACTTGCCTGGCATGTGGCTAATACTGGTTTGGGCACTAATGTCAAATATAGTTCTCCAGAACTACCTTGAGTGATTCCTAAGCATGATGACAAGAGTAAATCCTGAGCACTGCCTGATATGATCACTTCCTCCCCATAAAAAAATCTATATAGATTCACATGTCTGTAAAAGAATGGCATTTCTAGTACCTTTTAGAAAATAAAAATTTAACTTAAATGAAATTTTAAATATATAGCTGTCCAAGAATAAATCCTAATTTAAATTCAAAAATCAAACAACTTCCCATGATTACAAAGTCTTTGAAATATTTCAAGATTTTAAAACATCTATTAAAATAGGAATATTAAAGATTTTCCTTAATATCATGCTGGGTAGTTTAGTATCTCAGGTGTGTCACTTAAATACAGTAGAAATAAAACAAGGAGAAAATGCAAAAACTTAGAAATGTATTACATAAGGCTTATTATGTAAAATAAAGTACAATTTCATAATGGACAGAAAGGAAAATAACAGAGAAATATTATATGATAAGAATTTTACAAATAATCCATTTCCTAACATTATATAATTATCACTCAAATAAAAGTTCCTCTGGAATTCATATTTGAGTTCTAATAAGTCTGTTTCATATGAAGAGTATAAATAGAGCATTTTAGATAGCATCAACTATTAGGTATTAAAAATTAATCTTAATGTTGCAGTATATGCCAAAAAAGGAATGGAGAGACTAATAAACTCAATGTCTATAAACAGTAAAAATTTCACAGTGGAGTTTTTATTCTCATCAAAATGATTTAAGAAAAAGGCTGGAGCAATAGCACAGTCGGTAGGGTGTTTTCCTTGCCTGCAGCCAACCCAGGTTCAATTCCCAGCATCCCATATGGTCCCCTGAGCACCGCCAGGGGTAATTCCTGAGCGCAGAGCCAGAAGTAACCCCTGTGCATCGCCTGGTGTGACCCAAAAAGTCAAAATAAAAATGATTTAGGAAAGATTAAGTTTTTAAAATAAAAATGCAATCATAAAATACTAAGCAAAAATACAAATATATATTCAAAACTTAGGGCGAAGAAGATCATTCTCAGCAAGTCACACAGGCAAAAAAGAAACTGAAAGATCTCCAGATCTACCAGGTGTGATTCCTAAGCATGATGGCAAGAGTAAATCCTAAGCACTGTGATTAAACTTGGGAGAAAATTTTTCAATTATTACTGAACAAAAAGCATTTGACATTTATGGCAGAGATAGAGTGATTACTAGTTATACTATATATTTAGACCTATTTTAGGTAAGAAAGTAGAAGTACTAGCAAATAGATATGGGAAACATCACTAAAGTAGAATGAAGAAAATATACATAACAAAAATATGAACACAAGAAACTAAAGTTCATTTGTAGATTGGTTTCCACCTGGTTATATATATTTACCTGGTAATATAATGAATTCAATTTTCTTGCCATCAAAGCAGTAAGGCATTTTTATTTTTTTTATTTTTTTCATGAAAATTCTCACAGAAGCCTAAGGGTTCAAGAAGTACTCTCAAATATTTTCATTTGAAAAATTTGAAATATTTTCATGACACCATGGCCATTTAGATATCAAAAGAACTAAAACTGTTCATACTAGCAGCAAAAACATATTTCTAAAATGAGCCTTGGGGTGGAAATATTTTTGAAATACATGTTGATGAGAAGAACTACTCACAAAATATTAAGTGAATGAGGTTCACTCAAAGTGCGAGCTAGCACATGTGAATCCCTGAGCGCCTCTTGGACCAACACTGAAGCACCATGCTGGGAATAGCCACTCACACTGCTGGATGTGCCCCCCCCCCCCTTTTTTTGCTTTTTCTTTCTGGTTTTTTTTTTGTGCCAAGTATATAAAAGAGTTGAGCGAAGTTATCTTGCAATTTGCCAAATATGACCGTCTACTCATTGATGTAACAGCATTGCTCTTAGTATTAAAACTCTGGAAGTTTATGCAAAAATATCACTGGTAATTAACAGTTGGGGGTTTGATATAATTTGAGATCCTTTAACTTTTATTTTGTTTAAGTTGTAGTCAAAATGCTGTGAATTGCAAATGTGTGTCCTATTTGGGGAGAAAAGTTAAAGTTCGCAACTTGGTGTCCTATGACATTTATTATTATGTACTGACTGTAGCAGGAGCAATAGCACAGCAGGTAGGGCATTTGCCTTGCACGTGGCTGACCTGGTTGGCCCAGGTTCAATTCCTCCGTCCCTCTTGGAGAACCCAGCAAGCTACTGAGAGTATCCCACCCACACGGCAAAGCCTGGCAAGCTACCCATGACATATTGGATATGCCAAACACAGTAACAAGAAGTCTCACAATGGAGACGTTACTGGGCCCGCTCGAGCAAATCAATGAACAACGGGAGGACAGTGCTACAGTGCAGTGCTACTGACTGTAGCACTTGCTTAACTTGGGTGAGCCTGTGAATAAAGTAGTTAAGGCATAAAATCAGAGGAAGGACTGGTGTAAGGATGAGAGAGATGAGGAGTAAGGGAGTAGCAAAAGTAGAGGAATGAATGACACAGATACTTATATATACTTGTGACAGAAATTGAATCCACTGAAATGAGGGACTGTTTGCATTTTCCTTTTGCTTGCAGGGCACTGGGGGAGGAAACAGAGTTTCAGTCTTCCTGAGCTGGTGGCAGGTGATGCAGTTGCTACGGCTTCTCCCATCTCTCCCCACTGTCCTTTTTCAAGCATACACACTCCACAATTCTTCAGAAACCATGCCAGACCTTCCTTTCCTGAAGTGGCATCCTAATTCCAGCACAAGTAAATGCAAACTCAACTTGTGCTTGATATCCCTCCTGCCTTAAACATGTCTTACCATGCTAATTTTATTCTTCCTTATTTTTCGCATATAGTGTCTTTGTTTGGTGTGATCAGCAACAGTAGTAAGCAGAGGCAAATTGAGATGCAAACTAGAAATGAAGCCCCTGAATGGAGTCAACTCCAGATCACGTATGCTGCCTGGGACTTCCATGTCCACGCTGCTAGCTGTTGTCTTCCCAACTCTTCACTCAGACCTCATTCTGGGGTGATGTGTTTGAATATTCATTTCTCACTTCTGCTTATCCTTTAAGTCTTTAGCTATCTTGGTTCTGAGAAAGTAAATTCTCCCCCATATTCAATGTCAGCTGCCCTGAATTTGATAAGAGGGTAGTACTGACCATTTGTGAATCCATGTTGTAATGTAATTAATACTTCAAAAGGACCCCACCCCATCTTCAATACATGAATACTCACTCATGCACAAATTTATTTATCCAACTACAGCACAAGTTACTTGGAGTGTGGATTATAGATAATGAGGAGTATAAAAATAACAGACAGAAAATGTTCATTTTCTCTCTCTTCATTGAGTTCCTAACATGTATTTCATACTCCCATGTTGCTGTTCTTTCGCTTTAGGTACCTTCAAATTGTGGATTATCTCCCTGCCTCCACAGAATTTTAATAGTAAACCTAGAGAGGTTTAAGGCATGGATTCAGAGTCATTTTGGTTAAGGCAAATGCTAATCCAACTTCCAAAGCACATATATACATCGCTTTTTTTCCCCCTGGTGGTGATGGTAGATGTGCCCAAGAGGTGCCAAAGGGGTCAGGGGCCACTCACAGTGATTTCCAGACAACTGAGTCACATTGTTGAATGCAAGGGCCCAAGAGTGCAGTCCAGCTCCAGCCCCGTGGTGCTAGGAACTACTACTACTGCTGAGTACCCAGCAGTACTCAGGGTCTCCACAGCTATACCCAGCAATGTCTAGGGTCCATCGAGTAACAATCTGTAAGATATGAACTCTAACCAACCGTATACCATCTCCCTGGTCCTAAATACTCTTGTATCTTCTGCTGACTCAACCCTTACTTCATCCCTGTGACCCATATCATAGTTGATCAAATGCCCAAATCCCAGGGATGTGAAATTCTACACCCAGCCCTTTCCATAGAAACTCTGAGATGGTCTGAGTAGATACCTATGTATGAGGAATAAAGAATTTCTTACATGTTGTCTTCCAAAGCAGCATATTTTAGTTATACTGTAATAACAGTTAAAGGGGTGATATAAATTTTTACAAAAGCAATGGGTTGTTAACTACCAGATGCTTTCCCAAACTTTCTTACTAGGAAAATGCAATGATTTCATTCACCACTTTCTAATAGTTAAATGTCTGAAGGAGAAATAAAGAGGTATGAACAAAATCTAGGAAACCATCTTCAGATAAAAATGAAAAGGAAAAATTAATGGCACAGTCTTAGTAAAGTAAAAATAATATAATTCTCTATTAAAAAGTTCCTGTTTGCCTTAAAAACCTTCATTTGACAGGTTTGAAATAATTTTCCAGGGATAGCAATAAAAAATAAAGATACAAGCCAAATCTGCAAGTAATGTACTTATTAAAATGGTTTCTCTTTATGCTTCATTACTAACAGATAAAATAGAACATATGAAATATCATTTATAAACAGAAAAATACCAAAAATAGGGTTTCAAAGGAAAAATTATCTTGTATTACTTTTGTACATAACTTAAAGTAGATGACTGTCTTATCTAAGAACCCACAACACTGTCAAAACTTTATATTTGTGTTTTATTCTGTCCATATACTAGAGAAAAAAACTCCTAAGACCAACGTTATTACTGAATTCACATCTGAGTGAAAGGATTGCAGTCCTTTAAATCAATTAACCGAGAAAATCTAGCTCTTTAGCTGTTAAGACACATTTCAAATAAAATAAATATACCGCAAAATTTAATCCATTCTGGAATAAAATGGGGACATATAAACTCAAATAAATAGCATAAGAATAAATGAATGACTGAACAAATTTTCTTGGGTAAGAGTGAATTCTTTACACAGCCACTTCCAAAACATTCCAAACAGTTTCCGAAATCAGTGTATGATGGAAGCTTTCCTTTTTCACTCAGGCCAAACTTCCGTTCTGTTCCTGGGTATGACACATGCTTAAAAGGATGACGGGCCAGTAAAAGCTCTCCTTCAAAATAACCCACAGTCTTCCTTTGGACAAAAGCTCATTACTATATGACTTACCTCTAAAACCTGTAAAGAGGATAAATGATTAATATACCCTGAAAACAACAGATAAACAAGTTTTCCTGCTGAAAGCTCACACTGAATTTTATTAGTGTTCAAAGTGCAAATCCCTGTTTCTGTGAATTTAAAGCATGGGGTCTGAGTTCAGATAGGAGAGTGGGTGGAAGCTATAGGAAAAGGTATTTTCTAAAATATCTAAAGCTAATTCTGTGAAATTAAAACAAATGGTATTATGTGGAATATATTAAACTACTGCATGTATAATATGAACCTCTAGTATGTCAGGTACATTAAGAGTTGAGTCCGAAAGGAAAAACTCCTCCCCTTAAATAGTTAGGCTCCACATCATCATAATCTTTGACTGACCTACACAGAAAGCAGCTAATGCATAAAACAGAAACAAACAAAAAAACAGTTATTTTGTAGATGGTAAGAATGTTCTTGGGGACGGAGCGGTAGCACAACGAGTAGAGTGTTTGCCTTGCACACGAATGACCTGGATTCGATCCCCAGCATCCCATATGGTCCCCTGAGCACTGCCAGGACTAATTCCTGAGTGCAAAGCCAGGAGTAAACCCTGAGCATTGCTGGGTGTGACCCAAAAAGGAAATAAATAAATTAATTAAATTTAAAAAAAAAGAATGTTCTCTTATATTTATTCATTTAGCTCATTGACACATATTTTAATCAACTACTTTGCATAAAGTATTGAAACTACTTTAGCAAAAAGCATATTCAAGCATCTTGCACAAGCAAACCGGGAGTGGTCCACAAAGAAGTGTTGAACACTGCAGTTATATAGCACATGTAGGAGATGGAGGGGAAAAGCAGATAAAACCTGTTCTTATGGAACTACAATCAAAGGCAAAGCTGATTATGCACTATGAGACGTGTAAATTATTGGGGAGATCAGAGGATGAAGAGATGAATCTCAAATGAAGGACTAGAAGCATGCTCTTTACAGAAAGTGGTATCTGAATTGGTTCTTAAATGAGTTAAATTATTTAAGTGCACTTAATAATTTCAATCTAACCTGGCTAAAATCTTACATCTAATCAAGCTTCTCCATTAATCCAAATATGTTTATGATCTGTGGCTAGCTATTTATATTGTGAGCCACCTTATTGTCTGATTTAAAGAAGGAACATTGTAGCCTAGAAATATGTTTTGTTTTGAATTTTTAAATTAGAGTTAGGTAACATGGCTACAACAATGTTATACCTTATGGTACTGGTACTCATAACCACTCAGAAATATTTAAGGGTTAGAAAACACTAGGTCGGAGGCTGGAGCGATAGCATTGTGGGTAGGGTGTTTGCCTTGCGCGAGGCCAACCCGGGTTCAATTCCCAGCATCCATATGAGCCCCTAAGAATTGCCAGGAGTAATTCCTGAGTGCAGAGGCAGGAGCACCCCCTGAGCATCGCCAAGTCTGACCCAAAAAGCCAAAAGAAAAAAAAAAAAAGAAAACCTAGGTAAAATTCTTGTTTCCTCCAATGTCTATGTGATCCCTGCTCAATTCCTAATTTCACTGTACTTCAATTTCTTTATCATTATATGAATGTAGTGGCTATATTATAATAGTGCCCAACATAAGGGAAAATAAAATTCTGATAAATAGAAAACACTTAAAATACTGACCAACATAAGTAAACACTTGGTAGAAAGACAGTACCAAGACTAAGTAACGCAAAGCATTCTCCTTCACAAAACTCCTAGAGATGCCAAAAAAAAAGTGTACCTCAAATACAAACTGGCCTCTGTGACTGAAACAGTTTCCCCTATAATAGTATTTGGGCTCAATGTTATGACTGTTTTTCAGTCTGGCATCTTAGTACCAAAATATGCATCATCAAGGGAAATTCTCTGGGTTCATCATTGTACCTTGTCTTTTCCTGCTTTGGCAAAATGCTAAACATTTTGGTATGCTATCCTAAGTGCCCTAAAGCCAATGTCTTATATATTATATGAACTGTAGTTTTAACTAGATGATTCTCAGTTACCATCTAAATTTCAAAAACTCCTATCCAATTTATTTTGTACTATGCGATTAATAAGTATTCAGAAATTGAATTTTACATTACTTGATTCACTGAAATTTAATTTGGATTATCATATAACCAAAATAGAAACTAGTACAAATATGACGTCCCCAATAATTATCTACAGAAGTGAAAAGACTATTTCTCAAAAAGACTCTGTACTATTTTGGGCCAAGGAGATAAGGAAGAACTAGTTATGCATTGTCCACAAAAGTATCCATAAGCTCTGTATGGCTCAAGAATATCTGAAATATAATTAATTTAAATAGTGATATGTTTTACAATTATATACCAGATTGAGAATACTTAGTAAATAGGAAAAATGTCAAACTTACATTAAAACTTTTGATTATATGCTGAAATGACATTTTATATAGACTGAGTAAAAGAGGTTGGAGAGACAGTAGGGGGTTTAATGCACATGTGTGGTTTTCTCTTTGCCCTTGGAGAAGCCCACGTTCTCTCTTGAGCGTGTTATTCTCTCTCTCACTTCCACTCTCTCCCACTTTTCTCTTCCTCCCTTCAAAAAGCCCTCCAAATAAAATCTTCTTACTTCACTGCTTGTTTACTCCTGAAATTCTTTTCTGTGAGAGAGACAAGAACCCTGAAAACTTTGGGTCAGGCCTGGGACTGGTTTCTCCTTTCCTGCAAAGAGTAAATCCTCGTTCCAGCTTGAGTCCGAGGCTTCCCAAGAAATCGGATGGTGGGGATCAACTCCCATGCAGAGAAGATCAAGAGGATTTCAGGTGTGGCCTGACAGCCACCTGGTGGGGCTGACAGGGCTCAGGCCCACGCCGAGCAGGAGCTCTTCGCAGACCTTCACCAGTCTTAATCTTCCCAGCAGGTCCGGGTGGCAGAGGCGGAGTGGGAGAAGGTACCTGAGCCACCCGTGGAGTCCACCATCATCACATGGATTGGTCTGTTCTGAGTCTGCACTTTCCTGTACAGGCCCTTCCCTAACTACCTACCTGCCTCGGGTGGATGTTCCAGTCCCAACCCTGTCCCTGTGTGTCTGGTTCCCTTGGTCAGCCATCACCTCATGCAGCATATGTGACATTCAGGGGCTCCTCCTGGCTCAGTTCAGAGGTCACTCTCGGTGGTGCTTAAGTGGGCTGCAGTGTGTTTTATGAACTCTCTCAGGCCCAGCAAGTGGTTATAGTAGAGGGGAAAGAGGAAAGTTATTTATTTATTTTTATTTATTTATTTATTTATTGTCTGGGCTGGAGCGATAGCACAGCGGGTAGGGCATTTGCCTTGCACACGGCTGACCCAGTTTGATTCATCAACCCCTCTCAGAGAGCTTGGCAAGCTACCGAGTGTATCTCGCCCTCATGGCAAAGGCTGGCAAGCTACCATGATTATTCGATATGCCAAAAAAAAGTAACAACTAGTCTCACAATTTGTTGTGAGACGTTACTGGTGCCCACTTGAGCAAATCGATGAACAATGGAAGGACAGTGCTACAGTGCTACCCTGCATGTGGCCAATGCTGGTTCAATACACTACGTATGATGCCCTGAACAATGCCAGGTATAGCCTTGAAGGCCTCCTGCACTACCGGGATGGCCTAGATAATCCCCAGCACCACATTCTTGGATCTTTACATCCAACTGTCAACCTGGTTGACCTAGAATTTCAGTGAAGGGCCCCTGGATCACGTGAGCACTGGGAAAGTCTCCCATTCAAATTAATTTTGCTTTACTTCTAATGAGGCTACTAGAAAATCTTAAACCGCATATATGGTTTACTTCTTATTTATGATAGACAGTACTAAAATGGAGTCTCTCACCTTGATGGGAAAACACAGACTTCCCATGAACAAAAGGAATATCATTTCCTAATATCTCAAATTTCCTTTAATGCTCAAGAAGCTCAGTGGACAGAGCAATTACCACCACTCTTTCCAACTTCATACACAGGTAAAAG
The DNA here is from genome assembly GCF_029834395.1 of Sorex fumeus. Lineage (NCBI taxonomy): Eukaryota > Metazoa > Chordata > Mammalia > Eulipotyphla > Soricidae > Sorex > Sorex fumeus. The sequence goes on from NW_026606100.1 coordinate 1,625,444, forward strand.
AAATAAATATGCCCTCATGCAAGATTCTCAGGACTCCCTCTGAGTGCAAGATAAATTTCATCTATCATGAAGGTCAGGGGTATCACCAGGAGGTAGCTAACTGGGTAGATTCCCCTGACTCATTCATTAGTATGATAAACTCTATTTTCAACAGTGTAAAGTAACTCTTTATTACTCACTGATTTAAAAAAAGAAAAAGTCTATTACCCAGTATCACACTGTGTTTCTTTTAACCCTATTAGATTATGTCTGTTTTGATGAAGATAAAAATTAATAAGTACCTAGAGACTGGAGAGTCAATGGTTTTCCTGAGAACTTAAAAAAATTAATTCTGAATTTCTCAACACCCATTTCAAGTTCCTTTTTGGTCACCTAAAAGGATCCTGCATTTCTATGTATTGTCATTACAATAAATAAGACAGCCTTCCCAAGTCAGCTGCCAACCATGAGCATCATAAAAACTTTTCTCTTCAACCCCAATCACCAAGCACAATCTAACCTCAAGCAGGAACTTGTTGGAAAAAGATAGACAAGCAAGCCATATCTGATTAATGCTTTTAAAAATGAGAAAGATCTTTTTATGAAGTAAAGGTGCAGCTCACAATACACATTTATGCTATAATAATATTGACTCTTAATATTTGCTTTCTAAGTGGTCTGTTAATAAATAGCTATATTAATATACTGTAAATTATGCTAGTGTAAAATATTTGTTCATGTAATTTTAAATGAAAGTTAAAGCCTAGGATCTTCATAAGGTACTACAGTAATGAATGATAGCCCCCTAAATAGCTGTTTGTGTTCACCAATTAAGAGCACTTTTATATCTAATTTAAATCATCAGATAACCTATATATCACGTAAGGGAGGAGCCATTTTTTCAATTGTACGAATTAAGAAACCAAGAGTTTTTTAACTCGTGACTAACCAAAGCAAGAATCAAAATTGAAGTCTCCTCAGTTCTAAATTTCAAATCTTGAAAGAACCTTGTCAAGTATCTAACTGAAATTCAAAGTTAAAATCTCAGTAAATTTAGAAGACCCACTGAGTTTTCCCTTTCAAGTTCTAAAACAACATGTAAGCATCTTTGAAGTTGGAAATTCCAGATATAAATGTGAAAATGCATAAAACTTGGGGGGTGGGGAATGGGAAGATCAAGAATCGTACATCCATAACTAATGACATGCTTGTAGAATCATCTTCGATATAGTTGGCAGCCTAGTGACACTTCAGAAAAAGGAGACAAGGACAGGACAGATAGCTCAGTGGTCAAGGACAAATGCCTTGCAAGTATAGAGACCCAAGTTCAATTTCTAATACCTCACGCTCCCACTCCCGGCACAGCTGAGTGTAGTCTTAGAGGCCTTGAGTACCAACAGGTAGGACCCTGATGGCCCCTAGTACTGCTGAGACTAATTAGTGTTATATCAAGCTTCCAAGCCTAGGAAATGAATCATCTGACCCAGCAGGACACGTATTACCAAGAGTGACCAGTGCGGTCCCTGTGTCCTGCTTTGGAGGCCCCACAAACAGACACATTTTTAGTATTTTTTAAAACTTTACAATTAAAAAAATAAACGTGAAAAATATGACAATTACTACCTTGAACAGTCTGTATAGCTATACCAATCACTATATGCGACACAGCTGTTCTGAATGAATATAGGTTACGGATTTTCAACCTTCTTTTTAAAAATCAAATCTTTTTTAAAACATGTTTTATAGCACATTCTATTTTCTACAGAGGCTTAAGTCAAAGCATGTCCCTTCTGGGAGAGGAGGGTGTGAACACAGCAGCCGTGTTCACGAATCCATTGTTCACATTCCATTCTGAGTCACTGACCAGCTACTTCAAAAGTGCTGAGTAAGGATGAGATGAGAAAGAATAAGAAAGGCCACGGTTCTGCCCTTAATATCTAAAAAGTCAGTAACAGCACTTGGTTCTGCATGAAGACACTGGCCAATGGAGCACCTGTGTTCATTATTTTAAAGTGGTGAGGAAGACAGTTGAGGTTTCATTGCTTTGTTATTTGAAGCTCCATTATAGCTTCTACTAAATAACTTTTCTGGAGCAAGCCCTTGGTTACTGTGTCAATGTACCTTGAATAAATTCAGCCATAAAACTGATTAAAGGTAGTGTCAAGCCCTTCACTGCTTTATACACATTATCTGACTTTTCCGCCCAATGCCCCATCAGGTAACATCTACAAGCACATTTAAAGATTTGGAAATGAAGACCTGGTGACGTTAATTAGCTTGACTAAGTTTACACACTGGATTTATCTGCCTCCAGTCGCCAGACTCTTAATATTACATCCTTCTGGCTTTAGAATAATGACCATGAAAAATGGTCACAATATATTCTGTTAAATAAACCCAATGTAGAAAGCACACGGATGATTTGATTTCCACTAACCTTTTATCTTGTTATCCCAGTTTTCTCTGTGCTTCAAAACATGGTTCTTTCAGATGCAAGAATAAGTTGAGCTTTATCCTCACACAAAGGCCTTTTCACCTGTTATCATTCTACATGCAACAGTCTTCCCATTCCTAGCATAACTAAAATCCAACCTTAGTGCCACACTATAAATGTCATTCATAGAAAGAAAGAAAGAAAAAAAGAAAGTGAGGAAAGAAAGAAAGAAAGAAAGAAAGAAAGAAAGAAAGAAAGAAAGAAAGAAAGAAAAAAAGAAGGAAAGAAATAGAGAGAGAGAAAATGTCTATGGGCAAACATTCTAGCACATTCTTTCTGGTACCATTCTGATTCCAATGCCACATCTAAAACATAAATGCAACATGAGGTTTAGAAAAGTCAATACTCAATACCACCTCCCTCAAATATATATAGACTCACTTTAAGGGGGCTGGAGAGATAGAACAGCAGGCAGGGCACTTGGCTTGCACATACCCAACCTGTATTCAACACCTGGCATCCCATATAATCCCCCAAGCCCAGCCAGGAGCAACCCCTGAGCACTACTAGGTACTGCCCTCAAATCAATATAAATAATATATAATAAAATAAAAACACACTGAGATTTGTAATTCACCAGAAAACAGAACATTCATGCAAGTATATATACCATCTAAAGACTATAGTAATTCCAAAAAGAAAGAGAAAATAATGAGAAAAATAAGGAAAAATAAAAGTATCTGCAAAGCACTTTCCTCTAGGTTTCAACAATTTTTTTCCTCATAAATAATATTTTAGAGATTTCCTATTTTGCTTTTCTGCTTTTTATAATATTTAGTAACATCTTAGTTTATTAGTACATTCAAAAGTCAGGAATGAAATATGCAATAACCTTTTTTGGGAGCAATATGGAAACAGTGTTTTACTTGAGCAAACACTGTTCTTGTTTAGTTTCATTCTAGATTAGCTATGCTAGTCATGGCAAACAATTCTGTGATAACTGTGTGGCCTTTGTCATTTACAGAATCATTTCTTAGAGACGGGGGAAATTGTAGAGAATAACTTTATAAATGAAAGCAGAAACATCAGAGGCTAGGAAGACAGTATAACAGATAAGGCATCTGCCTTGCAGGGGCTGACCTAGGTTCAATGCCTGGCATCATAGGCCGGGATGCCTGAGCACAGAACCAAGATAGGTCCTGAGTTCTGCTGCTCTGACCCAAAAACAAAAGGGAAAAAATGCAGAAATAATATGCTGATGTGCTTAACTAGGAAAAAAAGCATGCAAAGGACACACACAGATAGACTCAGGCAAATCAACATCATGAAAAGAGCATGCACAGGACACACACACATTTGCACATGCAAATCAACACTCCAGTCAGGAGCACCTAGTGAGACATCATACTCAACCACCAGTAAACACCGACTGACCAAAGAAACTGCAGTGAGGGCATTTCCAGTGCTTTTGTCAAGCTCTAAGGGAATAACTAAGGAAAAGCTGGAAGCAGCCTAAGGGACTGATTCTTGAGAAACAGAGGCAGCAGCAGGAAGAGTCTTTGGTCAACTCCTGGGACTTGCACAGCCTCGGGCTTTTAATCTGAGTTAGCCCTGTATCTGAAAATCTAATTCTCAAAATCCTGTATTAGATCACAAATAAATTATATCTTGAGGTAGATAATTGGGATGATGTGCAATTATTTGGTCATATGCCAAAATACCTTCTCAGTTCTGCTGATTTAGACGTGGCATGAAGGCTGACAAATGAGGCATTCATCAAAAATCAATCTGATGGCAAAGAAATGGCTAGCATAGTAAACACTGGCAACTAAATAAAAAATACTTTTCTAAGCCTCTACTGGCATGTTTCCATTTTTTCCCTAAGGATAAATTCCAGCGTAACTTAGTTTTACTTAGAGGGAAAAAGTTAGGGGGGAGGAAATGTACCTCTTTTTAGAAGAAGTGCATCAAAATAATTGTCCTCATTTCCCAGAGAAACTTAGCATGAGCAGCTCTGATTTCTATTTTGGTCTAGGAACTTTTTCACTGAAATTTTAAAATCTGTGATGGAATGTTCTGTGAGTTTCCATAGATTAAGCTTAATTATGTTGAATTTAGGCTATATAGAGTTAATCCAATTTTCAAAAATGTTTTCTCTGGGCATTATTGAATCCTTAAGGGGAAGCCTTCAAGGGTTCTCTCTCACATTGCCATTGTGGAAAAATGTGGGTTTTTATGTTCTTATCTAACACTTTTGTCCTTCTCTGCCCCAAACTGGAGAACTAGGTCAGAAAGGAGGTATTTCATCCAGGTAAACAGCAAATGGAATAGACTAAGGAGTAGGAAAAAAGTATGAACTCAATGAGCCACAACCATCAAAAGCTTTCTTGCAGGGTTTTATAACTGAAATTTCACCTTAAAAATACTAATTGAGAAAACCTAGGCAAAAAAAAAATCATGCAGTCAACTAAAGAGTTTATTTTGTAAAATACTAGAAAAGAGGGTTTATGGATGTGTAGCATTGCAAGATCACTTATCCCATATAAAATTTAGAGCAAAGAGAAAAATAGGTAACATCTCTTAAGGAGACTAAACAATGCATGCATGAAGCCTACAAAATTTCTTATAACACTAAGAAAAAGAAGAGATGATCCCAAGCAAGGAACACGAGGACATAGTATATATTTTATTCAAAGGTGCTATCACATTCCTATTTTGATTAGAAGTTCTATGTCTTATATTTAAACACTGTGTCTCTCTAAAAAATGGAAATCACCTGGTACCATGAACACTGTTTTTACTCCTAGAGAGAAGAATCTGCATGGGATTCCTATAGATACAACTAACTTCTCCTCCCTTCACTTCTCAAGGAGCCTTTAAGGTATTGCAAATAGGCCATTTTTTTGTTACTCTGTAGTAACTCATGTGCCAAGAACTATTCACAGGTTTGCAGCCAAATGTGGATCGATGTGCAATAAGCATTTTCTTCTACAACTAAGTGCATATCCTATGAGATAGAAGCCTCAAATGAACATTTCAAACGTTCTAGCAAAACACCCTCCAAACTCTGATTTATGGGAGAGCCAGTGTCTTTGTCCATGGGAGCAGAGTTTTGCTTTGTGAGTATGTATGGGAGTGAGTTAAGGCAACAGTCCACGTACACAATTAAAGGAATGATGACTTATACTACAGACAGGTGGATGTGTCAAAGCATCCCTTTAGGATGTAGTCATGGTTTTTACTAACTTTCCCTTATCCTGTTGTTTAAAACACCCTAATTTGCCCTCCTCCCAAACAGATTTATACTGCTACTTTTTTTCAAGGCTCACAGTTGTAAATGACTGTATTAATTACACCAAGATGGTAAAACATTTTTTCCTACCCCCATCATTCTGTAAATCACCTCACCTATAGGTAAATGGATAGAAGGTTTTGGGGTAGTCTATAAAGGAATCAGACCCTCTTCTGTTCTCACTGTTCAGGGGAATGTGTTAAGAGATAGTTATCTACAGTAAAGCAACCCAAAAAGGTATTGTCTGACATTCATGCGGCATCTTGACCTTTCACTATGTCCACATCATCCACACCACCACTAAAAAATTTCTCATCATCACGACCATCATCACCATCATCTCATACCTGCTACCTCCCTTACCACCATCCATGTACATAGAGTTTAAGAGTGTCCCCTCCAAACCCCAGGCTCACCTAAACTTTGGAAATGGTATCTTTTTTAGAAACAGATTCTTTGCAGATGTAATAATTAAGGTGCTGTCATACTGCAATGGAATGGCTCTAAGTCCAATATGTCTGGCGTACTTGTGAAAGTTTCAGAGAGAAATATGGACACCAAAACAAAGACACACAAGGGAAAGACTGTGTGAAGGAAGCAGAGACTGCAGTAATAAATCTACAAACTAAGACATGCTAAATGTTTCTGGACGCCAGAAGAAACTAGACGAGGATTCAGTCTTGCAGCCTCCAGCATTTGAGAGAATCCTGTTGTTTCAAGTCATTCCATTTGTGGTATTCTGTTGCAGCCCTCAAAAATGGTCACATCTCCCACAAACTCCCAACAACAACACCATTCCCACCACTATCAATGTGACCTCCTTCTCCGTGGCTCGGAGGCCAGCTGCACATGCTGGAGGAGAAGGCAGCTCAGATAGAGAGGGGAGCACCAAGTAAAGGGTGTTGGAAGGATCCTCCCAGGATGAGATGCATGCTGAAAGTAGACTATAGACTGAACATGAATGCCATTCAATGCCTCTTTTGCAAACCACAGCACCCCAAAGGAGAGGACAAAAGGAAATGCCCTGCCACAGGAGTGGGGTGGTATGGGGGGTTTAGGGGGTAGGAGGGATGCTGGGAGCATTGGAGATGGGGAATGGGCACTGGTGGAGGGATGGGTACTCAATCATTGTATAACTGAAACCCAAGCACAAAAATTTCTAAGTCTACAACTGTACCACATGGTGTTTCACTAATAAAAATGAAAAATCAAAAAAATGAAAAAAAATGTGACCTCCTTTCTCCACATCACAGCTACAAAATCATTACAAGACAGACAACCCTGGTATCTTCCTGTCAGGCTACACCGAAACTCAGTTTCTGTGGTCAGCAGTGGACACCACGAGATGGACTCATAAAAGTATCTTAACCATGAGGGGAATGACCTCTGTTTCCGAGGTTACAAATGTAATATTTCTATTTCTTTATCCCCAGTCATCTTTCTTGAGCTTGACATGCCTATTTTATCCCCATTCCCAGAGAAGACTCAAACACTCTGACATGAATGAAGCATCAAAGGTCACTCATTTTAACCCCATAATCAGACAGCAATGGGGAGAGTGATCCTGCGGAAGAAAGAAATCAGGATAAAGTCAGTGAATCTGCTTGTAGTCCATCCTATCCAGAATTCTGATTTCCTGGCTCATTGGCTCTATAAGAATTCATGTGCAGTGGTGAATACTTCATCTTTAAATATCTACTATCAAATACTAGGAAGCTTACATGAAACGTATGAACAACGCTGCTACCAACTCACTGGCTTAATTAAGTCTAATTCAAGCTTTTTTTAGAAAATTATAATTTTTTAATTACAGACCCATGATTTACAAAGTTGAGTTGTACGCATACAATAACTCAACACTAATCTTCCCACCAGAAAAATGTGCAGACCAGTCTAAAAATAAAATTACCTGTTCTCTGATTACAGCAGTGGTATCAGAAGGATGGAACTTAAGATACTATACAAAATTGACAATATACGACTGAAAATGTTTTCACTTCTGAAGTGCCATAACTATAGAATTAGCACATACCTGTGTAAAACTGAAATAATTTGGAGGTGCTCTTATAAAAGATCTGACGTAAAATTCTTATCAAGCAATCAGAAAGGATCATTGGAATCAAGAAAGCACTCATCAGTATGTTAATGAAGATTATCTACATTAAGTATCTGAGCATCAACAAATTAAAGAGGGTTTCTGTGATCTGAACCATTCTACTAAAGACAAAAAAAATGATAAACACAATTAGGAATATTGATTCCTTTAGTTCTTTGAAAATCATTTTGCTGTAACAGTTTTAAACTAAATGAAACTTAAGATGTAATCTCTAAACATGAAATGACATTCTTCTAAACCCTGCCTTTTAAAACTTTAGTATAAGGGCACTGAGTTTCCAATTCAATAAACAAACAGAAATGCCACTGTAAATAAAAATAATAGCACTGTAGCACTGTCCTCCCCTTGTTCATTGATTTGCTCAAGCGGGTCCAGTACTGTCTCCATAGTGAGACTTGTTACTGTGTTTCGGCATATCAAATATGTCACGGGTAGCTTGCCAGGCTTTGCCATGCGGGCGAGGTACTCTCGGTAGCTTTCCGGGCTCTTCGAGAGGGGTAGAGAAATCGAACCCAGTTTGGCCACGGCAGCCGTGTGCAAGGCAAATGCCCTACTCACTGTGCTATTGCTGGGCGAGGTATTTTGATCTGCGGTGCCTGGGACCACCAGGGTCACATTTAGAAGTTCTGGGGTAGGGGGCATGTGGTGACATATTTTGAGCAGGAGGCATGTGGTTTTGAACATGTTCTGCACAGTTGAAGCATGTTCTCCTGACCACTGAATTATCTCTCAGAGGTTTAAACAAATATGGGAACAGGAACGAGTGGGGATAACAGGTCCGGGAAAGGAGAATACACAATATACTTATATTCATGGGATGTAAAACAATATCATCATCATCATCATCTTTTTTTTTCTTAGTGCTTTTATTACTAGTCTTAATCTTGAAAGGCAAAAGCTATCTATTTCTTTCTAATCTCAGTTTAGGAAACTCCCTAGGGAATGGAAGACTGTCTATAGGTTACTAGATGAGCTTGCCACAAGTATTATTAACTTATCTCAGGACTGCTGGCAAATATCAACTTTTTCATGGTGGAATGGTTGAGCCACACCCAATGGCACTTAGTGGCTACACCCCACTTAGAGCACCATGTGATTCTGGGGATTCAATCCAGGCTTCCTGCCTCTTCTGTATGTACTCAAGCCTATTGAGTTATCTCTCTGGCCCATCAAATGTTTGCTTATTATCGCACCTTTAAAAATTGTCAAGTAGGGGCCAGAGATATGGTACAGCAGGTAGGGCACATGTCTTGCAAATGATCACTTTGGTTTCAATCCCTGATACCACATATAGTCTCCAGCCTCTCCAGGAATGATCTCTTAGCACCAGAGCCCGAATTAAGCCCCAAGCACTGCTGGATGTGGAAAAAACAAAATTTTTATAGGAACAAAAATTGTCAAATAAAAATAATAACTAAAAATATTTTTTACACATTAGTTCAAATAGAATTTTAAACATTCCCTAAAGAAAGATGTAGTTTTCACAACCCAGCTATAAGTTTAGTAAAAAAAGTGAATACACATAAAAAAATGAGTAAGTTGAATATTCACAGTCACAAACTATTTTTAAAAACATTCCCTTACCAACAGTTTGTTCAGGCAGAGTTTTATTAGAGATAACATATTTTTCAGCAAGTTGACACTCTGTATCATAATATAAATGAGACAATAATAGTTTGATTTTAAAAAGAACCTGCAAGATAATACAGGAGTTAAGGTGCTTGCCTTGCAAGGGGCTGACCCTGATTCAATCTCCAGCACCACAAATGATCCCCTAAGTACCTCTAGGAGTGATCCCTGAGCAAAGAGCCAGGATTAAGCCTGGACTACCACTGAGTGTGGCCCCAAAACAAACAATAACAGAAGATTCTCTCAAGCCTGGGGATATATTCTGTAAAGAACCTACCAACTTCTTTTTTTTTTAATTTTTATTAGTGAAACGCCATGAGGTACAGTTGTAGACTTACAAACTTTCGCGCTTGGGTTTCAGTTATACAATGATCGAGTACCCATCCCTCCACCAGTGCCCATTCCCCACCACCATTAATCCCACTACCTACCAACTTCTTAACATAGGTGAAGTCACAAGTTTGATTCAGTGCACGGAGGCACATCCATCAGCCAACATCCATTGGTGAGTGCTATCACTGACACTGCCCTTTGTAATGCCATCGCAGCTACAACCATACCCTCTCCCTGCCACATCACCCATTCCATTCCCAACAAACAGCACAACCAAGTATTCTGGAGTGCTACAACCAACTGTGCAACCATGGGAAAGCAGTACATGCATCCAATACTCTAACATCAATAAAAGGAAGGAAAATTTTTAAAAGGAATACATAAATGACCAACAACAACAACAACAAAAGCCCACAGTTTTAAATTTCACCAACCAATAAGGGATGTGTGCCAGCATTATTTTCTAAGACTGTCAGGCACTAAGCATTTATAATCTGAAATTCCCATCTTCATCCACTATTTCAGTCTCCACTAAAGAAGTCACCACAATATATACCATGATTAATTATTTTTTCCCTTAAAGCAGTAAAAATAGAACTTCAGTTTCTAATTTGCATACGTACTCGGAAGCTACTATGGTTTTCCCTTTAGGGACCAGGATGCATATCTTCTATAAATTTTAGAAGAAGCAAGTAAGAATTCTAAAATCAAAGCTATTTAACTTGTTTCATTTCATTTTTCTCCTAAATAATTCATTTCCCTGGGAAACAAACAGCCAATGTGCATTGGACAGGTAGTAAATGAAAACCAGAAAATCCCTCAAAGAGTGCAACTTTTTCTGGAATCACATACCTACTGAACGACTAAAAGGCATGCCACATATAATATATTTCAATCCAAACTACTGGCCTCCCAACTCTAAATCTCTTTGTTCCAATGTCTTTCTTAAAATCAATAACTGTCATTTATCCAGTTTGCATGGATTAAAGAAAAAAAGCATAACCCTTTATTTATATCCAATTTCTAATTCCCTAATCACCCTGTCCCTGCCTGCTCTGTCGATACTACATCTATAATATCTTTCAAAATACAACCTCACATACCACTCTCCACTCCTGTTCAAGGTCATCCCCATAACAGCTTTCACTCAAATAACAATTCTAGTTTCCACTCGTGACCTTCAAATGTCTTTTTTCTACACAAGTCAACTCCATCTCAATTTTCCCATCTCTCACCAAACAAATCTTAGTAGTTCTCAGACCTCCTTTGCTACTTTTCTGCCTTACCCCTGTGGATTCCACAAAATCTCCCTGGACACCATGCTACTTTGGGATAGTCTGAACATACTTCCATGTCCATATTTTGGCACATGTCCTTTTCCGTGCTTAAAATACATTTTCTATAAATATTCCTTTGATCCTTGCAGAATTTTGTAAATGATACTTTTGCAAAAAGTCTTCCAACTACCCTATTTAAAATGATACCCCTCAAAATACTGGCCAAATGAAGGATGAACTCTTCATTTAAAATAATTATGATGACAGTACGATACAGACAAATCTGGGAAAAGAGCAATGGGAGGCATACTATATAGAAGCAAAAGGTCTATGATTTTCTTAGAAAATGAACCTTCCCTTTTCAATTGAAGTATGACAATTCTGGTATTAGTGGCAATGGTGGTAATGCTTTAGCTAATGATGATGATAACACCAATAACCAAGACTCACTGAACACTGCTCAGCCTGGCACTTTTCGGGGTGTTTTATGTGAACTGTAATATTTAATTCTTATAATAACTCTATGAAGTACGTAAAATAGTACCCCTATTTTATAGATGAAGCAAATAACATACAGTGTATATCTAGAAAAGCCTATTTTTAAGTTCTTTATTTTCTTTTGGAATACCTGGTGGTGCTCAGGTATCATCACTTTTAGCAGGGCTCAAGGTTCCATTTGGAATGCCAGGAATAGAACCCAAGTTGAGTGCCTTAACCACTGCTTTTCACTGCCCACAGGGGAAAACAAAATCCCCACCAAAAAAACAAAATATTTTTTTAACCTCCAAACAAGTTGATCTGACTTAGGCACCACTGAAAACATTTCACATTTTTGCAACATCGGTTATGGAAATATTTAAACTTTACTTATATTTGTACAGGGTTATTTCATCTAATAAAAGAAAGATGTCATACGGTAGATAAGGTTCTCAAAAGATAAATTTCAAGCATGGAACCCCAATCCCAATGCAGAACAAAGAGAATGGATCCAAAACACCAATTTGCCATATTGTGCGAGATTTCTTCAAAGAATTTTTAAAGCACCATGAATTACCAAGCTATTCATGTTGCTCTTTAGACATACAGTTTTCTAGCACCAATGTCAACTGCCCTCAACCAGAGTTTCAAGCGTCCCATTAACCCCAATCCCCACAACCCCCAGGGGGTGCAACTTGAAAGTCAACTGTTTAATTTCAGTTATTAATGTTTGAGCAGTATGATTTCAATGTTCTTGACTCTGCAGACTGAATAACAAGGATACCACAAGTCCAAACTACCTACTTACCCAAGTTCCCTTGACCCTTGTCCCCATTGATTTCCATCTGTCTCTCCCCTCCCAGCCCTGCCGTTGATTTCTTTCTTTCTCCTCCCTCCAACCCTCTTTCTCTGGGACAAAGGATGGTCTAGGAATCCCCCTTTAAACCACTGCATTTCCTTATGCAATTATTCCAAATATCACATAAAAGTGAGATCATCCAATGACAGTTCAATTTTAAATGTACTAAGAACCCTCCATGCTATTTTCCAGAGTGGATTTATAAGACAACATTCTCACCATTAGTGAATGAGAGTTTTTAAAGAATTTAAATAAAATATTAAAATTGATGGACTACTGCTGATAAATTCCATAGGATGTATATTAGTTTAATGGGCTGGAGAGATACAGGGTTGAAGGTGCTTGTCTTACTTGCACCCAAGCCTAGCCCAATTCTGAGCACTGTTGGAAGTGATAACTGAGCATAAAGTTGCGAGTAAGCCCCAGGCACTGCACTGCACACGTGACCCAAACCACTGCTATCCTTCCCCCTCAAAAGAAAGAGAAAGAAAAAAAATTCTTTCAGAAAGAACTGAAAGATGTGATAAAAATATAGGATTAACCAGAGGAGTTCCTTCATTTATGGTCTATCAAAGATAACAAGGATATTTTTCTATTTCCTGTTTGGACTATATAAAATACAGTAACATATGTGAATGATGATAATGTTTGACAACTTCTCTCTGATTCTGAATGCTGTGGTAAGGCCTGAAGGGAGTATGGTTAAAAAAAAAAGGAAAAGTAAAAAAGAGCTACATGTATCAACCCTCTAAATTGTAGGTCTATGTCAAGAAGTGACACTATTAGGTAGTGAGAGGGTTTGCAGAAAAGAGCTTCCTGAATTACTTGCAGAAATTTGGAGAAAAAGAACTGATGCCAGAGAACTCAGGATAACTGAAAACAGTATGATTTGCACTATGAAATGGAGATGGGACAGGGCGGACAGAATCCATGACCTGGGGGTGGGGGGAATGGGGTTGTGATTTGTGAGTGCACAGAGAACGCGAACAGGGATCACTTAGGGCCAATGCAAAATCTCGAAGAATGAATCAGGACAAATGAATGCCTTTTCCTTTTGCTAAATTTAGATAATGGTGCACGATGCCAAATCCATGAATGATTTAAAGCTGGAAGAAACAGCTTGGATGCTGCATAAAAATCCAGGAAGGCCCATGTCTTGGGGCCTGGTATTCAGCCCTAAGCTGAAAAACTAAGAGAAATTGGCACTAGTGAAAGCTATCATTTTGAAGCACTACTGACCAGGCACTCTGCTTCAGCTCACATCATCTTTCACCCTCACAATAAACTTCTTAGCTGGGAACTATGATATTTAGGAATTTTAGTTCTTGTCCAGTGTGCTGAAAGTAGGTAAAGGGATGCCGTGATAACCTTTAAATCTGTAATGCAAACCATAATGAAGAGAGGGAAAGAGAAAGAGAGAGAGAAAGAGAGAGAGAGAAGTATCTGCCATACAGGTAGGCTGGGGAAGCAGGGTGGCAGGAAGGAAACTGGGGACAATGGTGGTGGGAAACGTACACTTGTGAAGGGACGGGTGCTGGAACATGATATGACTGAAACCCGATCATGAACAACTTTGTAAGTGTGTATATCTCATAGTGATTCCATTTTTTTAAAATTAATTAAAATGAGAAAATTTAGGCAGAGAGAGGAATGTCTTCCAAGGACCAGTTATTTAGAAGGGGGAGGTTCTGAAGAGGTTGGATTCACAAAGGGCGAAAAGGGAAGCAGAAAGGACAAAAAGCCACAGCATGCAGAAAGAAATGGACTTATTTTAAATATTAAATATTTTAAATACTAAAAGAAATGGACTTATTTTAAGTATTAAATATTTTAAATACTTATTTTAAGTATTAAAAGAAATGGACTTATTTTAAATATTAAGAGTCCAATGAACACAAAATTTCAATCTTCACGTATGTCAATATCTGTTTGTAGAGCAAGAGAGACTTGTTCTTTTGAGTCCAGAGAGAAGATTCAGGAACATGGACCATAGGCAGAAAGATTAAAAATGATTAAGAATGAGGTAGCATTTTTTAATATTTATTAGTGAAACACATGAGGAACAGTTGAAGACTTACAATTTTTTGTACCTGGATTTCAATTACACAATGATCAAGTACCCAACCCTCCACCAGTGCCCATTTTCCACCACCAGGGATCCCAGTATCTCTCCCACACCCCATCCCCTCCCCCCATTCCACCCTGCCTCTGTGGCAGGGCATTCCCTTTTGTTCTCTCTCTTCTTTGGGGTGCTGTGGTTTGCAAAAGAGTCACTGCTGCGTGGCAATCACATTTGGTCTATAGACTACTTTCAGCATGCTTCTCCCATCCTGGGAGGATCCTCCCAACACCCTTCATTTGGTGCTCCCTTCTCTAGCTGAGCTGAGGCAGCACTTTCAACTGTCAGAGCAGCTGGCTAGAAAGGATGGTCTAGTAGAAGAAAAAGGCAGGACATTCAGCACAATCACTGAAGTTGCTCAGAGACAGCACAAGTTATTTTTGTCAGATTTTGTGGTCAAGGGACTCAATCAAACAAGAGATGATGATTGACATGGAAACCTGTCAGATTTCTTTCATGTCTTGAGGACAATCACACAAGCTTTCACATTACTAAGGTATAGTCTGAAATTTCAAGAGCAGATCTATCCATGTATGCCAGCTAGGTGCCAAGATGCCCTTCCTTGATGAAAACATTAGAAGCAACACTAAAAACGGTAGTAAGTATTTAGAAAGAGGGCTCAGATCTCTGCTAAAGTCACTGAACAACTTCGCCTCCACTTTAAGAGTCTAATATGAAAAACACAAACACAGTTGAACATGTTTATTTTCTTTCACTCTGCACCGTCTCCCTGAAACAACAGTGATTAGTCCTGTTGCTTGGGCAAGGCCTTCCAGAGACAGCTAATGAGACGTTCAGGTCTGGATGGCTGAAATTCTCCAGATGAGTTCGCTGGAGTGCTTGAATCTGTGTAATCTTGACCATATGATATACTGGTTCTCAGCATACTCTTATCTTTCCACCAATATTAAGCACTATTAGCCCAACAGCAACACCAGAGGCAGCAATTTGGCTCCATTCTAAGTCTCCATGCAACATTTATCTCCCTTCTGGATTTGGTTGCCCTATGTTTACATCAGTTTATTAAATTTTATTTTCCTTTACCACGTTAACCCACTGTGTGGCTCTCATGAGTTACAGCAGAGGAAAACCTCATACATGACTTGTGACTAATCTTTTATGAGAATCACAGCTGGTTCAGCATCTCTGGAAGTGATTTTGAGATACAATTACGTGCTGTGCACCTGGGGGTCAGATGGTGACTGAGATGGAACAATACACAACAGAAGACAAGAGTTCTGAGTCTACACAAAACAAAAAAAAATTCATTTAATAATGTACCCAAAGTACTACAGTAATACAAACATTTGTTGAAATATTGAAAGAGTCTAGGTGAGGAGTTCTTTGGAAGTAATGAACACAGATCTTGATACTTTACAATCCTGGTTTGAAACCCAACTCGTCTCACATCACAAACAGGGAGAACATGAGCAAGCTACTTGGCTACTGCACTTCAAATTTGTTTTCAGTGCAATGAAGATAATCATAGTACCTGCTCCATCATACTGTACTGAGAGTTTTATATTTTGCATAATTCATAAGGCATTCAAAATGCTCAATACAGTGTAGTTTTCACTGCCATTCATATCACTTGCATTGTTTTTGTTTACAAAGACAGAATTTATTGGTGTTAAACTTGCTAACGTTACAGTGACTAGAACCACTTCACTTGCAAAAGTGCTACCCACAAACCACCAGTCCCACTCCCACCCTGGCTCAAGGCACTTCGCTCTGCCAGCAGGCACTGCCTCGGTGCCATGCAGAGCAGTTTTCTCCCTTCCTCTTCCCAACCCTTCTCCATTATTTCAAGAAAGCTTCTTTTATCCTTTTTTATTTAGAAAGAGATATGGTACACAGAGGGGAGAGTGCTTGTCCTGCACGTGACCAACCAAGACTCAATGCCCCAAGCACCTCCAGGACCAATGTCTGAGCACAGTCAGAAGTAAGCCCCAAGCATAGCCAAGTATGGCCCAAAATCAGAAAGAAAAAAAGAAAAAAGTGGTAAACCTGATTTCAATAATTCAACTGGAGAATCATGTTAGTGCTTTCCTCCACAAAGAACATGAAATACACCAAGATACCCATGCAAGTTCAATCATGAAACGATTAGGGAGAAAAATAACTCACAAAATCCACAAATCATCCCTCACAAATTCCATTAAAGTCCTCAAATCATCCCTCACAAATTCCATTAAAGTCCTCTTTTACCAAAAGGCAACCTTATCCCTAATAGTGTCAAAATTTCCACCTTCATGCCCAGAAAGTAGCTTATCCTTCCTCTGAAGCAGACTTTCTAGAACTCCTGTCAAGATGAGTAAGCAGGTAAGTGAAAACAAAGCACAGGGTGTGTCATGGCTAAGCCTCATAAGAGTTCTGTCTGTCAAAAAAAAAAAGTAATCTTCTAAAGACTCTCTCTCCCCCCTCCACCTCCACCTTGCCACCACACTCTACAATCTCTACTCATAATTTTAATGTTACTTATTTCAGGATATCAAAAATCTCATTTAATTTTAGGACCTAATAAATTGAAATTTTATTATCCAATAGTGAAGAATCAAGGTACATAAACTATATATTGTATTAATACAAATCCAATACTTTTGTAAGACATTGCAGGTGCTGACTCCATTCTTGGAGTTGTACAGAGTTTCAGTGAGGGAGGCCCAGGCGGGCAGACGGGCGGGCTGGGGCAGGCGGCCTCACTGAAGCCTGCCTGGATAAATCCCTCCCAGGATGGAGGTGACAGCCTGCACCGTCTCTCAGCCTGCATGCCAGATCACATCAACGAAGGAGCTGTGATCGAGTAAAGGTTTTAATATTCGAACACTCCTCCCTTTCCACCTCTCTGCCTTTGCTTCACTTAGAATTTGTTGACCTAGAGGTGAGTGCCCAACCAAGGACAGAGAGATGAACGAGAGAAGTGTCTTTAAATATCAATAACCATATCAGTTCTGCTCCATACTTGAAGTTCCATCACAATAGAGCTATCTTCATTAAGCCAACAGTTAGGATTTGCTAAAAATAAGCAAGTATTAGCGTGTACAAATGGAAGGGGAAAAATATTCCCACAAAGTGTCTTATGAAATGTTTCACTTTCTATTATTATTATTACTAACTGAAAATAAACCCATTGTTTCATTTATACTTCTGGATAAATAATAACACATGCCCTAAATATTTTCATGTTTACATCGCACTTTCTCAAATTACCCAAGAATCTAGTTATCATTTGTAACATTTCCTCCCTGGGGCAGCAAATTTGTTTCTAAATCATACATATGAAATGTAGAAACTTTTATAGTAACCGAATTTTAACTTTGATTTTATATTATCAAAATATTAATATCTAAAATTGTCAATGATTGTAGAAATCAGTGTCCGCTGAAAAACAATTCAGATAGGGCAATTGTCCTGCATACAGCCAACCCCTGTTCTATCTGTAGCTCCCCATATGGTCACCAAAGCACCACCAGAAGTGATCCTTGAGCAGACGGCCAGGAATCAGCCCTGAGTATAACCACATAAGACACCCCCCACATACACACACACCCCTAAAAGTAAAAAAAAACTCACCATACAGAGAAACCTACTGCCTAAACCTGAGCATGTACAATTTGATACTCTGGTAAGGTAAAGGTAAAGGTAAAGGCCCTCCCATTGTTCGTCGATTTGCCCAGTAACGTCTCCATTGGAGACTTTTTGTTGTTACTGTGTTCGTCATATCGAGTACGTCACGGGGAGCTTGCCAGGCTCTGCCTGAGTGCACTCGAGAGTGCAGGCGAGATACTCTTGGTAGCTTGCCGGGCTCTCTGAGAGGGGCGGAGGAATCGAACTCGGGTCAGCCATGTTGGCTGCGTGCAAGGCAAACGCCCTACCGCTGTGCTATCGCTCCAGCCTCACAGTGCATTTGTTCTAAAGATTTTAAGACTCTCCCAAAGTCATATGGCATGATTTTTAAAATAGCAAACTTCACACAGCAAATGTAATTAACAATAAATGAAACTATTTTGCCAATTTGGATAAACAAGAGAGGACTTTATCTTTAAAGGGTGTTCAAAAAAGAAACTTTGATGTCATGCTTTTCTTTTTTAACTCTGATCACCATTACCACATTACCACAGAGGCCACACCAAGATCTAGGTGAGAGCTGGGGTTGATTGCAGAGCCTTGCCTGGGGAAAACACATACTCTATCTGCTGGGCTACTTTATCAGACTACCTCTTATGACATGTTTAAAGTAAGCCAACATACAATACATTCTTTAACTTTTCATGTTTGTTTGGAGGAACCAAATGTCAAGTTTGCAGATGGCACTGACTACAGACTACAGTGCTGCTGGTTGTATATGACAAACAGACAAAGACACTATTAGGTGTTTACTCGTTAGGACTCCGGAAAAAGAGCAACCTCCAAATGCTTCGCAGCCACACAGAGTCTTTAAGGGGAGATCCTTCACATCGAAGACAAAGGCTTCCTGGACCCAGATGGCTATAGCAGTTCCAGGCATCAGGTACCCACTGAAAGTAGAGGTACAGGTCAAAACACAGGTTTTTCAGTGGTCACCCCACCACCACCTTTAATTCTTATGAGAAATTCATCGCTACCACTACTAGGACATTCCTTCCTACTTCTTGGCCAGACTGTGACCACACCTGAATCAACCATTAGCATAGCAGTGCAGTTCTTGTGAGAGTCTACCCAATCATCATTCTTCCCACTGAAATACCCTTTTTCACCAATCATCAGCATATCCATGCAAATGATGTAACTACTATACTTCTCCTATTGTTCTATTTTATTTAAACAAAATGGAAGTTGGCATTTGGTAGGAAAAGTACTTCATTTAAATGAAGTTCACTGCTAGGAGTTAATACCGAAGAACTGGTAAACTGAGCTGGCAAATACTGAAGAACTTATAAAATGTGCCAGAGACCATACTCCTCTCCTCTGATTGTCTCATTTAATTCCTATGATCTATGAGAGGCAGATCTTATTTTCCTCATTTTATCAAGCCTAGCAAAATTCATAATGGAACTCGGGTAAATTAATAAATTGTTTATCAATCTCTTTTAAATACCATATCAAGACCAGAGTGATAGCACAGCCGGTAAGGCATTTGCCTTGCACGCAACTGACCCAGGTTCAATTCCCAGCGTCCCATATGGTCCCCCAAGCACTGCCAGGAGTAATTCCTGAGCGCAAAGCCAGGAGCAACCCCTGAGCATCACTGGGTGTGACATCCCCCCCGAAAAAGTAAAATACCATTTTAACATTTGTTTCTATTAAAATCCTAGGACCTTGAGAACATAGAAAAGTGGGGAAATTTAAAATGAGATAAAAAATTTTTTTACAATGTGATACACTTGCTACCCATTTATTTCTTAAAATATTCACGTATAACTACAGCTGTGATTTTAAGGCTTCTTTTCATAATTCACAATATATTTCCCCGTACTACCATTTTTAAAGAAGTG
The DNA here is from genome assembly GCF_029834395.1 of Sorex fumeus. Lineage (NCBI taxonomy): Eukaryota > Metazoa > Chordata > Mammalia > Eulipotyphla > Soricidae > Sorex > Sorex fumeus. The sequence goes on from NW_026606100.1 coordinate 1,645,433, forward strand.
GTGTGCGATGCCTTCACTGTCAATATTTTGCATTAGCAAATGCCTGCAAGTACATCTGTGAAGTTCCTCACACAAAAACTGTGAACGTGTCTTTCCTTCTTTCCACTCCACAGCCCCCTTACACGGAGACAAAGGTCTGGAAATAGAATTACGGTGCAAAGGTATGGATACATACTGAAATATTTTACATCAAGTGCTACACCCACACGTTCCACTGTCACAACGTGGGGTGTTATAATAAAATTTTTTAAAGAGAGGAAAAATTTAGAATTTCTATAAATGAGCAAAAAAAGTTCAATAGGCGGAGCACATGATTTGGTGTAGGAGGCCTAGGCCCGATTAATGACTCTGCACCTTCACTGCAGAGCACTGCTGGGCGTGTCCTGAAAACTGAAATAAGACGATAATGAATTTCAGAAAGTAATTTTTCTTAGAGAGCAAATGCAGTCAGCCTTGGAGATAGCAGGAATCTGCGTCAGGGAACCTGGCATTGAACTGAAGACACTCCCCAGTACTTGGTGGGCCAGGGAGGGTTTATCTGGGAGTCTGCAGTCTTCTTCTGCTCTGATTACTGCCCTCTGAAGGGTTGAGCCCTGCTCTTCTCCCAGTGTAGCCAACCCAAACTGAATGCGTGAAGGCTCTTGCCCAGCTTTGGTCTCCCGTCACTGGCAATGGTAAAGCGTCATGAGATTTGTCTGCCGAACTGCAAGACTCCCATCCTCAAGTTTCTTCTCCAAAGGAGGAAAACTGTGAAGTTTCAACAAAGTGCTTCCATTTCCGATTTACAAAGCCACTAACCTAGTGGGAGTAGGTCTGCCTGTCCTTTCTTGTAATGGAGCTGTCCACAATTCTAGCAGCACGGGGACAGGAGTGATCGTGCAGCAGGTAGCGGGTTTGCCTGCACATGGCTGACCCTGGTTCCATTGTCAATCCCTTAGAGGGTTCCCAGAACACCACCAGGGGTGATCCCTAAGTACAGACCCAGGAGTAAGCCCTGAGAATTGCTGGGTGTGGCCCAAAGCCCAAAAAATAAAAACTAAACAATTTCAGCAACACAGATGATTCACTAAGGAACTAGAGTAAACAACAATTTCTACTACTGACACCTGGAGCAGCCCTTCCTGCTCCAAAATGATTCTGATTATCCTGAGGTCGACTGTGGGCATTGGCATACACGTTCAAAGCTCCCCTTTGAGAGCCAAATTGCAACCAGCATCAAAAATAAATAAATACGCACCATTCTGCATCTACAAAAATTCCCCCCAGTTCATACAGGATAGATATTCCCTGTCATTCGTTTTTAATGCTGACACGGGTGTGCTATCTATACCCCTGTACCACCAACTCAATTATCTACGCAAATATCCATGTGCACACATCTCCTAAGAATATAGTGCATTTGAAACCTCTCACTTCTCTTTCCTACCCCAAATTCCAGTCAACTCTTAATCCTCTCCATTTGTTACATTTCGGTTAATGTAGTATCTTTCTCCTCTCATTCTAGACAAAAACCTAAGGGGGAGACTCAGTACTTCCATTCTGCCTTTTCTTCACCTCAATTCCCTTGCTCCTGAAGATACACATTTCGCGCAGGGCCGGGAGATGCCCAGAATCACGCCAGTCTAAGAAGCTAGGAGCTTTTGGCTGGAAGCCTGCAGTACCCCCCTCACTTATCTCCCCGTATCCAATTATGTGCTCTAGAGTGCAGCTCCACACAGCATCCACATGGACCTTCTAATACATAAAGTCCATCAGAATGGGCTTTCTCCCATCTGTATCCCGTGCTCTTGCACTGCAGTCAAAAATTCAGTCCAAGTTTCTTAAGTGTCTTTTTTCTTTTCTACCCACCCCGCTTCACTTCCTATCTCTCTTGGGCACATTCATTAGGCTCGGGCACACTGATCATTTCCCTGCCTCTTAATGCCCTTGACCATTCTATTATCTTTCACATTAAGGTTCCCTTCTGCATCTCCTTTGGGATTCTGGCCTCTCATGGCTGGGGTTCAGATTATCTGTCATGACCTCAACTAGGGTCTCCCTAAACACCTAAACTCTACCTTTCTGTCGTCATATAATCCAGTTCAGCATTTCATACTGGCTGAAAAGTTCATATTTATATGTTCCTTTATAAATTCTCCTTTAGGACACTTTCAGGGATAAAAGGAAAACTGCCAATGTATTAGTCAAAGTTCATCCTATTGCAGACTCAAAGCCAGGGTCCCCAATAGTATCTGGCTGACAGCAGTTTCTTAATTGCAATTGAAAAGTGAAAGTTATTGACAAGAAACATGTGAAAGGAATTAGGCATGCTTACTCATGTCACTAACTTAATCTGAACAGATCCATTTCCCTAAGCAAGATAATAATTTTTCATCCCTGGGTTTCAATATAAACAGAATCAAATACAGTTCTAAATTCACATATTTTCATTGTAAAAAAAAAGTGTATCTTCTACGGTTGGACTACTAAACACATGGAAAATAACAAAATGAAGAGAGACAGGGAAAACAGACAGGAAAAGATGAATTTTTGCTTTCTCCAGAAACACAATCATCTAACTTTATCTTAGCATATGCAATCTCAATAGTCTGTCAAATCTATAAAGATCCACTCTGGAAGGAACACATTGGAACCGCGTCCTTTAACCCGCACGAAGAACCAGTTCTTTAGAACAACCGACCTGAAGGGAATTGGCAGGAGATAGGACAGTAAGAGAAAACGAGAGTGGGTTTTTCATTCTGGAGAGCCACATTTTATTTTCTGCTTGTGTTTAGTGTGTCAGAAATTGAGACATCAGAGATTGACACAGAGTTCAGGTCCAAACTCAGCATCCCTACACTTCTGGGGCAATCATACTGAAAGGGCATGCTGGTTGAGTCTGCCTTTCACAAAGGCTGAGAAATTCATGTCCAGATGTCTGAACATTGATATTTTTCTAGTCAACACCGCTATGAGATTTAAATTTTCACAGCATCATTTTTCTTTCGCCTACAGTGCTTTCCAGCTTGAATTTTTTTCCAAACCATCAGTTCCTATGTAAATTAAATTTAGTTCCCCAAAAGAAAACATTAGCTCATGATATATAATGTTCAACCTCTCATAATGGCGTTAATTTTCCCCTATTCTCCGGTATTGAAAACATCTCTTGGCTTCCAATATGTGCATTATTAATCTGCTCAGTACCTTGATAGAAAAGCTGGTCTGTTATCTACAGACTCTGCAGCAATCTTATGCTAAGAAAGTTATAATCCCAACCTCTGAAACTGAGGCTCAAGAAGACAAGACTCCAGATGATGAGGCATCTAATTAGAGAAAAAACCTGGATTCAACCTAATATTCCAGATTTAACATCCAATGCTCTTTCTACAGTACTACTTACATATGCACATTCACATAGACTATAAATCACATCATTAAGAGTGCAACTATGATCAAAAGGAAAATAACAACTATTACATGCATTCCAGTTCTAATTGCTGATTTTCAACCTAATTAGATGGTAATAGCATCAGAGAGTAGAAAACAAAACAAAAAAAGTTAACAGCCACATTAAAGGAAATCCAGCAAATGGCCCACTGGATTAATTCAGGGAGGATTTCTGTTGGGCAGCTGAGCTGGACTCTGTTGAAGATGTTGGAATTTATCATCTGAAGACTTAGGTGGAACAATCTGGAGGTGTCATTAGAACGTATCCACCTTGAACAAAACATTTTCAAGTTATTTTAATGTCCAAGAAATGACAATGATGTGGTAGATACTGAGGTTATTTTTTTAAGTGGGCAATAATGTTCCCCAGGGGGGAAGAGCAGTGCTGGAAAGTTCAAGGGTTCGGGGTGTTAGTAATAGTAGCTCTGGGTGCTTTTGAGAGGTGCTATTTGTTCATTAAGGAAAACAGATTCCATTAAGGGGTGGGGGGCTGAGTATTTTTTTTCTGAAAAGGGGTAAGTATGCCAAATAAATTTGAGGAACCTCTGTATCTCAGTCTTAAAACTAGAACTGCAAAGATGAATTTGTCAATGATGAGCAAATCCTTGGAAATCAGATGATTTAATCCAAAGCAAAAAAAAATCGATGTCTGGGTTAAGGAATCAGGATTCAGCTCAATGAATAATCCCTGCAGACTGTGGAAGCCCTGAGACCTCCTGTTTCAGGGGCCAGAGGGGTGCAGGCTAACCCAAAGGAAGCTGATGCCAAAATAACGGGGAGTCACAGGAGGCAGCTATAGCCATGTTCTTTCTTGGGTGCTTCTATTTTTCAAAGGTGACATTAAAAACCCTGCATCACTGAGCGACTTGATGCTCACCCACCTCCCCACTATGCCCAGAGGTCTCTGGGTTTCCATGGCACTTATTAACAGGAACAGCAGTAGACTTTTCGTGGCTCTCGGAGACAATGACTGTCACCAGGCCCAGGTACACACAGAGTAGCTTACACTGCTGCTGCCTGGCAATTAAACTTAGGTCTTGCACATCACCCACATCAAGGAGAAAAGGATGACAAAAGATCATTGAATGAAACACTAAAAGTGTCCTGGAAAGGACGAGGAGAGACAGAGAGAGAGAGAGAGAGAGAGAGAGAGAGAGAGAGAGAGAGAGAGAGAGAGAGAGAGAGATCCCTGGGCATTTTCTATACACCCAGCAGATCCAACGAAAATTTAAACCCTGGGGACTTTGTCGAAAATTCTTATCTTTTGACCTACATGCATATGTTCAGGTATATGTTTCTTATTAGAACTGTACTCACTATATAAATGTCAAACATTCAGCACTGCCATTTTACTAGTGTCCAATAATTCAAGAAATTTTTGCCCCTGATGTCACTTAGTCTGAATAAGACTCACCTTCTATCTTCAATATGATAGGATGTAATAAAGAACCCCCTTATTAATGAATTACAGTGAGCAGTTTTAGTCAAGTATAGTAAATAAGAGGTTTCCAGCTATATTAAAGTCCTAGGTAATCCAATACCCTTCTGATAATGGATTGATATCTAGGATATACAAGACACTAGTAGAATTGTACAAGAAAAAAAAAAGCCTCCAACCCCATCAAAAAACAAAGAGAAGAAATGAACAGAAGTTTCCTCAAAAAAGAAATACCAAATGGCCAAAAGGCACATGAAAAAGTGCTCCACATAACTAGCCATCAGGAAGATGCAAATCAAAACAACAATGAGATATCATCTCACACCACAGAGACTGGTACACATTCAAAAGAACAAAAGCAACCAGTGCTGGTGTGGATGTGGGGAAAAAAGGGACACTCTTTCATTGTTGGTAGGAATGCCCACTAGTCCAGCCTTTCTGGAAAACAGTATGGACAGTCCTTCAAAAACTATAAACTGAGCTTCCATATGACCCTGCAATACCACTTCTGGGAATATATCCTGAAGATGCAAAAAAGCACAGTAGAAATGACATCTGTACCTAGATGTTCACTGCAGCACTGTTCACAATAGCCAAAATCTGGAAACAACCCAAGTGCCCTAGAACAGATGACTGGTTAAAGAAACTTTCGTACATCTACACAATGGAATACTATGTAACTGTCAGGAGAGATGCAGTCAAGAATTCTGCTTATAAATGGATAGACATGGAGAGTACCATGCTAAGTGAAATGAGTCAGAAAGAGAGGGACAGACATAGAAGGACTGCATTCATCTGTGGAGTATAAAACAATATAACATGAGGCTGACACCTAAGGATAGTAGATACACAGAACAGATAGATTGCTCCATAGCTGGAAGCCTACCTCATGAGCAAAGGGGGAAAGGCAGCTGGAATAGAGAAGGGATCACTAAGAAAAAGATGGCTGGAGGAATCAGCTGGAATAGAGAAGGGATCACTAAGAAAAAGATGGCTGGAGGAATTGGTCGGGATGGGAGATGTGTGCAGAAAGTAGATAAAGGACCAAACATGATAACCTCTCAGGGTCTGTATTGCAAACCATAATGCCCAAAAGGAAAGAGATGTTATGGGGAATCATGTCTGCCATGGAGGCAGGGGGAGGGTGGGAAAGGGGGAGTATACCGGGGATATTGATGGTGGGGAATGTGCACTGGTAGAGGGAGGGTGTTTGATCATTTTGTGATTGTAACCCAAACATGAGAGTTTGTAACTATCTCACGGTGATTCAATAAAATAAATAAATAAATAAATAAAAGCCCAGGGTAATGAAGAATCACATCTGGACAATGCATGTGACAGGAAATGTTTTTATAAAACTCACAATTAATTTCACCTTTTATCTATTTAATTTTAAATTATTTTTATCTTGTTACTTTCTATCTGAACTAAAGGCCTTGCACATGCTAGGCAAGTGTTCTGCCACTTGAGCTTTCTTCCAGGCCCCTTCACCTTTCTTTCATCTTCGGGTCTACCTAATAATGAGTCTTCTCAATTGTTATCAACCAAATGTTGTAATGAAATGATCTGGCTGGCAAAGGTTTTTGTTACTGGTCTCTGTTGTTAATGATACAGAGCATCTATGATTTCCTTAGGGAGGAAGATCAGGCACTCATCCCACACTGTGGGCAAGAATGAATGCTGTTCAATGTTGCTCTAAGAGATTTGGAGGAAATTTTACTTTTAAGAAAATGGTTTTTCAGCATATATTTTGGCAAAAGAAAATTTGCGGACCATATTGTGAATGTTCAGAACAGTTTTTTTAATTACAATAATAGCCAAACTAAGGCAAACAAATTCTCATCAGGTTATAAGCCCATTATGTCAATGCATTAATGCACTTCAGCACATACAGGCTAAAGATTGGTTTTTGGGTACTGTGACAGAGTACTTCAACATAAAGCAATGTGTATATATGCATCCCTCTCTCTCTAGAGAGAGAGACTATATATATAGAGAGAAGTACACGTATGTTAAACTAGAGGAGTATTAGTATTTTGTAAAATGAATACAGAGAAAAATATAACTAATACTCAACAAAAAGATAATACCTTAAATGGTAATATAGTAATACTCTAAATGGTAAGGCTACAATTGACTTTTATTTTTTGCTTATTTATCATAGTTTCTAACTTCTACAGTAAGTATCTCCTGTTTAATAATGAGAAGATTCTCCCCCAAAAGATAAAATAGTAACACACACTACCTCAAGTTTTGATTAAATGTCACTTTTACTCTGTCACAGCTCAAAGATATGTTCAAATCTGACTGCTGTAACAACATTCAAAATCCCCATGCCAACCAATATGCCAGGAAATAATGCTTCCTAATAAGACACATTTATAACACTGTCCTAGAAAAACCACTTCTTAATCCAATGTTCTTGAAACACTATAAAATTCAGAAACTAGAAGCTGTATTCAATTAAGGGAGAAAGATATGGTGAGTATATCTAGAACTAGATTAAATTTCATTATACTTTCAGACAAAATAGTTTGTGTGCCAGTAATTCTTCCAGATCCTACTTCAGAATCCACTCACTTTGTATTTATATGTACATTAGTATGTGTACACTTTGCAAAAATACAGCAACAGCTAACTACCAACATCTGTCAGAGGAAGAATAGAGAATTTTAAATTTTAAAAACTTTGATTCATTTCTAGTTTAGGTAGTTATAATGGTGTAAAGTTTATGCTTATCAGTAAGCAAAATTTCTACATCATACTACCACCAAAGTGCCAACAACCAGGTGTTCTATTTTTTGGTTGTAAAGAACCCACCAAATTTTAGGGCATAACCAAGTCACACCATTACATAAAAAATAATATTACTCAATGGTGAACTGCAAAATAACCCATCAAAATACACCACCAAGAAAAACCTCTGTGCGTGTGAATGAGATGTGTGTTTGTGGAGGGTATGTGTCTGTGTGTGTGAGTACAAAATCATTTTGAAATTCCACCAAGATTTTAATCTGAAATTTAAAATTTGGCCTTGAGGACTCTTTGCCACAAGGAGACTCGGAATGCCATGCCCAACATCCACATTTGCAGAAGCACCTGAGATTTTAGAGACTGGAGTCATCTACTCACCAAGCCGCAAGCAACTGAAAACCAGAGCTGGCATCATTCACAAACCTAGTCCAGTGGCTTTCCCACTGTGTCTTAATTACTTTTCTCCCTTTTAAATCCACTCTTCTAATTATCCTTTTCCCAGTTTTCCTTGGAGCAAAGAAAAAAATGTAACAATTAACAAGATTATGCAAAGAAAATAAATTTCCCTAAGGTAAGCCTTTCCTCACTCCTCCCTTCTCCATGTAAATCGCCTTATGTTCATCCGGATCTTTTGTTCATACTTTTTCGTAAAAGGGAGAGCATCAAAGAAGCCCTAAACCCGGCATTGGGGATAGGGGAGAAAAAAAGAGTCTGGTGGTCTACAAAATTAGAAACGCAATGCAGATGACTGAAGTGGGTTGTGTTGTCTAACATGACCAGGCTCATCCATACCAACCCTTCAAAAGATGGGAGCTGGCCCCAAAGATGAGCCATAACACCCACTCCACAACCAGGCTTCTGGGAATATAGCTCACCTTCCAACTCTCCCATGACACAAGGCAACAACCTTTCCTCATCAAATGCAACAGTTTCTTCAACATTCAAACAGTCTGATTCTCTTGGCATATAAACATCTCTATGTTAAATAGGTCCAGAGGGTTCAACTGACAGTAGCCGATAATTGAAGATTAAAGAGGACTTCCCCGTCCAGCAGTGAAGAGAACTGGATAAGACAGCGAGGTTACCCTTCCCAAAATACAGCATGTGCAATCTGGATTTTTGCACATCATTTCATTGCACACTCTGCACCTAATATCTGGAGGAAAGCAAGCAGTTCTGGGAGGAGGAGGTGCAGATTATTTCATTTGGCAAAGTAATAATGCCTGGGGAGATGTGAGAAGATTCAGTGGCAAACTTCAGGAAGGTGTTTAATTTTAAAAGTATCCCTGGTCAAACATCACCCTTCTTTATGGCTTGCTTACAGAGACACTCCTGTCAGCATAAAGAGCTCGCTGACTGGCAATTTAATTCAATTTGCACAACGGGAGTAAGGTACATAAAAACTTTCTGTACCTGGCAGTTAAAGCCTTCAAATCCTACTACTGAATATGCAGCTAGTTTAAGGCAACCAATAGCACAAATATTCACTGGGCACATTTGACAACTATCCAATATGCTGTATAAACTATGAAGGCAGAGCTGGAGGGGTCATGCAGGGGTAGCAGAGGGCTGAAGGCAGGTATCCTACCTGCAGACAGCAGGAAGCAACCCTCAGCACTTCCCTTCCAGGTGTGGCTCAAACCCCACCATTACTACATCACTTACCCAACTGACCTTGGCCAAAAAAGAAAAAAAAGTATGAGAGTACAGAGAGTAACAAGTAAGTATGAGAGTGCAGAGAGTAACACATCGGACGTTTGATTATGTCTTTATTCCCGGGTGTGTGGGTAAGTGGAAAAGAACGCCAGGGTTGTGGTAAGTGCTAATTTAAAAAAAAAGTGACGCATCTAGGCCCGAGGATGTGGTTCAGTGGGAAGCTGCTTGAGTGGATGAGTAGTACAGTGTAAGAGTGACAGAGTAGTTGAACCTTGGATGTTTGAGGCCCCGGATTCAATCCCTGACAGTGAAGAAAAAAGAAAAACATCACACATCTATAAAGCTACGTTCTGCTAAAGGAAAGCATCCTCTTAAGACTCTCTTTGAAATATCAACACTCCAACAACATACTTAATTTGCTGCCTCCTCGCATGGCAAAGTCTTGAGCACTGGTGATACCATTTTTAAAACAGAAGCATTTCTAAGTACAAACAGATTTTGCAAATCTCACCCTTCTCCATCCCAAATGACCCTCTCAGGTTCCAGACACCCCAACAAGCAGGAAAGCATCAAGTGCCCCGGCCATCCGGGAAGCTATACGACTCAGGACTCCCAGCCAAGTTCAGAGGCAGAGAGCTTCCCAGCAGCAGGCAGTAGCAGACCTTTTTTTCCTTTAAGGTTAACATTTTTGTGTTATCTAGTCATTTAGAAGTAATAGAGCTCTTTAGACTTTTATAACACTCAGCCATTTTCAGTGCATTGTAGGAAACAGCATTTCATTATTTACCATAAATTACTCAGAGCTGCTCACAATGAAAGATGAGCATCAGTGTGGTACCACAGAAGGCTACTTAGACGCTGGTAAAACCAAGTGAAGATGAGAAAGCAGAGATTTGATATTGACTTTGCGAAGAACTCCCCTTTACAACTTGGCTGCTTTCAAGAAATTTCTTTTGCATAAACACACAAAGACCCAGACAAATAATTAAGACCGTTTACCTTTAAGTTAAAAAAGAAAAAAATTAAAAAACAGAAAATTGTCCAACCAAATAATATAAATGCATGTCAGCTTGCTCATTAGAAATATTGGCAGAGGTGGGAATTAGCTGATCACTGAAAAATAGCAAACAGGAGCACTTTGGCTAGTAATCCTGATTTAACGTTGCCACTGATGTGGTGTTAGAGCCCCTCTGTCTGGTAACTGTGAGCAGCCAAGTGAACCAGCAAAAGGAACGAATCTGATTCTGCTCTGAAGCCTCTTTACAGTGAACAAAGTGGGTGATAAGACTAATTTTAGCTGCCGATCCGTAAATGAACGGATGTGGTTCTCACATCCAGGACAGGTGTCATGGCAGGCAGCTGAGAGCCTCATTTTACACAAGTCGGTCCTCGGGGTTTCTGAGGTGGTGGTAGTTTCCCTGAGGACTCATTCGTCATCACGTGGTCAGGGCCGACAGAGAATAAACTGTGCCACTGCCTTCTCAGTGCTACGCAGTGTTAGCGCTCAGTCCCCAAAGGTGCCAAGTGGCTTCTGGAAAAACAGAATGAGAAAGGTGATGTTATCAGCTCCAAAAGTAGTTTTTGGCCTCGAAAAAATTCTGAAGGCAATCACAGGTTAATTTAGCTGTAGCAAAAAAAAAAAAAAAAATTCAAGAGTTTTTTACAGCAATTCTCCCTGTATTCATACTTGCAAACTGTTGGATATTTGAAAGCTATTGTGTCCATTACGTTTTCAGTGCTGCTGATGTACCTAGAAAAAACTAAACATTTTAAAACATGCCAATTCTACTGCCTCTCACAGCATATGTAGAGGTGCCAGAAACAAGACAGGGCCTAACTAAATCCAGAAAGAATAAAAGGCCTTGTCTTGATAGAACTTGGGGTAAATCAGACTTAAAAGAATCATTAGAATTTGGCGCTTATCCCTCTCTTCAAGTCATTCTGTAAATGTGAAAATATAAGAGTTATTTTGCCAGTTCTACACGAACCTCGACTGGTTCCCTGTGGCAGTTGAACTTCTAGATGCTCCAAACTTTCCTCAAGCAAGTAATCAGCCCCTAGTCTGTGGAAAGGCGTGGCTGCCTCATTGATTACAAAGACCCCTCTGACCACAATGCCTATCCCCACACTCACTCCCCCAGTGAGCACACTGAATCCTCTACCTTGATAATGACCTTTTACTTCAGCCCTCACATTCCCCCTTGGGGCTACCTAGATGCTTGCTCTGATTACTTTTTGATGCTGCCTAATATATTTTTTCAGTTGGAATCATACACCAGCAATTAATCTCTGAAGGAATATATGATTTGGCACAACCATAAATGCAGACACTAAGTTACCATACTTGTATGTCATGTACTTGAACACTGACGGAACTGTAGTAAAATCACTCTCAGGATACACATATGGCTAAACATGTGAAAAGATGTGAAAAGTTTGGTAAGTTTAGGACGTGTAACACTTCTGGTGTGGGCCAGAGATGATCTTCTGTAACTTCATTATCAGGTATCCACTCAGAAAGGCTCCCATTGAAAAGGAGTGTGGGTGTCTGCCTGAAGTCTCACTAAACCAGGATACTGAGAACAAAGGAAGCTGCTGAAGCCAGGAAGACCATCCTTTCCATTTGTTAGAATGTGAGACATGAACAATAAACATGGGGACTGAAAACTTTGTCTGTAAATGGAAAACTTCGCATACTCAGGCTACTATTCTGGTAGCACAAGTGGTGACGACCAAAGAAATATTTTGAAGGAGTTCTATTTGAAAAGGTATACAAAAGTACACAGTTTTATGATGCGTAACAATCAGAAGCCAATATGTAATTAACATTCAGATCAAAAAGAAGATCGTGAGTCTGTTCAGCACCAGAAAGTCCCATCTTGCGTCTGCTATTCATCGCCTGTCTCCTCCTCAAAGTTCACCACAATCTTCATGACTAACAGTAAACATATAAATCAAATCATATTTTTGTTCTGACATTTTAACAGACATATTTTCATCTGTCCTAAAAGACTTATGAAAACTTTGTCATCAAATTAGAGGTATTGGCTTAAATCAGCACTGTTGCCTGGTCTCTGGAATTTACCTATCATTAATAGCTAGCATTATTATGAGAATAAATATTTTGTGATTCTGAGAGAGGCTAATCTTTGAATTAGTTTTTCCCTCAATTTTGCTCGAGCGGGCCCAGTAACGTCTCCATTGGAGACTTTGTTGTTACTGTGTCTGGCATATCGAATACTCTCGGTAGCTTGCCGGGCTCTCCGAGAGGGGCAGAGGAATCGAACTCGAATCGGCCATGCTGGCTGCGTGCAAGGCAAACACCCTACCGCTGTGCTATCTGGCCTGAGCCTTCCCTTCTAAGATCCAACAGTGAAAACTCAGCTTTTCCATGTTCTTTTGATTTTTGAAATTGACCTGCTAATTAGTACACACATAATTAACTAAATTCTATCAGTGATAGACATTCCTGACCACATTATTAGAGATCAACCAACATCTGCAAGCTGAAACACAAAATAACTCACTTTATTTGTTTTGGTGTAAACTAAAAATCAAAGGCTCAGAGTAGTATAGGCTGTCTTCACTAAGGCATCATTTCCCATGAGCAAATGCAACACTTTTGTGTTTTTACACATCCGTATTTCACAGCAGGCCTCCAACCCAGTCAATAATTGAAAGCTGATGCCACCAATGAAGACATACACTGAGAGTTTTTTAAAAAATTCACAGAATCAAGGCTTAGAGCTAAACTCATTCATGCAGTTTATTCATTACTTTTTCAAAAGTTTAATAATTTCTAATGAGTTAATTCATGACAATTTAATAGAAGTTAAAAAAAAGACTACACAGTACAATTCCTATTCCACAATCCACCATTTAAGACTTGGTATAATTCCTTTGAATTTATTTACTATATATTTAAATCTGGGCTGAAGCAGAAAGCACAGCGGGTAGGGCATTTGCCTTGCATGTGGCCAACCTGAGTGAGATTCCTGCGCCCCTCTGGGAGAGCCCGGCAAGCTACCGAGAGTATCTCGCCTACACAGCAAAGCATGGCAAGCTACCTGTGACGTATTCAATATGCCAAAAACAGTAACAACAAATCTCACAATTTATTGTGAGACGTTACTGGTGCACACTCGAGCAAATCAATGAACAAAGGGAGGTCAGTGCTACAGTGCTACAGTGCTATATTTAAATCTACTCATCATCATACGTGCATAGCTTAATAACTGGCATCACATACAATTTTCTACCCAAGTTTAAAAGTTTTGTAAAATATCTTTCCATTTTAAAATCAGTAAAATCATAATTTAATGACTGAAATAGCTATCACATGAGTAAAACAGAAGTTATTTTGATTGAAGCTAAAATATACAAGTGTATATTTGTTTTTCAGATATTTGGCTTTGAGTTCAAAATTTCACTAGTAACATACTGGTTATCTTCAAATTAGAGGTATTGGTTTAAATCAGCACTGTTGACTGGTCTCTGGAATTTACCTATCAGTAATAGCTAGCATTATTATGAGAATAAATATTTTGTGATGCTGAGAGAGGCTAATCTTTGAATTAGTTTTGCATGAAAGAAACAAACTTATACTGTGATTTTTAAGTTTTAACTTAGCATGGATTGAGAATTACAAGCCAGGTGAAATAACCCACATAGAGAATGTTTATGGATATATGAATTTATTAGAAACTTGTCCACAGCATCAGCAACATTTTTTAGGGTGACTTTACATTTATGGAACATATTCAGGATAATCAAGTTAGTTCTAATAGAAACCGCAATTAATTCACTAGTTTGCAAACTATTTAAAAAACATTATCTAATTACAGTAATAGAAACAACCAGCATAAAAAAGGCTTGGAAATTAATACAATTAGGCACACCTCTCCTTTAGGGAAGGCAAGAAAGCTCTACCTGCTCCAACTGTGGCAGTACAGCACAGATTGGGCATGTGCCAGCTGGTATTACAGAATTAGAGGCTTTCCAACTTTTGAAAAGTCATTTAAATTTATTTTCAGGCAAGATCATATTCAACAGAAAGATCTTTGCACCCCGCTTTCTGTACTTTTTAATTCCTAGAATCTCTAGATTGTGCATATAAACAAAAAAAATGGCCTTTCTTGGTCACTCACAGTATTAGGGACTTAACTACATAGGCTTCCTGGTAGTAGAATATCCCTATCCTTTTTTCTGGCAACTCAAAGACAGTATAAACTCATTTTAGGGTTTGACCTACTTTTGCTTCCTCTTGTGAATTTGCATGAGTTAAAACACAATCATTTCTTTCATGTCAACCAAACAGTACTTTTTCTTAGGAACCTCTGCTACACAGGCATGTTAAAAGAGAAAGCAAAGTTTGCATGGGTCCAGATAAAGAGTATCCTATAGACTACCAGGATCTAACCAATTCCTCTTCCTACAAGTGTTGGGGGGTGGTAGACTGACTAATGGTAGATACCTGCCATGCAATTTTAAGCAGAAATACAGAGGCCCAGCGGAAACATTGCATGCAACGTAATACCCAACATTTACTCAGCAGCGTTGATATTTACTTTCTACAAAACAGCAGGCTATCACCCAAATGGTACCTGGCACATTTTCATTGCCCAGCCTCAACACCTGATGAAGACAATGTAATCAGAAGCAAGTTTGTAGTGGGGCGAAGAGCACTGTCACTGAACTATAGAAAACAGGGAGAGGAATCCTGTGGCTGTTTTCTGCTACTGTTCAAATGAATCACCTACAAGCAGCTATAAAGTAGAGAGTTAAAGAAAACCCAGGAAAAGAAGCATAGAGGAACACATTATTTATCTTTTGTTGAAACAGCTACTGAATTTCCTTGAACTAAAAACTTGTGTGTATATAGCATATATACGTATATACATATATACACATATATATTTTGATAAGGAATATATACACCTTATTAAAGTAAAGACAGAAATAAGATGTCCCCTATATGGAATTAGACAATGCTTTATAAATGGGTTGAGTGCTTATAATGTATACACAGAGATATGCGGACACTATAAACGGGTTTGATTTTGGGTAAAGTTATCTATTATCTCTGAATCTTCCTGACCATTCAAGCCATGCCATGTATACATATCCTAGGCATAATTTCTAAACACTTCTAGCCCCAGGTTGGCTCAAGTACCTGCCAGGTTAAGACAATCAGATCTAGTCTAAACTACAGAGTAATTTCTATCTTAAGAAGGAAAAATAATACAACACAGGCATTTCCTGCCTTTCTCTCCTTTCCTTTCCTTACATTCCCCTTCCTTTCTTCCTGCCTCTTTTCCTTCATTTCTTCTTTAAAGCTTAGTGGTTTTTAAGCTTTTCAAACTTGTAGACTTACAACCCATGAACCAAAAAGAGACTACTATGGTTGACTCCTCACTTCAGTAAATAAATAAGACCAAGAAAAGTATGTAAAGGGTTGGCCTTTCTGGCACATGGTTTAACTCCACAAATAGCAGAGAAATATTATCATCTAAAAGCTCAAGCCCACTCAAGTTTGAGAGTCTATGAAAATTACTATCCACATTTCTGAAAGCAAAATTCAAATCCACAGATTCTAATTCTAAAATTATTACTGACGTGTGATATTCCTCTTAATTTCTAACTCCCTGATAATTCACAGGAAGGTGACACCTAATCTTTGGAAGGACATTTAAGAAGGTGGGCTAAATATTCAAGAATCTTATTAAAAAGTTTAGGGGAAATCACCAGAGCGATAGTATAGTGGGCAGGGTGTTTGCCCTTCATGCAGCTCACCAGGTTTGATCCCCAGCACCCCATAAGGTTATGAAGCCTTTCTAGGAAAGATCCCTGAATATAGAACTAGGAGTAAGCCCTGAGTATTACTGGGTGTGTCCCCACCAAAAAAAAAAAGTCCAGAAAAAGATCAATTTACAATCCCCTGGCCATATATATTCAAGTCTGTATATGTACACAGATTCAGGTGTTTTGTTTTTAATGCTCTTGTAGAAAATTTTGTATACATAATATATACTATCACTTCTAGGAAAAGACCTCAGAGACAAAATCTTATCGTTGGAAGCTGCTATGCTTCTATTATTAAACTTAATTCTGAATTCAGTTTGCAGGTTTGTTTCTAACCTCTTTTTATGCCGAGAAATGGCAATCTATGATTTATATACAATCACCAACCTGTCTTACAAAATAAAGACATAACAAAAAGTAATACTTTGAAGTATAATGTGGGATGGCATTTGCAACAAACAGACTTGAAGAAAAATGTTTTCCAAATACTAAAACTTCCCCCATGCAATCACATATATGTAAAATAGCTTTTTCAAGGATGCAAGCAACCTATTTATCCTCCAGAACAGTGGTTCTCAAGCTGTTTTCAACCGCAGCCCCCTTCCAACCATGTTTCCTTTCTGTGCTCTCCCATTTACATAATTTTATTTTCTAGTATTTTTGAGGGTAGGAGGCACACTCAGAAGTGCTCAGGAGCAACTCTTGACTCTGTGCTCAGGAATGACCCTTGAGAATGATCAGAGGACCATTTGTAGTATGAAGGATCTAAATGAGGTCAGAATAAATTCCTTGGCAACTAGGTTCTATCTAGTCCCAAAGGAAAATTTTCTTCAATGACCAGGAAAGAATTACACAATTTTTACCTGTGACCTTTTGAAATATCGTGTGGACCCACATGATCCTCAGTTGATAACTGCTCCTCTAGCACCTAAACTACAATAATTCCTAAATTAAGGGGGGGGGGGCAGATGTAATACAGGCTTTTCCTTCCTTTCTTTCTTTTCCCTTCCTAATTTCCCCTTCATTTCTTCCTTCCTTCCTCCTTTCTATCTTACCTTCTTTTAAGCACTTTGTAGTTGTAAATGCCTTCACCGGGGGTCCACACTCCTTTAGCTGAAGTTCTGGCTCATGACTGATACAGTGACACTAGGGACTCACCAGTTCTTACCTACAAGGCAAGCACTTAACTACAGAGTAACTTCTCCAGTCGCCAGATGTGACCCATTTTTATTGAAGTTCTCCCCAAACTTCAGAGAGCGGATGAAAATAAGAGAGTGTGAGAATGGAACCCAAAAAGGGGGTCATTGAATATTCTTGCTTTCATTAAGAAACAGACTTCTGTAGATTTCAGATTTTCATAAACTTTCAACAATGTCACTCATTTCCCAGTAATAATTTTCCTTTTAAATAATATATGTCCAAACAGGTTGTACAATATGTTCCAAGGAGAGACTAAGAAACCAGGTTTGTGATTAAGCTTACAAAGTGATCCCAGGTAGATTTCCATACCAAATTCCACTATGTACTAGTGTACAGAACAAAGAGATACAAGGGCATACACAAGAACAACAAAAAAAATAATCTCTCCCTGTAATAAAATATCCCCCAGGATAGGGAGAGAGCTAGCTCTATTTTTTCAACTGAATTCAGTAACATGATACATTCTTGATGAAAATATCCATTCTCCCCACTTCCCATGTCTCTTGACATAAAAACAGCAGCTTTGCCCGTTACTAGCTCTTTTACAGGTACAGAAGGCACCGGCTCTTTTACAGGTACAGGAGGGAGGTTATTGTCACCACGTTCTTTACTCCACAAAGGAAGTCACAGTTCCGAGAGATTAAACAATGTTCTTTGAGGCTGAGAAGCCATCATAGGATTCAAGCAAGGACACAGATCTGGCAGGCTATTTTGTTTCAAAAACCCATTGACAGAGTAAAACAAAATGCTCCAAAAACAATAGTCAAGACATTGGCTTATTTCTGCTGCATTCAGCTTCAACACCAGTGCGTTCATTGCCAATACCATTACATATTAAAGGAATCACTCTCTTACCCTGGTACCTTCTGGTCAACTCTATAATCGCACATCCAATGTGATGAATACCACTATGGCCACTACAGGGACAACATGTGACAGCGACAAAGTCATGATCAAGAAAACCAGCAGAGCTCTGCTGCTCCCAGTTGGGCTTTGCACTTATCAACAAGGGGTAGGGGTGGGAAGGGGCTACGTAACCCTGAAGGATCGGAAACAAATATATCTATGCCAATTATTTTATAATTATGTTGTTAAATTTTATGTAACTCAATGACATATGATTTTGAAAATGAAAGATAACTGAAGGTTTTACTATAATGTAGTTGAAGATTTTGAAGAAATGCCAAATGGTGACTTTTTCTAAGGCATTATATTTTCTTAAACATATAAGAAACTGCCACAGACTCTCAGGACATCGGGTAGACTGTAATATTAATGAAAAATACAGGTTAGCTTTCCCTTCAGTGCCTTAAAAGAAGAAACAGATCAGCAGAGGTTTTGACTGATAAAAAGGGGAAAAAAAGGAAAAAGAAACACAAGCGAATAGATAAAAACAAAAAAATTTAAAATAAAAAAAAAAACACTGGTTCTATACTAAGCTAGAACAAATACTGTAGAAGTTTTAAGTTTTCTTTTTAATTTTCTGCTTTCTAAATCATTACTCTCACAGATAATTTGAATTAACCATTTAACTACCAAAATTACCATGTCCCACACTGATATTTAATAAATGTTCTTTTAAAATCATTTAAAAGTCAAAGCACATATCATGTATTATGAAAACAACATAATGATATAAACAGATATCCTACTTAACATTCAGTTGTTTCACAATTGTTTTTATGAAATCCAATAAGTGTTGTCAAAATTGCATACCATCTTTATGGGGCAATAAATAGGTGTTAATTTTACACTGAGATATGGAAGCCTTAATATCTTCTATTTTAAAAAATGAAACATTAGTATAGCTTAGTAATGCAAATGGGTAGAATTTTCTTGTTAACTTTCTTCCATAAACTTAAACAAGTGTTTTCAAAACATAACATTTGAAACAACTTGAAATGACAATGGTTAAGATTATCTGAAGAAAGACCTTTAATTACCACTTCTTTATAAAATGAGCTAGAAAATAAAGAGATGAAAAAACTTGAAAGCCCTTAGTCTTATTCAATTCCATGAAAGACTGGCAATGGCAGGAGTAAGAAAATGTAAAACTAAATTAAATAGCCCTCATAAGAATTTCGGTAATAATTGCATGGGAGGGAGGCACCACCGATCAAGTCCATATTCATCCTGCTATTATTAATCTTTCCATCCAGTGTATTTCTCACTTTTGTCTTTGCTGTCTACTTGGCTCTAAAGGAAACATTTGCTTCGATGTCGGCAAGTAAAATCTCTAAGAACTCAAAAGGTCTTGTAGCAGGTCAACACACTCCCAGTGTTGTACCTCCCCTCATATCAAGTCTGAAGATACAGATTCAAAAGGAGAGGAATGAATTGCGATTATACTCACATGCCATTCAAATTCATTTCACAGACTTAGATCTATGGCTCTTCCTCTGCCCTTACGCATTTCAGGGCCAACTTTCACATTCCAACCCAGATAGAATATGAGATATGTATGACATTGGACAGGAGTGTCTCTGAGGAAAGCCCAAGAAAGAAGTGGATATGAAAATCAGTTTTCTTCCATAGGGCAGGTAAGTCTGAGCAAGTATTCGAGAGGGACCAGAGATCAGGTGCCCAGGCACTCTACAGCTCTGGACATAGGCCTGATTTGAAAGTACCCCCAAATTCTTTCTTAGGCCCAATCCGGATTGGAAAATTGGGTGTTTGAAGGCATGGAATAAATAAAAAGTTCTGGTCATGGAATAAGTTAAAAGTCAGATGTTTCTGGTCGAAACAGACAAGGAGAGAAGGGAGAGAGGGACAGTAGGAGGGTCACAAGAAAATAACACAAATTCAAATGGCCAGATCAACACATGAAGCCTGCAAACAGGACTCTCAGTCAACAACAGCTTGCTAATCTTTGATCTCTGTCATGAGGCTCTTAGTCCCAGTGTTTTAACTGTACTGATACCAAACTCAGAAAGCCCTCATTGAGCTTTTGGCCAAGCCTAAGACCACTCCTGCTCACATTCACTTTTGGAGGGGATGAAACATGAAGCACAACAGTTTAAAGAGTAAAACACCCAGTGTTTTCGATTAAAGCATATATGTCTCAGAATCCTGCTTTACTGTCAATAGAAATCAAAGCATACTCACATTGTAGCATATTCTCATAAAAATGCCTTTAATGTAAGAAATACTGATCCGAACTCAATCCTCTCACTCTGTCTACCAAACATAATTAGAGGTAGTAACTCATATGCTGAAATTCTCCTGAATTCTTATACATAGAAAATAAGTGAGTGATTTTAGGTAAACAAATTACATTGAAGATTGCTTACAAAGCAAATCAAAAGAACTCTGACTGAATAACTTAAATGTTGAAATGTAAAAGAGTCAATTTTATCAATGGCTCTCTTAAAAATTACAATGGGTATAACTAGAGAAGTGTTTATTTAAGTACTGTATTACCCCACAGTACACTAAATATCCAATACATTTTACATCTATTTCTTCATTAAATGATTCAAGATTTCTTATCTTACTCAGTAGAATTAATGCTAGACTGGACAAATAAGACCCAAAAAGTTCATATAAAATTGTGTCATGGTCCTTGGTAACCAAATTAGCCAATGATATTGGTCTTTTACCTGTTAAGCAGTGCTTTCTACTAAACAAAATTACCTGTCTTTGCAGTGACATTAGAAATCTATATTCAATGTGCCATAAAATCCTGTTTGTAGACCAGGCAAAGTCACTTTTCCTCTACAGCTTGTAGTTAACCCGCCCTTTAGCTTGCAATATCTGTAAACTAACCTACGGTTTCAGATGCAAAATTCTTCAAATTTGCTTAAAGTCCTGGACAACCAACCAGCTATCCACAAGATCCCAGTAACAAAGAAAGCTCTGGTTCCAACTTCTGACCTAAAGGTTGGAGGATAAGAAGTGTGATGTCAGCCTCCAAGACCTCATGCCTGTAGCCTTCCAAATTCAACCTTAGTCTTCCATTCGTACTTTAGAAAATTAGAAAATCTCTAATCAGGGTCTTCCCAAGATCAAAAATAACTTTTATTAAAGAAAATAAAATCTATTGTACATTAATATGTTTTTTCTAGAGTGCCCTGGTCTCTCTACTCCAAAGACCTTTACAGACAATATCCTTCTGACTAACCTAAGATGAATACAAAGGCATTATTCTACAAACCATGAGGTGTCA
Organism: Sorex fumeus; assembly: GCF_029834395.1. NCBI lineage: Eukaryota > Metazoa > Chordata > Mammalia > Eulipotyphla > Soricidae > Sorex > Sorex fumeus. The sequence continues at coordinate 1,666,873 of NW_026606100.1, forward strand.
AGTGAAGAGCAAAAATCCCGACATTAACGAATTTGGAGTTAGTAACAGATAAACACAGCATTCTCCTTAACTGTCTTCAGGTGCCAAACACAATCCATGACTTTTACTTAAATAGGAAAGAAGAAGAAGAAATCTACCTAAGTCTGGCAGTTGGGGGTGGAAATAGAAGGAATTTTTCTCCTGGGAACTTTAGTTGTGTATTCAAAACGAGAGAAAAATATGAAAGCCAGATATTCATATTCTTCAACCCACAGTAGCAGGTGCTGATAATCCCTCAATTGAAACCTTTATTTCCTTCTGGGAATCATCCTGCAATCTTGAAACAAAAATAACACTAATAATTAAACTATTGCTTTTTTTCTTTAAATTACCACCTACCCTGCCTATTTAAGCTTCTCTTTTACAGAAACCACACAATCTTGCTTTCACTGAAATTTCTCTTTGGTGATATATGCAAACCAGGTCAGTTTCTGCTGGATTTGCATATTTGCATTCCATCCCTTAATTCAATTCCTTGTTAAGGCTTTAAAATGAGCCAGAGTTGGACTTCAGATCCACATAAAACAAATACTGCTTATGTATCTATGTGAACATTGACACCATTTACAGTTCCCCCCTCCTCCTTTTCCTTGGGGTTGAGAGCCCTGTCAATAATCATTACTTATTAAACAGGCTGCCATTCCCTTCTACAGAATGTAAGGAGAGAGCATGGGAGGGTAGAAATAATTACCATGGGCTTTTCTTTATAGATGTCCAAGGTGGATCACAAGAAAACCAATTGAGAAAGAGCATTATGTACTGCACCCACTCCCCACTTGGTTCAGATCCCCTTCAATACATAAAAGGTTGAGATGTATACCCACACTCCATTATGCATATCAACTGCATCAAAAGGAAGGATGAAAAGAAATCGAGATTCCTCAGGACAGACATCTATTTTTGTGGCACGCACTATATGTTCCACATACACTACATGTTCTTTATCCCTCCACAAAACTCAGGCTAGATTTGCTGAGAGAAGCAGCTAACCAGCTCCAGAGAAAATGTGCTCTCAAAAATGACTGCTTCAGCCAAAGGAGAGAGAAGCAGCAAGTTACCGTTCTGTCTGCCATTCTGGTTTGTGGCAGATTCCCTCCTTCCCCTCTTCTCCCCACTTCTCAATTGATCCTCTAGCCTACATTTCTTCAAAGCACAGAATGGGCATAGGAATTTGACTTGGACTTTAACCACTAGCATGAAAAATCCTTAAAAGGAAAAAAAAAAAAGAAGTTTCAAGGGTTAAAAAACATCCAGGGTAAGACCAGAGGTTAGGGGAAAAATCATCAGATGATTGAGAACAAACCAGTATTTCTACTGAAGAGTTAATGATGAGCACTTTTCCTTCCCTTCCAGGTGTTATGGCTCAAAACAGAAATACAATAGAAAGACAGCACAACCAGACAGTTCGAGGAGAATAGCCTTGCACAGAACTTGAACTAGCAGGCTGGGGGTTTGTCCTAAATAACCTTCACAGGTTGCACAAATTGTTCCCAGTGCCTTATCAATAGTCAGATTAAGATGCACCCTAAAATTTCTTTAGAAGACAGCATGGGGTGGAGTGGGAGTTCGGTTAGTCATAGAACATTTATAAAAATATAGAGAAAATGCACACCTCCAATACAAATAAATAGAAAGCTCTCATTCTTGGAAAAAAAAAAAAACTGGCCAGTCCTGGCAGCGGTGGAGCCAGGGTGGAAGCTGCTCCATTCCAAGTGTGACCTGTTTCCAAGGGGAATTCCAATCCTTGAGTGCCCAGAACTCTGTCCCAGGCAGCCTCTATTTTTCAGGCACAGTGGGAGGAAGAGGAGATTCACACCCCATTGGGAACAAAAGCAAATGCCTTGCAGAGCAGAAATAATTTTTAAAAAACAAAAAAGAAAAGAAAAAGAAAAAAAACGCCACCACACTCCTCCATCAGGACCCTAGAGGCAGTAGCTCTGCAGAGTTCCCTCATATTACCCCACACCCCCCTCCAGCTCACTGACTCTCGAGGCCACTGAATCAATTTCTATACCTTGGGCATGGTGTATACCTATACGCCACGGGCAGGGAAGGAGTGGGGAGGGGATAGTCGGGAATCAGTTTAGCCCACGTAGGTGTAGGGCCTCATTTCCCCAACGCCCCCGTTGGCTTCTCATTAACCCTTTCTGGTCCTGGGCCCGGGTCGGGGCTGCTGGACAGTCTTCAGCTTCTAACATCTTCATCAAACCATCACCGCACACACACGCCCATCCCGACCTCCCCACTAGGACAGAACTTCCTTTGTGGCTTAGGGTCGGTCTGATTGCTTGTCCTTTGGCCGCGTCTCTATTCAGCGGTGGAGGTTGGGGGTAGGGGGTGGGCTCAAAGCTCAGGGAAAGGCCTCTCCCTCCCACCGCGGCTCCCCTCCAGAGCGCTCCCGGGCTGGCCGGCCGGTCTGCAGAGAGGAGGGATCGCACTTGCGTGTTAACCCTTGAAGGGGACTTAGGTCTAGTTCTGATCCGGGACCCACTGGACCAGGGGTCCTGGGAGCTTAAAAGTCGCCCTCTGCTTCCCGTCGCCCCCACCCCACACACGGACCCACAATAGGCCGGCACCTTTCTTCCGCTGCTCCAAGGCCAGTTTTAACAGTTTCAAGCCGGCGCTCCAAGAGGGACCGGGATGCGAGGAGGGGGCGGAGGGCCGAGGGCTATAGGGGAGGAAGAGAGAAGCGGGGAGCGAGCGCTGGCAAAAGAAAGAAATAAACAGACAGACGGAGAAAGGGGAGTGGGGAGGGGGCGGGCGACTCAGAGCGGCCACAAGGCGAGTCCGCGGTACAGCAGAGCTCTGGATGAAATTTACTTACGAAATTTGGGGCTGGTGCTAGTTTCTGGAGTGGTGGTGGTGGTGGTGGTGGTGGTGGAAGAGGAGGAAGCAGAGGAGGCAGCATCCTGAAAGGGTGATAGGGTCCAAGAGGGAGTAGAATCGTGAAGGTAGGAGGAGGTAGCGTATGCCGCAGTGGGCCAGGAGGGCATGGCCTCGGTACTGGGGGTCCCAGGCCCTGGGGGTCGGGAGCCCGGCGTGCTGCTACTGAAGAAAGGGGCCGTGGTGGAGAGAACCGTCGGGGGGGCCGCAGTGTTCCGCGCCGTGGTGGAGCGCGGGCTGGCCCGAATGGGCACCCGGTGCCCCGGGAAGCGAGTGGGCGCCCGCGTGATGGTCAGGCGGGTGCTTATCCGGTTAGGCGTCCTGGAGGAGGCAGCGCCGCCGGCCGGAGGGGTGGCGGGGGACGTGGTGGAAGTGGTGGTGGTGGTGGTGGTGGTGGTGGTCTCCATCGCCTTGGGGAAGGAGCTGGGCTTGGAGAGGAAGAAGGGGTCCTGGCCCATCCCCTTGGAGTCCACCAGGTCGGTGGGCACGTACTCCTTGACGGAGCCCACCACGATCCATTTGAGGAGCATGAGGCTGAGCCCCAGGCCGATGAAGCCGATGAACAGAGGCACCACGCACAGCCACGTCTGCTGCCGGTTCCACACGATGCAGTCGCTACAGCGTAACTCCCGGGGGGGCTCGGCCGCCCCTTCGCCGCCGCCGCCGCCGCCGCCGTCCGGGCCCCCGCCCGCCGCCGCCGCCGCCGCCGCAGCCGCCGCGGTGCCCTCCTCGGCCGAGGCGGCGGCTGCCGAAGCGGCTCCCGGTGGCGAGGCAGCGGCCGCGCCTTCACTCATCCTAGGAGCCGGTCTTCACCTTCGCCCCCCCGAGGGCCGCGCCAGAGGCATGGGGCCGCGCGGGCCGGGCGCGGGCGCGGGCGCGGGCACCGGCGGCGGCGGCGGCGGCGGCGGCGGCGGCGGGCTCGGGCGCAGGCAGCGGCCGCGGCGGCCGCATGCAAATCGGCTCCCTGCCCCCACGCCCCTCCCCCCGAGAGGCGGGCGGCGGGCGGGGAGGAGGGGAGCGGGGGGAGGGGACGCGGGCCGGGGAGGGGGCGCCGGGGAGCGCGGCGGACGGGCGAGACGGGGGCCCCGGCGTCGCCGACCGGTCAGGGAGCGGTGGGGCGCGTCTGCAGCCCGCCAAGCGGCCTCCTGCACGCCGGGGACCCGCTGCTGCTGCTGCTGCTGCTGCTGCTACTGATGCTGCTGCTGATGCTGCTACTGATGCTGATGCTGATGCTGCTGCTGCTGCTGCTGCTGCTCCCGCTGCTGCTGCCGCTACTGCTGCTGCTCTTGCCGCTGCTGCTCTTGCTGCTGCTGCTGCTGCTGCAACTGCCGCTGCCGCTGTGGTCGCTGTCCACGTCCACCGCCTGCCTGCACTCCAGCCGCGCCCGCATCCTCGGGGTGCCGCGCCCGGCTCGCTTCCCGGAGTCCCCCCCTCTCCCCTCCCCTCCGCCCGCCCGCCCGCGCCTCCGCTGGGCCGCGCACCGCCTTCAGGGGCCGGGGCGGCCGGCCGCGGGCTTCGGGGCGCCGGAGAGCCGCATTCCGATACTGGCCCAGTGGGGTGGGGGACCGGCCTGGCCGCCGCCGCTGCCACTGCTGCTCCGGCCCCCCCGCGCGCGGCGCTCCTCGGCGGCGGCGGCGGCGGGCTGCACCTGTTCTCCTGCCGGCCCGCAGCCAACCCTCGGCCGCCACTCGCCGCCGGAGACCAATCCGAGCGCGGCGCGGAGGGCGAGCGCTCGGGCTCGTCTGGCTCCCGCCGCCGCCGCCGCCGCCGCCCGAGAGTCAAACTCCGAGGAGCCGCGCCGCGGCCGCCAGCCCGGGGCAGGGGGCGCACGAGCCGCCCGCGACCCGCCGCCGACCGAGCCCGGCCGGGCCGCTGGGGAGGGGAGAAGCGGGGCGAGCCCCGCGTCGTGGAGTCCGGAGGGTGGAGGGGAGGAGGTGGGGGGAGGCGGCTCCCGGCGGACTCGGGGTGTGAGGGGCCGCCGCGGATGGGATGGGCTGGGCGGATTTCAGGCCGAGGAGCGCCTCCCCCCTCCCCAGGAGCAACCCAAGGGGGGTTTCTGGATACGCGCGAGATAAAGAAATGAGCCCGTTGGAGGGTCCCCGGCTGTCCGGGGCGGGGGCGTGTGCGCGCCCCCCCACCCCAACCCACCCCGAGGCGGCTGCCGCGGCAGGGGGAGCCTCCTAGCCCTCCGGGTTCCCGACACCGACGCTGCTGAAGCATCGGCAGTTCTTCGGCAGTTCCATGCCCATTTCTGGTAAATTACCTTAGGGGGGAAAAAAAAAGTGGGACCTTCAAAGGTAGATGTGCGCACAGGTTCGCACACACGCCGCCCGGCGTGAGCCAACCGACAAGGAGGAGCACATTTTTCAAAGGACTTAGGGTGGAGGGTGGTACCCAGAACTCTGTGGCTGATGTCTTTCCTCCGGGGAGAGAGGGAACTGAGCGTCGCTTTCTCGGTTTGCAATTGTGGGAGCCGCCTGCGGGACCGGGAAACGGGACGACGTGGGGCCCTGGGGTGGTAAAGAACCCACAGCAGCGGTTTCTGTAGAAGATGCAAAAGCGCTCTTGGAAATTCACCCCCAGATTTCCGGTTCTCATGTGGAAACCCCGCAAAGATGTTTTTATTTACAAGCTCCGAGAGAGGCTGGGGGCGGCAGCCTGCTAATCCACCTCCCCCGCGCTGAATGATTGGCGCCCGGGATGGAGCAGGCGGTGGTCTCTCACCCTCCGATAGTCTCCACAATAATCACGTTTCCAAGAAATCCACTGGACTCCCAGGTGGAGAAGCAGCGGGGCGCTGAAAACACTGCAGAAAGCCAAGGATGCATCAAACGCGAAGCCCCCAGGATTCGGCGCCTGCCCGAGTACTTTGCACAGATATGGTTAATAAATTACTTTGGATGGCAGCAATGCGGCTGTCACCTCTTTCAGCTATAACATTGCAATGTCCCCCCTAGGAAAACTGTTATTAATCTGAGAGAACATGCCCTAATCCAGTAGTGGTGAATTATGGTTTCAAAAACTGCAGCGGGTGGATTAACAGGGGAGTAGGCTCTGGTGTCAGATATATAGGTAAACGTAGAAAATAACTTTTCAAAGCTCATCTAGCTCACTGGCTCTTTGGGGTTTCTGGGGCTTCTTCCTCCCCCTCCCGCCCCGACCCCCTTCTGCCCCGAAGTAAACCAGTACATGAAAGGGCAAGGGGGTGTTACTATGGTTGGCAAATGAGCTCCTGAAACAGAAGTGTTAAGACGTGCAGCCCACTTGTTTCAATGCTCCCAATTTTCGTTTACCTCTTTAACCTCTTCAACTTTCTTCATCTCTCATTTCCATTCAGCTTTAACAATTAATTCGTGGTTTCCTGTTGAGGAACCACGGATTTTATTCTCAGCTCCCTACCCAGTGCACTTGACTTCCCATTGGCTGCTCTCACCGTGAGTATCACTTCTATAGGAATAGAAAGAAGAGTCCACCGGTTTGAAAGCTTTGTTGTGGAGAGCAGGTTGTGTCATCCAATGCAAGAAGTTGCCCGGGAGGCCATGAATATTGTGTAGTTTTACTGTGAGACTCAATGTAGCAGGTGGTATCACTTCCTCCCCGCAGTGGTAGGAAGGAGTGTCCACAGCAAAATCAAGCACAGGTGTGGATGTTCTGTCTCAGTGTCATTAAAGCATCAATTGACCAGTGTCATACTAAGGAGGGGTCTCTTCAAAATCCACATAGCCCTCGAATGCCTGAGAAAGTTTCACACTAAGTCTCCTAAGACACATATTCATATTAGAGCTCTGCCCCTCAGATGCAACAAAGTCACCCCAATCTCTTTCTCATTTGCAACATTAAGCCATGGTACCCATATTTTGTATAATTGCCTAAAATTGTAGAGTTAAATGATCAATTCTCCTAAACCAAATTTTAAGCATCCTTATCCAATCCCTGCCTGGAGATCAGTTAGTGAGTTTTTCTAACAGGAGAACATGCCTCCCTCTCTCTTGAGCTCCCGATCTGCCTGAATGCCCTCACCTGCTGGATATCTCTTATGTGATCCACATATAGTTTAAAATCAGAATATCATTACTAAAATGTTGGCCACAAACCACCATTTATATTAAACTTCACTTTTTCTCCTTCAGTTGCACAAATAAATTCCCAGACAGGGAGTGGGGGTCATCTGTAACTATTTGCCTCTGATAACCTAAGTTCAATTAGTCATGGTAATTAATTTTCTATATTTAAAATGGGACTGTCCTGAATTCCCTCCATTACAAATTCTTTTGCAAAGACCCATATTAAGAATCACAAGAACAGAAAACTGGACATGAACTTGCTGGACAACTACTTCCAGGGTATCACACACACACACACACACACACACACACACACACACACACACAACCCTGTCCTGTCATTCAGATTGCACTGGAGCTCTGGTTGAAGAGACTGCTTCTTGGAAAAAACCATCAAATTGGAGATAGTATATATAATTAGAAAAGTTTTTGTATTAAGCCAAAAATTTCCCTTTTTTGCTTGTTTTTCGGGCCACAGCAGGCAATGCTCCAGGGTTACTCCTGGCTCTGCACTGAGGAATTACTCCTGGAGGTGCTCAGGGGACCATATGGGATGCCAGGGATAGAAGCCAGGTTGGCTGCAAGCAAGGCGAGTGTCCTACCTATTGTACTCTCTCCAGTTCCCCCAAATCTGCCTTTGTATACTTTTTCCTGTTTATCTAAAATCCTTAAAATCTTTCATGAGTTAGATGGCATGCATCAAGGATACAAAAAAAATAAATAAATAAAAACCACCCTATACTTTCATAAACTTGTATTGCAAGATACTGACAATAAATAAGCAAGAAAAATGAATTATATAGACTATCAGAAAATGACAGGCACTGTTTGGAGCACAGAGAATAGGCCTTGATGCTGTGCTTACACCAGACATCTTTAATTCAATTCTTTCCTCAATGTCCTCAATCTATTCACCTTCCTAACAGAGCATGAGAATTTTTATTTTTTTTTTTAGCTGTGAATTTCCTGGATAAATATTGTTACTACAGAGACTAGTCTGTCCCACAGAATTATAATGTTCTTTACGACATGTGTAGGCAATGTAATATCTCAAAATAATTCACGAAGTAAATACTTCACAAAGGGCTAATAAGGTTACCCCTCTCCCCATGGTTGCATATTTTTTATTCTCACTTGATTTAGACCTCTACTGTTATTATAATGAAATGCCTTTCATAGTAAATCATAGCAGTCTTTTTCAAGAGAAGCATATTTCTTTCTTCATAGTCTCAACAAGTAACTTTATTTATTCATTTTAAGTGCTATTTTTATATCTTATGAATAGAACCCACCCAAGATGTCCTGTGAAAGTGCAAGATGCATCCGGGTAGATTTGTCCACAGTATCTTAATTGATTCCAAGGATGTTGTCATTATCCACTAATATACATCTTCAAAGCACGAATACAAAAATCCTCCAGAGCAAAACATGTATATAGAAAGGTAGAAAAAAATAGTCATAACTGTATCCTAGTGACAAAAATGGTTATAATATAATATCTTTCAGATTTGGGAATTTAGAACATTACCACTAGCACTCTCTAAATTAGGAAATGCTGAATGCTGTATATCAGGGTATGAAATTAGAAATTTTGAACAAGGCATGAAAATCAAGTAGATATGAAATTTCAGCAGAGCTGCTCTCGTTTCATAACTTCCAGAGACCCTCAGGGTCACACTTAAAATTGGCACCCATATGTGGGGAACAATTCGAAGCCACAACAGAACAAAAAGGCAGGGCTCTGCAGATTGGTAGGTGTTAGTTTTAATAAGCAGAGGGATTGACATACAAGGCTTGGCTTGGGCAGCTGCAAATGAAAAGATCTAGAAGCTTTAACTGGGTCAGGCACACATAAAGTCCACAAATACTCCATCATGTACTTCTCTCGCATAGTAGCATGCTTGGAATGGTACCATCTCTGAGCACAGTGGATAGAACATGTAATCCAGGGACTGGGAGAGTGGAAGTGCTTCCTGGTGTGGGAGTCCAGCTTGACTCCCATGTCAGGTAAATGTCTAAAAATGCTCCTACATCACTAATCATGAGGGAGATGCAAATCAAGTCAGCAAACAGATAACATCTCACACCGCAGACACCAGCATATATCAACAAGAACAACCAGTGGGGATGCAGATGTGGGGAGAAAGGAAGTCTCATTCATTGTTGGTGGGAATGCTGACTGATCCAGCCTTTTTGGAAAACAATGTCGGCATTCCTCAAAACACTAGAAATTGAGCTCCCATATGACCCAGAAACACTGCTCCTAGGAATATACCCTAGGGGCCCAAAAATACAATACAGAAAATATATCTACACTACAATAAAAAGTTCATTACAGCTTTATTGTCAATAACCAGAATCTGGAAACAGTGACAAAAAACGATGACTGGATAAAGGAACTGTGGTACACCTACACAATGGAATAGTACACAACTGCTAGAAAAAAAATGAAGTCATGAAATTTGTTTATAAATGGAAGGACACGAAGACTATGATGGTGAGTAAAATGAGCCAGAAAGAGAGAAACAGACTTATTATACTCATTTGTGGGATATAAAAACCACAGTATGAGACTAATACCCAAGGACCATAGAAATGAGGAATACTGGTCCATGGTTAAAATCTTGCCACAAATGTGGCGAGTGGAGGGCAGTTAGGGCAGGAGGGAACCACTGTGACAACGATCATTAGAAATGATCCCTCTGGACAAGAACTGAGTGCTGAAATTAAGGAAAGCGAGCAAGCGAGAGAGAGAGAGAGAGAGAGAGAGAGAGAGAGAGAGAGAGGAGATAGAGAGATAAAGATAAATGATTGACAGAGAGAAGTATCTGTTTTAAAGGCAGGCTGGAGGTAGGTGGGAGGGAAAGTGGGGATACTGGTGGTTAGGAATGTACACTGGTGAAGGAACAGGTGTTGGAGCATGGTATGATTGAAACCCAGTCACGAATAACTTTATGTCTGTGTTCACAGTGACTCAATTAAAAAAATCTGTCATTTTCTCTGGGTGACTTCCTCCAATAGTTGCCAGAAGACAATGTAAACATTTAAAAATAGAAAAACTAAGAAATGGATCAGTGGTACCATTGAATGGACACCATGGGAGGGTATGAGTGAAGGGAATTGGGTGGTGGGGGATGGTAGCTGTTCTCTGAGAGCAGAAGAGGAGGAACATGAGTACACAACCATTTCACTCCAAGTACAATGGGAGAGACCAGAGAGAAGCATCTTGGAGAGCTTGAAACAGAGCTCCAAGTGTTTGGGCAGACTTCATTGGATTGGAATCAGCACACAAGCCTCAGAAATCTCAACTCAAGGAGAGGGCTAAAGAGGATTGTGGCAGCAGAGGACACTTCAAGCATCTGCAACGTCACGAAGGCATGAGGCCAACGAAACAAAGTCCAGTTGAAATGTAAGGTGAATGGTCTAAGAAGTGAAAGCAGAAAGGGAGCTGAGAAGTTCATTGAGATTGCATTGAGATATCCATGCAATGAATATTCATGCAAGCTGAGGTTGCATTGAGATATTCATCAGTTTTCCCATTTCATTCTGTTTTGTTTTTTCTTTGTTTTCCAATTGGTCTTATTTTTAATTTTGGCACCCGAGGTTGCCATCAATGTTTGTCTTAAATAGTTTCTTACCTCTTTATCAAGAATTGTATCTTATATTCCTAGTATTTTTCCCAAACAGGGATCACAATCACGATCATCCTGTTGTTCACCGATTGCCTCGAGCAGGCACCAGTAACATCTTCTTCCTAGCCCTGAGATTTTATTTTATTTTGTTTTATTTTTTTAAGCCCTGAGATTTTAAAAGAGCCATATTCAATGCTCTTTCAGGGTTAGGAGAATGAGACACATCATTGTTACTGGTATTTGGCACATTGAGTACGACAGGGGAAGTTTGCCAGACTCTGCCATGCGGGCAGGATACTTTCGGTAGCCTGCCAGGTTCTCCAAAGTAAGAACGAGATAGTAAGATGTCGCGGCCGCGAATGCAGCCGCACACTTTTGGAAGCTGGATTTTATTGTCTCTGGGTCTTGGCGGTTGATGGGACCAACCTGGCGCCGGCAGCAGCTGGTGGGTGTGACGCCTACCTACTGGAAGATGCGGGATCTGGGTGGAGTAGGCCCAGTCCCGATCCAAGCAGGCTTGGAGATCTCAGCCCCAGGACCCACATGCCTGGGTTCCTCTGCTAGTTCCTTCATGCATGAGGCTTGTCCGGACGTGTGGAGAGTAGTCTCAGCATTGCTGTGGCTGGTTCTGGGGCTTTGCTAGGTGGGGGGGCGGGGGAGGGAAACTCAACCTGCCCCTCTCCAAGGGGCCCTGGTGAGGACAGCCAGGGGCGGGTGCAGGAGACTCTGCACTGTTCTCTTCTGGGAACTGGGTTTTATAGTCTCTGGGTCTTGGCCATTGATGGGACCAACCTGGCACCTGCGGCAGCTGGTGGGTGTGATGCCTACCTACTGGAAGATGGGGGATCTTGGTGGAGAAGGCCCAGTCCTGATCCAAGCAGGCTTGGAGATCTTAGCCCCGGGACCCGCATGCCTGGGTTCCTCTGCCAGTTACATATTCCTCCCAGGGATACATAGTCCTTATAGTCACTGTAGCTGCAGAACTCTATCCTTGCTTTTTACCATGTTCGAATTGCTTGAAGTGTCTTGGAACTGGGTAGAGAGTACACCTGGTAGTTTTCTGGGCATAGTCTTAGTTCTGTGCTAGGGATCATTCTCATCAATGCTTAGGGGATCATATGCGGTACTGGGATCAAAGTTGAGTTGGTCATGTGCAAGGCAAGTACCTTACCAATATACTATTTCTACAGCCCACAACTCTGTTATTTTGAAAAATTTTTTTGGATCTGAAACTGGAAGACTGAGAGAACTTTGTCTTGCCAATTCACTGAGCAGGCAACTTCAGGGGACCCATGTTTTGGGAAAATCCATGAAAATGTCTTCTCAGCTTGGTCAGAGTAGATTCATGTTCTCTTTCCCTCTCTGAAGACTGCAAACAAAATTTCATGTGGCAATTCACAAGTTCTCAGCTCTTTCAGGTCAGGTGAAGTGTAAGTGATGCTGCAAGTGTAGGAGTATAATTTATATAGCCAGAGTCCTGAAATGAGTTCATTTTTTACTAAATAACACTGTGGCTTCGTCTCACATGCATTTTCTAAAAGTCCACATTCCACCTCTTTGTTTTGAGGATGAAATTTTCTTAATAACCTTAAGACAGAAAACAAGCCCAGAGCTTCCCACAATTCTTCACTGGTTTGCCTTATCTGCATTCCAACAGGATTCCCTCCTGCGCTGGTCAGAAAACCCTAGGGTCTTACAGTGGAGGAAGTAAAAAGAGTTTTTTGGTCACAGAGTATGTAACCAAATTCTTACATAAACAGAAGATTAAGATGAAAGTATCAATTTTGAGTGACTTTAAGAATTATTGGTAGTCAATGAAGATTTTCGTTGTACTCTACAGTCTATTCTTTAGTTTCTATACCAGTTCCAGAAATATGCAAATCAATCATCAGTAAAAGGGAAAGACCATACATTTTGGAGTTAGACTGATCTGAATCATGTGTGAACAGGCTGGTACACAGCCGAAACATGTCACATATGATATGCCCTATACTATGGGTGGATGGCATGGAAGAAGGTAACTCGAAAATAGTAGAAAGTATGTTTATTCAATAAAAATTAATTGCCTCTAGGGAACATTACTTTGGATGATGCTATTTCTAACAAGTTTTAAAGAACCTGTTTCCAAGAGTTTGGCACCGAACTGTGGCCTGACCAGGTGGATCTTTAGTCAGGAAAGTTTTAAGAGATACCAACCTCATTGCCCCAGATGAGACACTACAGTCATTCTCTTCCTTGCACCTGAATACCACAGAAGCTCCTAAAGAAAACCCTCTCTTGGAAACTGAGTGATAGTGCAGTGTGTAGGACACTTGTCTTGCATGTGGCCAATCTAGGTTTGATTTCTGGCACCCCATATGGTTTCCAGAGCCCTGCCAGAATTGAACCCTGAGCACAGAGCCAGAAGTAAATCCTCAAGACAGCTGTGTGACCCCAAAACAAATGCACACACACATACACACAAAGAAAGAAACATAAAACCCTATTAGATACCAAAGCCTTTGTGTTACTTATTCATAACAGGTTTGGCCCATTTGTTTTTCTCCAGGTAACAGTATTGCAAAAGGACAAAACAACTTGATTGGTGATTTTAACTGGGGTAAGAAGAAACACACCTAGTTTATTTAGAAAAAAAAATCAGCGAAAAACAAAAGGCCCACAGTGCTTACCTATTGTGAAATAGATAATGCAGGGGTTTTTAAAGACTTAGCAAAACTCTTCTTTATCTTGCCCTTGAGACTTTTTTAACTTGCAGTGGAGGCCAGTGCTCTATATTAAACAAAGAACTCGATAGTAGCAGAAACATGTGTTTATATTTGTATCTGACTATAGCCCTTTATGAAGCAAAATATAATGGAAAGGGGAAAAAATCTTGGTTTTTAATTTATAATATTGTATATGATGTAGTTACAAATTTATTGTCTATGTGTAGTTACCTCACCTCACTACCATCAAGGCACCCAACATACCCCACCCATGCCCTATTATCCATGCCATCGTCCTACTCACACCCCCAATCTGGAGTTTTCAGTTTGTACTACAGTAGCCAGAGTTTCTTATTAATATTCTTTCCTCTCATTTTGTTTCCCTATACAATGCAAATGAACGAGATCAAGATCATCTGGTGTTAATCTTTCTCATGTTAATTTTATTCAGCACCATTCCTTTTATTTTTTTTTCTTTTCTTTTTTTATTAGTGAAACACCATGAGGTACAGTTATAGGCTTACAAATTTTGTGCTTGGGTTTCAGTTATACAATGATCAAGTGCCCATCCCTCCACCAGTGCCCGTCATTTTAAATTCATCCATGCTGCAGTGGACATCTTTTCTTGCTGCTGCATAGTATTCCATCATGAGTATATACTTAAACTTCTTTTTTTACTTATTTTTATTTTATTTTATTGAATCACTGTGAGATATAGTTATAAGCTTTCATGTTTCACTTGCGATCACACAATGAAAAAACATCTATCCCTCCACCAGTGCACATTCCCCACCACCAATATCCCCAGTATACCCCCCCCTTTCCGACCCTCCCACTGCCTCAAAGGCAGACAGTATTTTCCCCATACTCTCTCTCTACTTTTGGACATTATGGTTTGCAATGCAGATAATGAGAGATTATCATGCTTGCTCCTTTATCTACTTTCAGCACATATCTCTCATCCCAACTGATTCCTACAACTCTCATTTTCTTAGTGATCCCTTCTCTATTCCAGTTACCTTCTTCCCCTCCCCACACCCACTCAAGAGGCAATATCTAAACTTCTTAATTTATCTGTCATTGGACATTTGGGTTATTTTCATATCCTGGATAGTATATTAACTTCTGAAATAAACATAGTTGTGTCTGTATCTTTCTGGATTAGTTTTCTTGTGTTTCTGATGTAGATGCCAAGGAATGAAATCACTGGGTCATAAGGAAGCTCTATTCTTAGTTTTTTGAGACAATTTCAAACTGATTTTCATAGTAGCTGAACCGGACAACATCCCCACCAGCAGTGAAAGAGATTTCCTTTTTTACTATATCCCTGCCAACACTGATGTTTTTATATTCTTATTGTTTTTATTTTCATTTCCCTAATAATAAGTGCCTGGTGAACACATTTGCCTATGCTTACTGGCAATCCGCATGTTTCCTTCATGGAAATGTCTCTTTCTCTCCCCTCTTCATATTTTTTTGGTGGGATCATTAATTTCTTTGTGGCCGAGATTTGTGAGTGCTTTATATACTTTGACTATTAATCTTTATCTGACCTTAATTTGATTTTTTGTGCAAAAATCTTTTCCTGTTCTGTACGGTGTCTTTTAATTTTAGCCAGTTTCTTTTGCCACATGAAAGCTTTGATATAATATCATTTGATATTGTCCCGTTTGTGTTTTTTTGTTGTTTTTTCTATTTTTGCTAGTGGAATAAAATTACTGAAGTTGCCTTTGAGGTCCAAATACTGGAGAGTTTTTCCTAAGTTTTCCTGTGTGTTTTATAGATTCTGATCTAATTTCATGATCTTAAATTCACTGTGAATTTATTTTTGTGTACTTTTTTCTTCTTCTTTTTTCCACCACCTAGTTATCTCATTTTCCCAGCATCATTTGTTGAAGAGATTTTCCTTGTTCTGGCTCCTCCACCCAGTTCTATTTTCAAAGACTAAGTGGGAAAGCCTTGTAATACAGTAGTTCCACAGTTCTGTTTGGAATTATCTGAGTATAATAGGTTGTGTTCAGCATTATTGATATTAAAAGAAAATAATAAAACAAGAAAAAATGTTACTGGGTCTATCACAATAAAAAATAAAGAGCACGTAGTTGGTAAGGTTCAAATTTTTCAGTGATGGTGTTGCCTTTGATTTACATGGGCAAAATGACTGAATAATTTTCAATGAGATGAAGTCTCAGTACTAAAATGGAAATGTTTATCTGTATGAATTTTTGGTTTTAAGGGGAGAGATCCAATGTTAGCTAAACATTCGTGAGATAAAGTATAGGATGTGTATTAGGTAACAGAACATCCATTTTGTGATATTTGATACTTATAAAATGACACTGTTTTAAAAATTCATTATTATCGGACTCTGTGCCAGGCTGTTTTCACTTGGGGTGCCCCAGATGGGGGCGGGCGAGAGCCCTCCCCACCCCAAGGGACCCAGCCCCGACAGCTGTCCTCCACTACCCAACTGCCACCACAGCTATCCACACACTTGGGCCAAGCCCCATGCATGAGTGAACTCCCATGGAACCCAGGTAATGAGGAACTTTGTGACCTTGGATTCTAGACTCAATGGGACCCACAAGCAGAGATCTTCTGCCTGCTTCCCCCAGTCTCTGGTGACCCAAGGATCACACCCATAAGCCACCCCTGCTGGCACCAGATAATCTCCTCATCTGCGGCCACCCTCTGGAACACACAGATGCTCCTCCCAGATGGGACTATAAAAATGGGGACCCCACAACCATGCCACTGGACTCCCCGCCAGGCTGTTTTCATTTGGAGCACCCCAGAAGGGGGCGGGAGAGATCCCTCCCCACCAAAAAGGACCCAGCCCTGGCAGCTGACCTACACTACCCAACCGCTGCCATGCACCAGGCTACATAAGACATCTTAAGACATTTCTTACCAATTTTCCATGATTACCACACCATGTTTGATGGAGTTCAGAGAGTAGGCAACAAATCATAGAGAGAAATATATTTCTCTCTATGATTTGTTGCCTACTAGAGCGATAGCACAGCAGGTAGGGCGTTTTGCCTTGCAAGCGGCCAACATGGCCAACCCGAGTTCAATTCCTCTGCCCCTCTTGAAGAGCCTGGCAAGCTACTGAGAGTATCTCACCTGCATGGCAAAGCCTGGCAAGGTACCCGTGATGTATTTGATATGCCAAACACAGTAACAATTGTCACAATGGAGACGTTACTGGGCCCGCTCGAGCAAATCGATGAACAACAGGAGGACAGTGACAGTGATATATATCACTGTCATATATATATATATATCACTGATATATACATATATACATATATATAGGCTGGAGTATATATATACATATATATATAGGCTGGAGTATATATATATATATATATATATTCATATATATATATATATAGGCTGGAGCAATAGCACAGCGGTAGGGCATTTGCCTTGCACGCAGCCAGCGTGACCAACCCGAGTTCGATTCCTCCACCCCTCTCGGAAAGCCCAGCAAGCTACCGAGAGTATCTCGCCTGCACATTAGAGCCTGGCAAGCTACCCATGATGTATTCGATATGCCAAACACAGTAACAACAAAGTCTCCAATGGAGACATTACTGGGGTCGCTCGAGCAAATCAATGAACAATGGAAGGACAGTAATCATATATATATATATATATATATATATATATATATATATATATATTTCGGAGAGCCTGGCAAGCTACTGAGAGTATCCCATCCACACGGGCAGAGCCTGGCAAACTCCCCATGGTGTATTCGATATGCCAAAACCAGTAACTATAAGAGGTCTCATTCCCCTGACCCTGAAAAAGCCTACAATTGTTGGGAAAGACAAATAAGGAGAGACTGCTAAAATCTCAGGGCTGGGATGGATAGAGATGTTACTGGCACCTGCTCAAGTAAATAGATGAACAATGGGATGACAGTGATACAGTGATACCAAGCACAAGCAAACTAATATGAGACCACTAGAAGATACAAGCCATAAAATATCTGGGGCAACCCTAGAAGGATATAAACCAATGTGCTTGCCCATCTGGGATGTCTCAGTGGATTTTATATCCCATGAGACAAGGCCCAGGTACTGAGAAGAATACTGATTGACAGGATGATGACAGGGGCAAAAAGAGAAATGCAAGTCAGCAATATTTCTAGCAAGACCTATCTGTTATACTTTGACATAGGCCTGGTTCCCAGATCTAAGTCATGTAGCTATTGCCTGTCAATTCAAGAGAAAAAAAAATATATAACCCAGGATAGAAATAAAGTCTTCATCTTTTACCTCAGGACACTGTTCGGGAAAAAAGACTATTTGCCTTTCTTTGCAAATATCCTTAAACGTGTGTGTGTGTGTGTGTGTGTGTGTGTGTGTGAGAGAGAGAGAGAGAGAGAGAGAGAGAGAGAGAGAGTATATGTGGGAGAGAATATTTTGTATTATGTATCTAGGAAAGCATAATAATAGGATAATATGTATGGATTGAATAAAACGATATACTGAACAGCAATGATTGAGCACATGGAAGAGACAGTGAAAACAAATAACTCTGGGTTTGTTTACCCAAAGAAATTTCTCAGAGCTGGAAAATGCAAAGTTGACCCCCTGAGAGACTAACCCAGCCAACTGGCTTCCATCACACTTAGAGAAAAAAGCCAACTTTGCTTCAGAAGCAGACAAGAGGAGTTTAGAATGGCTGCCAACTGCAGTATTGATAGTTGTTTGTATGAAAAACTCTCCACCAGGGACTGGAATAAGAAGACCCACTCAACTCTGACCTCCCCTGTATCACTGTAAATGGAACTAATTTATAGTCTCTACTACACTGGAAAAGATTTAAAACCAAAATAATGTTATCTATGGTTAGTACTTTAAATATTAAAGAAAATATTGGGTAAAAAATATCTCGTAATCATCATTTTGAGAATGACATAAAGATAAAAATAATCTCTTTGGGAAATATTCAATTAGCTAAAAATGATTCCCCTGCCACACAGACCTAATAGAAGATGTTGGTGCTCTATTGCCTTAGGGCAGATTTGCAAATAATTATACACTATTTTCTAGCCCACACACAGCTATGCCTTTCTCTCCCTGGCAGTCCTATAGAAGGAAAACTCACAATTACTATTCCTAGCAGTTCTCTAGGGCACGCATCTCACTTCTTAAGACAAATACATAAACAACAGCATGGTTGTGAGGAAAAGCATGGATAGTTTCCGTAACTTGAACTCTGAATACACCCTTTTCTCCTCTGATCAATGAGGTGATGTTTGTATGTCATTAAGAAGAGAAAAATTTAATCTGAATTCAAGAAATTCCATCTACACTTGAAAAATGCCTGAAGAATCCTGATGTCTTATATGAGTATTTATAAGAAAATGCCAGAAATATACATATATACATATATAAATCATATGTAAAAATTAGTTGAGGACTAAGACTTGTAGCAGTCTAAAAGTATGTTGAAGGGAGAGTTGGAGGGTTTCTATTTATACATCCTTCCAAAAGAAGTTTTCAAGCTAATTTTTCTGGAAACAATGATTCTGAAGCACAAAAGCACAGACAAGATTTCATCATTACACAAAGCTAATTGGCCAAATTATGGTACTTTTAAAGCTTTCAGTATCAGTTTAATCCTTCAGTTTTCTTTACCTATAGAAAAATGGCCTTTCCTTCCTCCCTCCCTTCCTCCCTCCCTCCTTCCCTCCCCTCCCTTCCCTCCCTTCCTCCCTCCCTCCCTCCCTCCCTCCCTCCCTTCCTTCCTTCCTTCCTTTCTTCCTTCCTTCCTATTTTTCTTGCCTTCATTCCTATTTCTTTTCTGTTTTTTCTTCTAATTTGTGTGTATATTATATATAAGAAAGATCTTTATGAGATCATTTCCTCAAATGCCTACAGGCATAATATCTAAACTGGGCCTTGGGAAAGAACTCTACTCATACAACAAAGTTGTCATATCTTTACATGTTTTCAAAAAAAAAGTTTTATATGTAGCTTCAAATACTTTGGTTAAGCTAACCTAAGGGTCAGAAATCCATTTCTGAAATTGCTGGTACCAAATATTTGACCAACCTAGAAAGCATGTGTCTATTAAGAAGTATACCTGTTACTAGTAAACTCTTGATTCCTCGGTTATGTTTAAGGATATGGGCAGGGGAAAAATACTGAAAAATAATTTGCACACCTAGACTTCAATCTTTATTTCAATAATTTAATGAGAATTTGGATGCTAGTTATAGCATACACAAATTGTGGCACATACTGACTAACTCTAGGATAATTATGATATTAAAAATAAAATAACAATAACCATATTTTACAAAATGTAAAATACTATACACATATTAAAATGTACTCAATGAATATCAGTGAATGTGATTAATGATGTTACTATTTGTAATTGTAACTTTATAGTGGATGCAATGGAGGATAGATGAATCTCATTATATTAAAAATCTCATACTAAAATGTATACAGAATTATAATAATATGTATGGCTTATTTGTTTTGTTCTAGGTGAGAACCTCTTGCCAACAGATGATAGATGTTTTCTAGTATATACAAGCCAGGGTACTTAAGCATTCATTGAAATGTGCAAGTTCATAGCCAAGAAGAAATATTATCTTCAATGTATTTACTTACCCTGAATAATAGGGATACATGTAAATAAATTAATTTGTATCTTTCTTTTATATCATCAACTTCATATTGCTGTGTTACAGGGACCAGAAATTTTGAGAACATGTATTTTCCAGTCAAGTTAATAGTACTTTTTGAAAGTATTGATGGGTTGGTCATCCAGCTTATAATACAATTCGAAGAAATGAAGGTATCCTATGTAAACTTGACTGGTTATTTATCAATTGAGATACTTAGGAATTTAGCAACTCCTCACACTGTCATCACTACTTTATTAGTATATTAGGACATAGTACACTAAAGAGCTCTCAGGTTAATAATCCACAAACTATAGTTTATATACCAGTGAGGGATTATTTCTATATATTATCTAATTTATGGTTTTGGTAAAGAAAACTATTTAGTTAAGTCAAGTAAATGACAGGAGAAAAACTCAGTAAATATTCTTTATAAAAATAATAAGTAAATTGGCAACAGTAATTCAGAATCAGCTTATTTTTAAAAAATGTTATTATCAGGTAAGTAATCTGGGGAATATTAATTCAAGAAAAAAAAGGCTAAATTTTTAAAGAAAAATAAGGCTGCCCTAATTCCATTCCTCTCTTCAGTTCCACAGTAGCCTTAAAAAACAACAGTCTACGATCAAAATGAAAGCCATCAGACTAGAGATAAAAGAAAAACAGTTCTTTGAAAGCCTCCTTCCCAAGGAATTATCACTATTTCACCCATTTTCTGATTTCACATATTGCAAGGCTGGATTTATTTGATATAACTCAGAATTCATGAGGTATAAAAATTCTTCTCCTCAAGGAAATTTGCTTTATAATTTAGAGGCAAATGTTCAACTTTATGGATGTCAAAGTATTAGATACTACTTGGAGCAAATAATCAGCTAAACAAACAAAAAATAAACATATGAGGAATAAGAAGATATCCAGTGGAGCTTTGGAAAATTCCAAAGTATATATTTGTGAGAGTCTAGAAGAACACATATATGAAAAGCCTTGGCTGTCTCCTTGCTCAAGGAAAACCTTGAAAGGGTCTCAGATTTCACCTTGGTCAGGTTTTGAAGCTCTCTCCAAGAAGGAAGAAAAGAGGGACACAGGATTTCAAACTGTCACAGCTGGAGAAAAGCCCAGGCCAACATCCCTACAGTAGCTTTTGAAAATAATTATATACTTGTTAGTTTTCTATGTTTAAGAAAATCTCTGCAAAATAACTACTTACTAAATTAACTCAGCAAGAGAAAATTGATATTGTAGAATTGGCCCAGCAAAGACATGTAGCAAAGAAATGAACAACAGAAACAACTGCAAATAATAGTAACAGTGAGTTACGAAAATGCAAAGTAATCTGATTTACAGAGTTTTTATAATAAATCAACCAAAAATAATAAAAAAATGTATGCATAGAAATAAGATATGAGACTGTTAATTAAATTAAATTAATTAAAGGCCCTCCCGTTGATCGTCGATTTGCTCGAGCGGGCCCAGTAACGTCTCCATTGGAGACTTTGTTGTTACTGTGTCTGGCATATCGAATACTCTCGGTAGCTTGCCGGGCTCTCCGAGAGGGGCGGAGGAATCGAACTCGGGTCGGCCATGTTGGCCGCGTGTAAGGCGAACGCCCTACCCGCTGTGCTATCGCTCCTATTAAAAAAAATAACGAAATCTGTTGTTAAATTGATTTCTTATGTAAAATTCTTATTTAGACTTCATATATGTTGTGAGTGATTATTTGTAAATGAATAATAATATAATAATATACAGTGTAATAAAAAGAGAGATAGTAATTTTATCTTAGTGATTTATATACATGTATTAGTGCTGGAGCGATAGCACGGCGGGTAGGGCGTTCGCCTTACACGCGGCCAACATGGCCGACCCGAGTTCGATTCCTCCGCCCCTCTCGGAGAGCCCGGCAAGCTACCGAGAGTATTCGATATGCCAGACGCAGTAACAACAAAGTCTCCAATGGAGACGTTACTGGGCCCGCTCGAGCAAATCGACGATCAACGGGAGGGCCTTTACCTTTACCTTATGAGACAGTAAAGATGAGGAAACATAAAGCTGTATCTTTGGAAATCCAGGCGCTGGGTTTACTAGACAATGACTTTAAATGAAGTATTGAAACATTTTTAAAGTCATAGAGAAAACAATAATTAAAAATAATAGATAATTAAACAAATCCATGTAAATTGTGTCACACTAAAAAAAAAGTTTAGTAAAGAAATTAAATGATCAACAGAAATAAATAGAACTTCTCAACCTGAAAAGGACAAAATTTCAAATAAAAAATTCTCGAAAGGAACTCAAAAAGATTTGAGCAGGTGGAAGAAGAGTAATCAAGCTTAAAGGCAGAGCAACCGAAATTATATTAGAGACAGAAAAAAAAGAAAGAAAAGTTAACAGAGGGAAGTCCAGAAACATGTGAAACTAGCATATATGTGTGGATTTACTGAGTATTCCAACCGGCATTGAGTATAATGATATTCTTGGAAGGAGAAGCTTCTGCACCTCCAAAGAAACAGTGACCAAAATACAAAGACAGCCTACAGAATGGGAAAGGATATTCACCAAGTACACATCCAACAAGGGGTTGATATCAAGGATATACAAGGTACTGGTTAAACTCCACAAGAAGAAATCACCCAACCCCATCAAAAAATGGGGTGAGGAAATGAACAGAAACTTTCGCAAAGAAGAAATTCGAATGGCAAAAAGGCACATGAGAAAATGCTCTACATCACTAATCATCAGAGAGATGCAGATCAAAACCACAATGAGATATCATTTCACACCACAGAGACTGGCCCATATCCACAAGAACAAAAGCAACCGGTGCTGGCGCGGATGTGGCGAGAAAGGGACCCTCCTTCACTGCTGGTGGGAATGCCGGCTGGTCCAACCCTTTTGGAAAACAGTATGGACGACTCTCAAAAAATTAGAATTTGATCTGCCATTTGACCCAGCTATAGCACTCCTGGGAATATATCCCAGAGAGACAAAACGGTATAGTCGAAGTGACATCTGCAATTGTTTGTTCATTGCAGCACTCTTTACAATAGCCAGAATCTGGAAAAAACCTGAGTGCCCAAGAACAGATGACTGGTTAAAGAAACTTTGGTACATTTACACAATGGAGTACTATGTAGCTGTTAGAAAAGATGAAGTTATGAAATTTACATACAAGTGGTACTACATGGAAAGTATCATGTTAAGCGAAATGAGTCAGAAAGAGCGGGATAGACACAGAAAGATTGCATTCATCTGGGGAACATAAAGCAACAAAAAGGGAGAGTGACACACAGGAATGGCTGAGATTAGTACCAGGAATTTTGCTCCATGAATGGAAGGCCAGCCACAGGCTCTAGGTGAAAAGGAAGCTCAGATAGAGAAGAGAGTACCAAATGAAGGGTGTTGTGAGGGCCCTCCCAGGGTGGGAGAAGCATGCTAAAAGTAGTCGATAGACCAAACATGATTGCCACTCAAAGCCTCTCTTGCAAAACACAGCACCCAAAAGAAGAGAGAGAGAACAAGGGGGAATACCCTGCCACAGAGGCAGGATGGGACGGGGGGGGGGATGAGGGTGGAGGGGATGCTGGGACCCATGGGGATGGATGACAGGCACTGGTGGAGGTATGGGGACTTGATCATTGTATAACTGAATCCCAAGCACAAAATTTGTAAGCCTATAACTGTACCTCATGGTTTTTCACTAATAAAAAAAAGAAAAAAAAACATTAAAAAAAAAAGAAGACTCAAAAGAATTTTTTAAATAACAAATGCCATAGCTTCTTATGTTTGATCTAAAAATCATTAATCTAAAAAACAATATTTTCAGCAAATTATAAATCAGGCAAATTCAAAATGATCTGTTGCACTGTAGCACTGTGCTCCCGTTGTTCATCAATTTGCTCGAGCGGGCCCAGTAACGTCTCCATTGTGAGGCTTGTTGTTACTGTGTTTGGCATATGGAATACGTCATGGGTAACTTGCCAGGCTTTTCCGTGTGGGCGAGATACACTCAGTAGCTTGCTGGGCTCTCTGAGAGGGGTGGAAGAATCGAACCTGGCTTGCCCAGGTCGGCCGGACGCAAAGCAAATGCCCTACCACTGTGCTATCGCTCCAGCTCCTTTTAATTGTGTTTCCTAATCAATCAGTCAGATAAAAAAGAGAATTTTGAATGCAGCAATAGAAGTGACACATTATGTGCCAGCAAATCTTAAGAAGATGATTACTCAACAAAGACATTTAGGTCAGAAGACACTAAATATAAATAAAAGAATTGAATCTATTTCAATTTCAGAGAATTTAAAAAAATGAAGAATATTTCAAAGAACTAGAAGAAAAAAACTGTCATACAAGAATTGTAAATCTTGCAAAATTATCCTTCAAAAATATGAGGGTGGCCAGAGAGATAGTATAGGGTTTAAGATTTGTACCTCAGATAGAGCTCATTCTGGAACAGTCCCTGGCATTATATCGTTTATATACATTGTCTGGTGTTGCCCTGGAGATTCTTGAGCACTACTTTCGTTGCTCAATTACTCCCTGGCACTGTAAAGCCTCAAGCAGCATTATCCTTAATCACTCACATTGAATCACTGTTCTGGTTGGCTGTTGGCCAAATATCACTAGAAAAAACTTTGGGCCCCTTTGAGCACTACTTGGGAGACCACCCCCATGCCCAAACAATGGAAATATTCAGATACTTTCAAGTTATAAAGATAAAAAATTTGTTGCTGTCATGACCATCTCCACAAGAAATACTTCTTAAATCAGGGAGTCCTTCAGCAAGGCCAACAACACTAGACAATAACTTGAGTGCACATAAAGGAAAGCAAGTCTTAATGAGATTACCAGTCAGTTACTTATCAAAGACCATGTATTTAAGCAAGAATGCACCAAATATAGAGAAGAAAAAACAAATGAAAGTAGAGGATACAGTACAAAATTATTTCTTTTAGCTATATAATTTTTAAATGTCCTAGGCAGCTAGAGAGATAGTAAAGACATTAAGGCATTTCTCTTACGTGGATCTGGTTCCAATTCTATCACCAGCATACAGAGTCCCCTGAGCACTTATGGAAGAAACCCCTGAGAACAGATTTGAATGTTGCTCCCCAGGCACCCAACCCTGAGGATCTCCATCCCCCAAAATCAGTAATTATAAATATGTTTCTAATGGAAATGCAATGTATAAAGATACTATTTCTTAATAATAGCACAAAGGAGTGAGATGGAAGCAATTAAGTGCAAGGAAATTTTTATATTGCTGATTTATGTTGCTATTTTTAAGAACCAGATTACTATAGAAAAAAATGCTAATTATAATCTTTAAGGTAACTCATAAGGATAAAACTGGAAACAATGAGGAAATTAAAATTGTACACTGTTTTACACAAAGAAGGCAGCAATGGAGAGAAAAACAAAAAGGACAGAAGAGATAAAAAAAAAACTGGGCCAGAGCAATAGTACAGTGGGGAGGGCATTTGCCTTACAGGCAGCTGATCCCCAGTACCCTATATGGTCCCCTGAGCACGGCCAGGAGTGATTCCTGAGTGCAGATCCAAGAGTAATGCCAGAGAATTTCTGGGTGTGACCCAAAAATCTAGAAAAAAATTAAAAAAAAAGAGAAAACTAATACCAATATGGTATTGTGCATTACTAGTGATAATGTTATATGCAAGCAGATTAAACTAAGGACAGCATTGGCATAATAAATATAAAATAATGCACTTTTTCTAAAATTGTAAGAACAATTACATTCAGAGATTTATATTTGTCCAAAATAAAGGAATGTCAACAGATATTCCATGAAAGTCTAAAGGAAGCTGAATTATCAATAATAATACCAAAAAAAGTGGAGAACTGTAGATTAAAATTTCTTGCTAGGGGTCTGGAAGATAGTACAGAATTTAGAATGCATGCTTCATGTGCTCTCAGCCTGAATTCAATTCCTGGAACCTCATGATACCTCAACTTCTCCAGGTACAGTTCTGGAAGCCCAGAGCACCACTGAATGTGTCCCTAGAGGTAATCAGCACTGCCTGGGTGATTCGTGAATCCCCAGAGCAACAAGGCCTAAACAGCAGCACATCCTCTGACCTTTGTACTGAATAGACATTCATCCATTGAGACCCAGAGATCTACAGAGCGTCAATTGAGAGCTCCTCCCAAACCAAACAACAATAATGTTGTTGGTAATAAGGGGTATTGTAGATAATAAAAGGAAAAAAAATATTGAGCAAATACAATTATTATTTTGTGATGCCAGGACAGCAAGACAGTAGAGGGATCAAGTAATGCTTGCATGCAGCCAGCCCTGACCTCTGATTCAGTCCCAGGCACATGGTCTCTCACATCCCGCGCAATTAACACCAGAATGTCCAAAATAAAGCAAAAAACAAAATCAGAAAGGACAGTGGATGAATTCGAAGCATTAGAACAGAAGAAGGGCGCTTGCCTAGTAAGTGGCCAACTGGGCTCTATTCCGGGCATTCCATACAATACCCTGAACATCGTCAGGGATACTTCCTGAGTGCAGAGCCAGGAATATCCTCAAGCACTGCCTGGTGTGATCTGAAAGCAAAAGCAAAAAAATTTTAAAGGACAAGGGGACCATAGTCAAAAAAATTTTAAAGGACACTAATGTTAATGAATAGAAAACTGGAAATAAAGCAATAAGAAAGATGACTTGAACAACAATAAAATCAAGTAGAGTGAATAGAAATATAGAGAACGCTGATCAGTTATAACAGAATACATCTGTGATTCAAGTATAAGTAAAAAACATCCTCTAGATTGCACCACAAGTCAGCAAAGTTAGAGGACTGAGTCATGCAAAGCCATTCATACTTTGAATGAATCAAATAAGCAATAAAAAATGAAGGGGAATTTGAAAATTAAGACCACACGATCATTAAATAACACCATCCTAAGTAACATTGGGTCAAAGAAGGAATCAGAGATAAGAAAATTTCTTGAGATGACCGCAAACAGAAACACATCATGCCATACTGTATGTGATGCAGCTAAAGCAGTGTTTATAAAAAAAAAAAAGGTGGCTGCAAATGGCTATAATAATAACTTCCTTAGTCTGCCTTTCCATCTTTCTTTTTCAATCTATACTTGTTCCCTCCCGCTTCACTCTGCTGTTGCTTCTGCTATTGCTGATGTTGTTTCTGCGAGCAGGGATTCCTTCCGCCTGACTGTGGTGCTCACATAGGATGTGTGGTGCTTGCTGACCGTCACCTACCAGGTTGTGGTGCACCCCCACTTGGCTCTGGTTCTTAGTGAGTTTTACACCCCTCTTTTGTTGAAGTACTGGTTCATGTGCTCACCAGAGTCCTCCCTTCTGAGTTGAGGCATGGAAATCATGTTTGTGATGCACACCAATGGCCACTGTGGTGCTCACACACACACATGCTTGCTAGAAGTTATACTTTCTAGGTGATTCTTACACATCTTTTGTGTTGTTTTAGGGCCACACCAACAGCGCTCAGTACTAATTAATCCTGGTGGGGCTCAGAGAATCTAACCCAGGTCGGCCATGTGTAAAGCAAACACCCTATTCACAGTATTGCTCTGGTCACAGATCTTACTTGCAGAGCTCATTGGATACTAATACACACCAGGTCCCATAATAGCAGGAAAGCAGTTTGTCCTTTTAGGGAGACAAAGGAGCAAAGCTTCTAGCATCACAACTGATGCATATGAGGGAACTCAGAATTTGAAATGGCATTCATATGCTTAGCAAGCACGTGTTTTTTACTGCTGCATTATTACATTGGACACTTAATTTTTAATCTTAAAATACCATAGAAAGAAAAACTACCAGAGGGAATTAAAGGGAAAATAATAAAGATTGTTAGAAATAAATGAAATTGAAAATAAATTGAAATTGAAAAAAAGTGAATGACAAAAATTTTATTATTTGAAAATAATAAGGAAGACATGTGGACAAAGACAGAACTTGACATACTAAAATCATGAATGAAAGAAGTGAAACTATTGACATATTGTGCATAAATATGTCTATACACACATATGTGAATGTAATAAAAGATATTGTGACTGACTGAATACCAAGCAAATTAGATAATCTTGGTAAACTAAACATATTCCTGGAAATATAAAAGCCCTAAACCTAACAAGAACAAAGAAAATTTAAACACATATAAATCGATGAAATCTTTTGAAGAGAAAAAAAAAACAGGCGCATTAGTAATAAACTTTTCTTAAAAGCAGAAATAAAGCTGACAATTTCATCCTACTGAAGTTCATTGTCTTTTGTTGTTTTTGATGTTTGGCCACACCCGGTGGTGCTCAAGGCTTACTCCTGGCTCAGGGATAACTCCAGGGATAATCTTCTAACTGCATTTCTCACACACCCTTCCTCTGCAGCTGTATGTATACAATTATCATTCTTAGCCACTCTACCTAGAGATCTTTTACTAGGTTATTCAGTTAAAAATATCTACATTTCTAGCTTTATTATTTAATGCATTCTATTTTCCTTTCATTCACTTTCTGAGGGCTTCAAGTCTACATCAAAGTGTCCAATCAGTGTGTTTTCATATGCTAAAATACACTATAACAGATGGAAACCATTATTCTGCCTTCTAAAACATAGATATGACTACATCCTAAATTAAAATATCTCCCCCATATTTAACATTCATTTTAAAGAATGAGCACAGAAAAAAACTAACACCTCAAACCTTCATAAACCTAACCATAACTGTAGACCTAGACAAATCCTACTGTTACTTCCATCATTTAATGACCATGATCCAAATTTAGGTAGGCATAAACTTGCCAATTAGTCAAAATTTAATGCCTCAATACTTCACCTGCCTCTTTAAATTTGTGCACAATATTTAAGCATTTTAACCCTCATAATCTGTAACCCTAGTTCTAATCCTTATAAACAACAACAACCCTTATAAATCTGATCTATACTGATGTCAAAATAGAACAATTATCCTGAATTTAATGATTCCCCATACTTAACTTTCATTTTCAAGTATGAACACACAAAAAAAGACAAACTTAACCTCAACCTTACTCATAAACTCATAATCCTAATGTTAATCCTATCATTATAGTTACTCTGAACCTAACCAAGGCATAATCCTATGAATCAACCTAAATTTAACAATCAACAAATACAAAACTCGCCCTTTTAACTCTGAGCACACTGCATAGACCTTAATTCTGACACTGAAATAGCTAACTCTTCAAAGCCCCATTAATAAATTTAATCTAGCACTAAGCAGATTCTAATGCTAATTTTATTATTTAATAACCTAACGCAGATTAGGCATTAACCTACTAATTGGCCCAAATTTATCATTCACCCAATGCTTCACATTTAACTTTGAATACAGCAATACTGAACATTTAAAGCCTCCACAATTTATAATCCTGAATCTAGTCCTAATCCTAACCTAAATGATACTAGACCTGACCTATAAAAATAGTAAAAGTGATTCCACAATGTACAGACATTCCTAATTTTAATAATTTCCTTATATTTAGCTTTCATTCCTAAGTATGAACACAGAAAAAACTTATACCTAAAATCTTCCAAACCCAAACCTAACACTAAGTCTATACTTATCATAATGCCAATTCTACTATTATAATAACCTTAACCCAAGCAGAGGCATAAACTTACAAATTAGCACAAATTTAAGGATTGTCATATATTTCACTTGTCTACTGAACTTTCAGCACAACATTGCTGAACTCCTAAACCCTCCAGAATCCTTAACCCTATGAGTAGCTCTAGCCCTAATCCTAAACATAAGGATCCTAAACCTGACTTTATGGAAAATAAATATGACCAACAAAAAACAAACACTGTCCTCCCGCTGTTCATCGATTTGCTCGAGCAGGACCAGTAACGTCTCCATTTTGAGACTTCTTGTTACTGTGTTTGGCATATCGAATACGTCACGGGGGCTTGCCAGGCTTTGCTGTGCGGGCGAGATACTCTCGGTAGCTTGCCAGGCTCTCCCACAGGGGTGGAGAAATCGAACCCAGCTCTGCTGGGCTGGCTGCGTGCAAGGCAAAAGCCCTACCACTGTGCTATCGCTCCAGCCCTAATATGACCAGTTATCCTTAATTTAAAGATCTCCTCATACTTACCATTTATTTTCCAGTATGACTATTGAAAAAGCTAACACCTAAAACCTCCACAAATATAACCCTAGCTATAGTCCTGGCAAATCCTAATACTAATCCTATCATTATGGTAATTCTGATCCAAGGATAGACATAAACCTACAAATAAGCACAAATTTATTAATTGCCCAGTATTTCACTTGCCTTTTTACCTTTGAGCACAACAATACTTAGGACCTAAATCTTACATAATCTCTAACCCTAACCCAGTCCTAATCCTATCCCTAGCCAATCGTAAACTCAATGTTTAGTGAAGCCACAAATGACCTATTCTTCTAACTTAAATGATTCCCCTATACTTTACTTTCATTTTTAAGTATGAAGGCAGAAAAAGCTAACACCAAACTGATAACCCTAACTAACTAACCCTAAGGCTATTTCTAAAGCTATTTTAGTAGTGGATTAGTAGTGGAGATGTCTCAGGTTACTAATATTTGAATTATCATTTATTTTCTAGTGATGGATCATTTCTTTATATAAAATATCTAGTTCATATTTTCACAAGAAAAACATTGTGTTGTCTCAGAAATATGACAGATTTAAAAAGTCAGTAAATATTCTTTGCAAAAACAATGAGAAAACTGACAAAATAATTCAGAATCAATTTTCTTAAATTTAGAAATTAATAGTCATGCTATCGCTAGGTAGGGCGTTTGCCTTGCACACAGCTGACCTGGTCAGCCTAGGTTGGGTCGATTCCTCCACCCATCTCGGAGAGCCTGGCAAGCTACCGAGAGTATCTCACCCGCACGGCAAAGCCTGGCAAGCTAACCATGATGTATTCGATATGCCAAACACAATAACAACAAGTCTTACCATAGAGACATTACTGGGTCCGCTGGAGCAAATCAATGAACAATGGGAGGACTGTGCTACAGTGCTGTGCTCTTAATGATAGCCTCAATTTAAGTAAAATTAATTCAAGAAAAAAAAAGACTGAAAATTTGAAGAAAAAAAGTTTCTCCTCATTCCATCTTCTGTCTTCAGATCCCCAGTAGCCTTAAAGCCCATAGTCAGGACCAGGGAAATAGTGTGTCTGGTAATAGTGTATTGCTTTGCACCACCAGGTTCAGTATTTGGCATCTCATATAGTCCCCTGAGCCTGCCAAAAGTGATTCCTGAATACAGAGGCCAGGAGTAACCCTTTACCAACATCCAGTTGGCCCCAAAACAAACAGAAAAATAAGATAAAATAAACCAAACAAAAAATAAAACCCCAATAGTTTTCAATCAAAATGAAAATCATCAGATTAGAGATGAAAAAAAATCAGTTCGTTGAAAGTCTACTTCCTAAGAAATTATCACTATTTTACCTACTTTCTGGTTCTTGGGAGAGCCAATTGCAAGGCTGAATTTATTTTAGATAACTCAGAACTCATGAAATATAAAAATTATTCCTCCAAGGAAATTTGTTTTATAATTTAGAGGCAAATATTTAATTTTGTGGATGTCTAAGTATTAGATACCAACTGGAGCAAATAATAAGCTAAACCAAAGAAAGGAAAATGCACAGAGTATGATTTCCATTGGGGCTTTGGAAAGCTACAAATGATATATTTATGAAAGTCTAGAATCCTGTATAGGCAGAACACTAGCAGTGTGCTTGCTCAAAGATGATTTTGAAATGGTTTCAATTTTCACCTTGGTCTAAATCTGAGACTCCATATAAGAAGAAAATGAAGGAGGACACGGGGTTTTAAACTGCCCAAGTCATAGAGGGAAGCCCTATGTGAATATGCATACTGGATCACTGGAAAAGGAATGAGAAAATACTTCTTAGTTTCTATGCTTAAGAAAATCTCGGGGCTAGAGCAATAACACAGTGGATAGGGCGTTTGCCTTGCACATGGCCGACCCAGGTTCGATTCCCAGCATCCCATATGGTCCCCCGGGCACCGCCAGGAGCAATTTCTGAGTGCATGAACCGGGAATAACTTCTGTGCATCGCTGGGTGTGACCCCCCCCCCCCAAAAAAAAGAAAATCTCTGTGAAATAATTTACTATTTACTCAATCAACTCTGCCACTGCCACTGTCCTCCTATTGTTCATAGATTCGCTCGAGCGGGCTCAGTAACATTTCCATTGTGACGGTTGTTACTGTGTTTGGCATATTGAATACGTCATGGGACTCTTGCCAGGCTTTGCCGTGCGGGCTAGATGTGCGGGCGAGATGCTCTCGGTAGCTTGCTGGGCTCTCGAGAGGGGTGGAGGAATCGAACTCGGGTCGGCCATGTTGGCTGCGTGCAAGGCAAAGGCCCTACCTGCTGTGCTATTGCTCCAGCTCAATCAACTAATAAGAATTTATTTGTATAGAATTGTCCCAACAGAGATTTTAAACAAAGAAAAAAAATAACAGAAACAACTGTTGATAATAGTATACCAATGAGTTGCAAAAATTGAAAATAATCCAGGGCATGAACAATAGTACAGAATATTGGGCACTTGCTTTGCCCTTGGCCAACCTGGGTTAGATCTTTGGCATTCCATATGGTCCCCCCAGCACTGCCAGAAGTGATTCTTGAATGCAGATACAAGAGTAACCCCTGGGCATCCCCAAGAGTGGCCTCAAAACCAAAAATAAAATAATAAAGTGGAAAATAATCTGATTTCTAGGATTCTTATAGTAAATCAGGAAGAATTAATGAAAACACGCAGAGAAATAAAATATCACTCAAAGATATGGGGGGAAACAAATATAAAAATAATGCCGTGTCTTTGAAAACCAGGTGTTGGATTTACTAGACAATGACTTTAAATGAACTATTTTAAATGTGTTCAAAATCATAGAGAAAACTAAGAATAAAGAATTGATGAATATAAACTGTGTCACAATAAAGAGAGAAATTCAATAAAGAAATTTAATGATAAGTAGAAGCACATAGAATTTCTTGACCCGAAAAGGATACAAACTAAAATGTAAAACTCTCTAAAGTAACCCCCTACTCCCAGCCTCCCTCTATAGGAGGCAGTTTCCTTGTTGCTCTCTCTCTCCTTTTCCTTTTATGCATTATGGTTTGCAATACAGGGAAGCAAACTTTTTATACTATTGATATTATGTTTCAATTTTTAAGAATCAGATTGCTATGAAAAAATGTTAATTATAATCTCCAAGGTAACTCATAATGATATAAATAGAAACAATAAGGAAATTAAAATTGTACATTGTTTTATTCAAAGAAAGTACTGATAGATGACGAAAAAAATAGCAATGACATAAAACCTAGAAAACTAATACCAATATGGCAGATATAAATTATACAATATCTGTGATAATATTATATGGAAACACAATAAATTGAAGGCAACTATGTGGCAGAGAAAATGTACAATAATGCAATCACTTAATCACTTAACTTCCTGTTAGTCGTCGATTTGCTCGAGTGGGCGCCAGTAACGTCTCCATTTGTCCCTGTCGCGTGCTAGTGTAGCCCAATGGCATCTGTTCGCTCTGGGAACATGAAGAGCCTCAACCGATCGTTCATGATCTTGACAAAGAAGTCTGACCATCTGGTAGGTGGGCGGCCACGCGGTCTTTTGACATCCCGTGGAATCCAGTCAGTAACAGCTCTAGTCCAGCAGTCGTCTTTAAATCTCATTAATAATGCAATATTTTGCTAAAATTGTAAGAACATGTTTTAGACTTAATGACCCATATTGGTTCAAAATAAAGGAATGCCAAAGGATATTCCACCATAGTCAAAAGAAAACTAAAATGTCAATAATAATAATAATACTAACAACATGACAAATTGTAGTATCAAATCTGTTGCTAGGATATAGTAAAATGATTAGGGTGCACGTCTATAATGCTCCCAGCTTGACTTCAATTCCTGGTTCCTCATGGACCCTTACTTCTCCAGATACAGCCCTGGAGAACTCTGAGCATCACTAGGTGTGACCTGGAGGCCCTCAGCTCTGACAGGGTGGCTCGTGTAGCTCTGGAACCACAAGGTCTGAATAGCCTCACATACTCTGGTCTTTGGACAGAATCAATGGCCCTATGGGGCTCCAAGCATACTGAGCACCATTTGAGAGCTCCTCCACAACAAGCAAACTTGTTACTAGCTGGCAAGGAATGGTGTTCAATGATAGAAAACATGCCTCAGATGGATGAGGCCTGGGTTCAAGCCTCAGCTCATGTACACATACAAACCAAACACGAAAAGAGTACTGTTAGTATAAAATGGTATTTTTAGATGATAAAAAAGAAAAATTTATTGAGAAAGTACAATAAGTATTTTTTGTAATGCTGACATAGAGAGACAGTAGAGGGGCTAAGTGAGGTACTTTGAGTGCAGGCAGCCCTGACCTCTGATTCAGTCCCAGGCACATGGTCTCCCAAATACCACTGGAGGTGACCACTGAGTACAGAGCTTGGACTAGCTACAAAGCACAGCAAGGTGCGACCTAACATTTACCCCACCCCATGCAACTAACACCAGAATGTCTGAAACAAAGGAAGAAACACAGACACAGAATTGAAAAGGACAATGGGAGTATGGTCAAGGACTGTAATATTCCCATTTTAATAATGAATAGAAAACTGGAAATAAAGCAATAAGATATATAAGACTTGAACAACAATAAAATCAACTAAAGGAACAGAAATATAGAATGTTCTAATCAATTATAACAGAATACATCTGTGATTCAAGTATAAGTAAAAAACATCTTCTAGATTGCACCACAAGTCAGCAAAGTTAGAGGACTGAGTCATGCAAAGTCATTCATACTTTGAATGAATCAAATGAGCAATAAAAAGTGAAGAGGAATTTGAAAATTAAGATCACGTGATTATTAAATGACACCACCCTAAGTAACCACTGGATCAAAGAAGGAATCAGAGATTAGAAAATTTCTTGAGATGACCACAAACAGAAACACATCATGCCATACTGTATGTGATGCAGCTAAAGCAGTGTTTATTAAAAAAAAAGGTGTCTGCAAATGCCTATAATAATAACTTCCTTAGTCTGCCTTTCCATCTTTCTTTTTCTTTTTTTATATTTCCCCTTAAGATTGGTTGCTTTCTACATTATTATTATTATTATTATTATTATTATTATTATTATTATTGCTTTTTGGGTCACACCCGGCAATGCTCAGGGGTAACTCCTGACTTTACACTCAGGAATTACTCCTGGTGGTGCTCAGGGGACCATATGGGATGCTGGGAATCGAACTCCGGGTCGGCCACATGCAAGGCAAATGCCCTATCCGCTGTGCTATCGCTCCGGCCCCTCCATCTTTATTTTTCAATCTGTATTTATTCCCTCCCGCTTCACTCTGTTGTTGCTTCTGCTATTGCTCATGTTGCTTTGAGCAGGGATTCCTTCCCTGTCTGACTGTGGTGTTCACATCGGATGTGTGGTGCTTGCTGGCAGTCACCTACCAGGTTGTGGTGCCCCCCCACTTGGCTCTGGTTCTTAGTGAGGTTTACACTCCTCTTTTGTTGAGGTACTGACTCATGTGCTCACCAGAGTCCTCCCTCTTGAGTCAAGACATGGAGATCACGTTTGTGATGCACACCAAAGGCCACCGTGGTGCTCACACACATGCTTGCTAGAAATTATACTTCCTAGGTGACCCTTACACATCCTTTGTGTTCTTTTGGGACCACACAAGCAGTGCTCAGTACTTAGGGATCACTCCTAGTGGGGCTTGGGAGGTTTAACCCAGGTCAGCACTGTACCTACCGTAATATCACTCCAGACACACATCTTTAGTTAGTTGAAGTGCTCATTGGGTGGGAATCATAACACATACCACATATAATTACCTGGTTTCATTATAGCTGGAAATCAATTATGGCCTGAGGGTAGAGCCAAGGTGTTATAATCATACTCATTGCATATGGGGACATAGAATTTGAAATAGCATTCATATACTTGCAAGAAGGTGTTCTAAATCGCCACATTATTCCACTGGGCAACTAGTATTTATCTTAAAACACTCCCCCCCCCCAAAGATACAAGAGGAAATAAAAAGGAATAAACAATAAGTATTGAAGTGGGAAATTAATAAAACTGAAATTTAAAAAATATCAATGAAGTAAAGCTTTTTTATTTGAAAAAAAAACAAAAAAGATAAAGACAAAGACAGAACTCAGCATAATAAATCATGAATGAAAGAAGTGAAATTATTGGCATTATTATGTATATATATTCATATGTATATTCAGTAAGGGTTATTATGGCCAACTGAGTACCCATATGTTTGATAATCTAGCTGAAATAAACGCATTTTAAGAAAAATGAAAACTTTGAAAGTAACTAGATGAAAGGAAATTTGAAATTGACGTAATTTTTTTAAAAGATAAAAAGATTGGACTAGTAATAAATTTGGGTTTTGTTTGTTTGTTTTTTTACATAAACAGAGCTCAGGATAGCTGACTTCTCTGTTCATTCTGCTCTTGTTTGGTTTTAGGTCCACACCCGGCTGTGCTTACTTATGGCCCAGGGATCACTGTCACCGTTACTGTCTTCCCATGGATTTTCTCGAGTGAGCCCAGTAAGTCTCCATTGTGAGACTTTGTTGTTACTGTGTTTGACAGTCACGGGTAGCGATGCTCTTGGTAGCTTGCAGGGCTTTCCGAGAGGGGCGGAGAAATCGAACTCTGGTTGGCCGTGTTGGCTGCGTCCAAGGCAAACGCCTTACCTGTTGTGCTATCGCTCCAGCCCTGCCCCATGGATAATCTCTAGGAATCATCTACTCCTTCTAACACCATTTCTCACATACCCTTTCTCTGCAGCTGTTTCCTTGCAATTTTGTTTTCTACCCTCTCTAAATTTCTTTTACTAGGTCATTCACTGAAAAGTATCTACATTTCTTCCTTCATTATTTAATGCATTCTATTTTTCTTCTCATTTACTTTCTGAATGTCCACATCTTGTCCTCTCCTTGTCCACGTTTAAGTGTCCAATCAGTGTGTTTTCATATGCTAAAATACCCTCAGATGGAAACCATTCTTCTTTTGCCTTCTAAAAGTTAGATATGACTACGTCTTGATGTTTGAAATAAATTCTTTTCCACATCTCCTTAATAAGGAGGGAAAAAAGACTGCTTTGCAAAGGGATAAATGAGAGAAAATTGAATGAAAGCTAAAGAAATCCTTTCCACATTAAACTTTGCATAGGGAGTGAAATTCATGTCTCATTTTCATATATGAATAC
Source organism: Sorex fumeus (assembly GCF_029834395.1). NCBI lineage: Eukaryota > Metazoa > Chordata > Mammalia > Eulipotyphla > Soricidae > Sorex > Sorex fumeus. The sequence continues at coordinate 1,704,202 of NW_026606100.1, forward strand.
AAATGTTATCCAAAAGAGACCAAGTTTTTGCTTAAGATCACACAACCAGTACCAGAGAGGTAGTACTTTCTTTATATGCTGCTGAGCCTGATTCAAACCCTTGTACACATATGCTCCCCTGAGCAATGCCAGGAGTAAGCCCTGAGAACAGAGTCAGGAGTAAACCATTCCCTTTCCTTGCAAAAAAAAAAAAAATCACACAACTGGTCTAGTTTTAATATTGTATTTGTCTACTTATCAGGGATCAGCATATGGTTCTCCTGCCTCTGGCTTCATGATGTACAGTAAGTTGCAGACCTCTCTGCTTCAACCTTGATGATAACCCTACTTTATAGGGTAAATGCAATTATTAAGTGAAAAATAAGGACCAGCATAGTTGTTGTCATGCTGTATTACTAAAAATTGTTACTCAGTCGAGTAAATTTTTGGAGAAGGTGTTCATACCTGGCAATTCTTAGGGATTACTCCTGGCTCGGTTTTTGGGGATCATACCTGACTGTGTTGATGCTGGAGGTCGACCCTGGGTTGGTCTCATGTAGGATAAGTGCCCTTTATACCTTACTATCTCTGAAGTTCCAGCAATATTCTTTCCATGTAATCATTAATGAGTTAAAAATTAAAGTTATTTTAACTTTTATTCCAATCATTTTAATGTATCTTCCCTTTTTATTCTCACAGAAATATTTACCTTTTAGAAGAGGATGTTGAGTTTCAAATAGAATCATCTGTATGTTTTGCAATCTGGTAGAATTACCTTTCCCCTGTATCTCAGCTATTTGAAATCACAAGTGACAAAGAACATAAAGGACCGAGATAGAGAAGGCAAATGACACTTCCTGTGACAGATCCGAAGACAGACTTATTGATGCTACTTGGAACATCAATAATGCTAAGTACAGATTAGATAGACCCCTAGAGTCTAAACAACAGGCAACATGGTGATTGTGTCCTGAGAATTTACAGTGACACCCCTTCCTGAGTTCCACTTGGAAAAATAAAAGAAAATTTGGAAAAAATGTGACAATTAGGTAATTCTTTGTATGAAGGGAAAGACAGGAGAAAAGGAGCACAATGTTGAATTCCACACTTGTGAAGATATCTGCAATCAAGTCAAGTCAATCATGTTAATTTTTATTGTTTAGATTTTATTGTGTGTGTGCATATGTGTGTGTGCGTGTGTGTGTGAGTGAGAGAGAATGGCAGACAGAGTGTGTGTGTGTGTGTGTGTGTGTGTGTGTGTTTCATTTTTCATTAGCTGCTTTGAGGGAAGAAAAGAAAATTGAATTTTTTTCTTTTAATATTCCTTGTATTTTTTTTTCTATTCTGCAATGCTAGGGATAGAGACCAGGGCCTCAGGTGTGTGAATCACATGCACTCTACCACTGAGCTATACTCTGGTATTTCCATTCTGCTTTTGTTTGATTGCATTTCTGGGAATCAGGACTAAGGTCCGACACATGCAAGACAGGCCAACAGAACTACATTCCTGGTAAATCCTGATTTATTTTTAACAACATTCAGGGAATGCATTTCACATGTAAATAGATATATTGCCACACTATATCCATTATTACAAAAATACTGCATAGACGTTGGAACGGTGAAAATAAAAACATTTTCCTCAGGTTGACACACACTGCTTAATTCTTCATTAGGGTATACGCACCCTGTGTTACTCAGGGTTTACTCTCAGCTCTGTTATTAGGTAGCTCTTGGGAAGCCTATGTGGTGTTGGGGATGGGACCAGAGTTGGTTGTGTGTAAAACAACTACCTTAATTCCTGTATCTCTTCAGCCCTTCCTTAGCTTTTAAAATCTGATGAAAATGTTCAATAATAAGCCTACTAAGAGTTCCAAGTATCTAGAATAAATTTTCATTTATAGTTAGAAACAGTATCAAATTGCCCATGTAAATGCCCAATAAAAGTTGCAAAAAGTTTCACATAAAATATTTACATGAAATTACAAGCTGTATGGTTTCATATATTTCCCCTTGCAAATCTCCTCTGATTTTTCCTTTATGTTAAATATTTGGTTAATGAATATTTATTTATGGAACAAAGTTTACTGAAATACTATACCACTTAATAATGAAATGTCATTTTAAAATGTCATTGTAACTGAGGAAAATATCTTTCTCAGAAACACCTGGATTGGGGACTCCACATTCTAGAAGAAAGGTGCCTTCCTGACTTTCTTCTATTTAGAATTCATTTGTGGAGCTGAAATATAGTACAAGAGTTAAGGCACTTCCTTTTATGTGGTCAACCCTAATTATGGAGTCACTGCATATGGAGATTCCCCAGAGCACCTCCAAGGATCACTCATGAGCACAAAACCAGGAATGATCCCTGAGGAACTTCCCTGAGGAAGTTTGGCCTCTAGAACTTCCCCAAAACAAAACAAACAAAATTCACATAATTGAGAAATAATTAAACATGGATGAAAAGATGGTAGATTTCTTTAGCACTTAAAATTTCAGTAGTCTAACAGCTTGGAGGTCACTCAATATTTTAGCTTTGTAATTCTGCTATCTTCCATAAAACTTGAGTTCTATTTCCTTCACACTACTTCACATTTTTTACACAAATTGACATGGTCTTACTTTTTGTATAGCATTGACATGAAGGTATATAAACACTTTAATCCTTCACTAGATAATGCAGTATCTAATAAAGACAAATTTTAGGAGGGACTCGAGGTTTTCCCTTAAAATCTTGTTCCCTTTGTTCCTAATACATAAGAATATTTTAATAGACCAAGGATACGTTATATACCAAAGACAGTAAATAGTGTATGGTGTCTGGAGTGTTAGTACAGCAGGTAGGACCCTTGCCTTGCACAACTGACCCTGGTTCCATCCCCGACATCCCATATGGTCCCCAGCATACTGCCAGGAGTTGTTCCTGAGTACAGAGCCAGGGCTAACCTTGAGCATCGCTGTGTGTGGTTCCAAAACCTCTCAAATAATAAAAAAAATACTACATGAAATATAATAGAGAGTAAAACAGCAAGAATGATTAGTTGATTTCTTGTTTGACTATCTGGATATAATGGAGCCACCCCAGACAAGCGAAATATGGGAGGAGGACTCTAATGGTGAAGTTCATTAACCTGGTTTGAAACAAACTAAGTTGGAAAAGGTGTGGGACACCATGAGCAGCAATTGGAATTAAATGTCTGCAACTTACAGAAAATCCCAAAGCAAACTCAAAGTGCCAATTGAGCATTTTTATTTATGCATACTATATTTAGTATTCTCTTAGACTCTAAAGTCTGTCTTTGACAATAAAGGAATGAAAACTCTAAGAATGGTATGGCTCACCTTAAATAATATTCAAGTTTCATGCCAATTAAAAAGATTTTAAATCCAATATGACTGGACACGTTGGGATACAAACATTAGTGAGACAAAATTTGCTTCAATATTCTCAGGGCCTCACAAGTCCCTAAAAAACAGGTCCTTGTCTGGGGAAGATTATATACAATACGGACACGTCATTCTTAGAAATTACGATCATGCTGAGTTACAAAATAAACTCTGAGCTACAGAAAATTCTTTATCAATGCATGGTGAACAAAACAAAATGCATGGAAAACAAAAATAAAACCAAAGATTATTTCTCTGATCGAAAAAACTATTTTTAAGGTTTAAATTAGATTTTGCCTATAGAAATATATGGAAATTGGAACATTGGAATATACAAAGTAGTCATATGTTTTTAGGAACTGAATCACAAATCCAAGCATTTTATTTCTAAGTATTACTTTGAGAAAAAAAGAAAGTTACACAGCCCCAACATTTTCAACTTTATTGCAGCCATTATATTTACTTATTTCCTAAAAGATACTATTCAAATCAGTTTCAGCTTAGCTTAATTCTTCTGCTCTCTCCATAGTAACTTTTGTTCACAACCCATATCAAAATCAAGTTTCTTCATATCTCATTGCTGTGTGATACTATCTTGGCCCTTCCTGTCTGTGATTCTTTTTTGAGTATCAACTTTATACTCTGCCAAGTGATTTAGCAGGCATAAGCCTAGAAATCTAGACTCAGATTATCATCTTGTGCAAGGCTAGTAACTTTGATAGTGGGATATAGCACACTAAATCAAAACACAAAAGTGCAAGTATTTGCCTGACTGGACAAGGAGATTATAAATGCTATGTAATCATAGTGCCAAACGATGAAGATGAATGAATCAGTGCAAGCCAAACGTTATGTTTTGGTTTGTCTTAAATATAAAAATACACGCTTGGGAAAGTAGAATTTGATTAGAAATAATGGCAAATGAAAGGGTTTTAGAGTAGATAGAAAAATTACATGTCTGTGAATTTAAGATCCTCATTTGTGAAGGGGGATAATAATACCTTCCTCACATGGTCATTGAAAAGAAAAATTATTCTATAGTATGGAGATTACTTGTGCACCATTTGGCATATTTGTATGAATATAAAATTCCATTAAAATCATAGGTTCAGGAACAGGGAGATAGCAAACCAGATTACTTGCCTAGCATTCTAATTCTAATCCTGAATTAGATCTCAAGCTTTGAATGGCTTCTCCAAACCACTGAATACCCTGGAACCCCCTGAGCACTATGCCAGGCCTGAGTTCTAAAACATTAGATCCATGTCACCAGCATGATGTGTGGCCCTTCCCATTCATCTCACTTGGATGGACATGACTCCCATTAAAACAATAATAATTAATAATAACATTTCATATTAATAATTTAAGATAATGATTTTTATTGTGGATCCCATTAAAATGTGTGTAATATATGAGTATAGGCACATTATTCTAGAGGGAGAATAGGATCACAATAGGGGCCCCAGAGATGGTACAAAAAAGTAAAGCACTTGACTGTATTTTTGTTTTTGTTTTTTATTTTATTGAATCACCGTGAGATAGTTACAAGCTTTCATGTTTGGGTTACAATTACACAATGATCAAACACCCATCCCTTCACCAGTGCTCATTTCCCACCACCAATATCCCCAGTATACGCCCCCCCCTTTCCCACCCTTCCTCTGCTTCCATGGCAGACAATATTCCCCATACTCTACCTCTACTTTTGGGCATTAGGGTTTGCAATACAGATCCTGAGATGTTATCATGTTTGGTCCTTTATCTACTTTCTGCATACATCTCCCATCCTAACTAATTCCACAAGCCATCATTTTCTTAGTGATCCCTTCTCTATTCCAGCTGCCTTCTCCCCTTTGCTCATGAGGCAGGCTTCCAGCTATGGAGCAATCTATCTGTCCCATGTATCTACTACCCTTAGGTGTCAGCCTCATGCTATGTTGTTTTATACTCCACAAATGAGTGCAGTCCTTCTATGTCTGTCCCTCTCTTTCTGACTCATTTCACTTAGCATGATACTCTCCATGTCTATCCATTTATAAGCAAAGTTCATGGCTTCATCTCTCCTGATAGCTGCATAGTATTTCATTGTGTAGATGTACCAAAGTTTCTTTTACCAGTTACCTGTTCTATGGGTTGTTTCCATATTTTGGCTATTGTGAACAGTGCTGCAATGAACATACAGGTACAGATGTAATTTCTACTGTGCTTTTTTGCATACTCTGGATATATTCCCAAAAGTGGTATTGCGGGGTCATATGGAAGCTCAATTTCTAGTTTTTGAAGGACTGTCCATACTGTTTTTCTGAAAGGCTGGACTAGTGGGCATTCCCACTGACAGTGAAAGAATGTCCCTTTTTCCCCATATCCACGCCAGCACTGTTCGTTTTTGTTCTTTTGAATGTGTGCCAGTCTCTGGTGTGAGATGATATCTCATTGTTATTTTGATTTGCATCTCCTTGATAGCTAGCGATGTGTAGCACTTTTTCATGTGCTTTTGGCCATTTGTATTTCTTTTTTGAAGAAACTTCTGTTCATTTCTTCTCTTCTCTTTTTATGGGTTTGGAGGCTATTTTTTTTTGTACAATTCTACTAGTGTCTTGTATATCCTGGATATTAATCTCTTATCAGATGGGAATTGGGTAAAAATTCTTTCCCATTCTGTGGGCTCTTTCTGTATTTTGGTCACTGTTTCTTTTGAGGTGCAGAAGCTTCTTAGTTTGATGTAGTCCCATTTGTTTATGTTTGCTTCCACTTGCATAGTGAGTGCTATTTCATCCTTAAAGATGCTTTTAGCTTCAATTTTGTGGAGATTTCTGCCAACATTTTCTTCTATGTACCTTATTGATTCATGTCTGATATTGAGGTCTTTAATCCACTTTGATCTGACTTTTGTGTCTGGCATTAGACAGAGGTCAGAGTTCATTTTTTTGTAGGTAGATATCCAGTTTTCCCAGTACCACTTGTTGAAGAGGCTCTCCTTGTTCCATTTCACATTTCTTCTCCTTTGTCGAAGATTAGGTGGTCATATATTAGGGGGTCTGTCACAGAATATTTATCTCTGTTCCATTGGTCTTCAGGTCTGTTTCTAGTCCAGTACCATGCTGTTTTAATTACTACTGCTTTGTAGTACAGTTTGAAGCTGGGGAGGGTGATTGCTTTAGCTATTCATGGGGGTTTATTGTTCCATATGAATTTCAGGAGTGTTTTGTCTATTTCGTTGAAAAATATCATGGGTATCCTGATAGGGACAGCACTAAATTTGTATAGTGCTTTGGGCAGTATTGCCATTTTGATAATGTTGATCCTCCCTATCCATGAGCAGGGGTCTCTCCATTTCCTAGCGTCCTCTTTTATTTCTTGAAATAGAAGTACTTGATTGTTGTGCTCCCAATCCTAGTTGGATCCCCAGAACCCCATTTGGTACCCCCACCAGGAGTTATACTTGAGTGTAGAGTCATAAATAAGTTCTGAGCATAGCCAGATCTTGCCCAAAACCAAGGAAGGAAAGAAAAAAGGGATGGAGGGAGGTGGGGAGGGAGAAAGGGAGGGAGGGAGGAAGAAAGAAAGGATGTCACAATAAGTTTTACAAAACTGAGTTTCTACTTCTATCTCTGCAATTGAAGTTCCTTTTAAATTCTTCAAGTCCACTAAAATTTTGCTAATTTTGTTCCTTGCTGAAGATGTGGCAGATATGAAAGTGGTTCATTGTTTTCTTTTTGGGCAGAGGAGGGATGCATACCTAGTGGTATTCAGGGGCCACTACTAGCTTAGTGCTACAGGATTCTTCCTGGTCTTGCTCAGGGACCATGCTGTGCTGTGGATCCAACCTCAGGCTACATTACACAAAGCATACACTCTGCCCTTTGAACTGTTACCCAACATCCAACTGTGGTTTCCTCTTTAGGACAACCATTTATAAGGAGAATTTTTTGGATATATATATATATGTGTGTGTGTGTGTACGTGCGTGTGTGTGTGTGTGTGTGTAGAAAACTGAATATATGTTAGTATATACTATATTATAATTATATTATATATTATGTTATACTATACCATATTAAATATTATATATATATTCAGTTTTCACTCTGACTCTTTGTCTCTAACATTTGTCCATAATCTGTCTATGTCGTTTTTACTTCTTGGTTCTCTTGTTCCTCCAATTCACAGCAGGCTAAGAAATCCTTTTAAAGTAAATAATAGGCAGTTTTCTTATCATTTTTCTTTTCTTTTTTCTTTCTTTCTCTCCCCCCTCATCCCCCCTCCACTCCACTCCACTCCCCTTCGTTCCCTTCCTCCTTTTCTCTCTCTCCTTCCCTCCTTCCCTCCTTCCTTTTTTCCTTCCTTTCTCCCTCCCTCCAAGGGAAAGACTTCTACCCCTATTGATTGTGACTGCACCTATGTGTAATTGTTACCCCATTATATCCATGCTGGGGGATATAATGAGACTGTAAGAATGGGCAAGGGAAGGCAGAGGACAGAAACAGGAGTGAGTGAAGAGAGGATTGGAATAAACTGCAACTGACATCAATCAGCCTGACCCTTGTTTCGTCCCTTGCCTGCCCATCGCCATCAACCTCTCAGAGGTAGGGGAACCGGAGTGAGACTACCAGGTGGGGGAACCAGCATGAGACTACTGAACGTGGGCAGCAGGAGAGACAGAGCCACTGCTGCTGTGCTCCTTTTAGAGTTTACACACTTCCCTCCCTCCCTCCCTCCCCCCTCCCTCCCTCCCTCTCTCCTTTCTTCCTTTCTTTCTTTCTTTCTTTCTTTCTTTCTTTCTTTCTTTCTTTCTTTCTTTCTCTTTTCTTAGATCTGTAGTAGAAAATCCTAAGTTTTCAAGTTGAATCTTCCAGCACATATATAATGGCATTCAAGTCCATACTCCAAGAACAGATGGAAATGATATAACTATACTTAAGTTTTAAGACTTTTCTATGAATCTCCTACAATATTTGCTTTTTTTTCTTTGGGGGCATTACAACCATTCTTTATAAAAAGTGCAACTAATGTTTATTTCCTTTGTCCATAATCAAAAGAGAATACAGTTATGCCTTTGCTGAGAGTATAATTCAGAAAATACTCATTTTTAATGTCTCTCCTCTTTCTCTTATATGAATCAAGAATAAAATTCTTTATAATTTAATGCTCTTCTAAGAGTGTGGTCTTCTCTGGACGTATTGTACCTTTTAGTTCTTCCTGAGTACTTCTATATAGATAATATACAACTGAATCTTACCTTTAGTGACATTAGTTACACATTGTGTTTTTTTTTTCTGGTACATGTACCCCTTTATACTATACATGCTGCTTTAAGCCTATAAGCCAAATTATCCTACAATGCACCATAAGTCTGAGTTTAGCACAAGAAAGCTAGAGCATTTCAGTTTCATTAGTGATAACGGTCTAAGGATTTTGTTTTTCTAACACTTTTTAGTCTCACTTCTTTCCAAGTCTACTAATCTCTGGATCACTTGTATTTCCATGCATGCTGACTTCTACATTTGCAAGTTGTAATTGTTCCCTCCTCTACTTCTGTTTTTCTAATTTGATTTTACCCTACTCCTGGGATTAAAAATAAACAAACAAAAACCCCGAAACTGTTCCAGGAGGCTTATGAGGTGGGTTAGATGGACATTCATAGGGAAGATAGGCAGACAGGAGAAGAGAGAAAGGGGAGGGTTTGTTAGACCTGCTCAGGTACTCTGAACTGGCAACGGTAGAGAAAAATGGGGCCTGGTCAAAAACACCTGGGCTGTGATGAGCAAGGTTTAACAGCTTTCCTCCCTGAAACTGTTTTACAAGCAAAGGAGAGATGTTTTACATAAGAGTAGATGTGAACCATTTTCTAACCAAAGGCAAGAAATATTTTTCCCCCTGGTTTCAAAGTGTCCCATTTTGCAGTCCCCAGGAAGTCTCATCTACCAACCCACTAGATATTTAGTTAGAAAGTTCCAACTTTTTCCAAAGAAAAATTAACAGAAGGAGCAGTGATGGGGAGGTTCTAGCCAAGCCAGGATCTCAGAACACAAAATGGAAAAATACTAAGATAACTATATGTTCTTGCTGACAACACTCTCTCTGATTCCTTAGCTACCTGCAGAGAACTTTGTACTTTTCACAGTCTCTATAAGCACAGAACTTGCATATCTTCAGAGTTCTCACAAATTCTTTTTGGGGTTTCACACATGGACCAGGACAGCCCACCAGCGCTGTAGTGGGGGTCTTTGGTTATCATCATGCAGTGCTTGGGATTGAATTAGGGTTATTTGTCCACAAGGCAAGGGGCTAAGCCTTTGCACTCTATATCCAGCTCTGATCTTTAAATCTAATTTTAAACTTTTTCCAAAGCTTAGCTGAATACAATTAAGTTTTTGCTTAGTTACTTTCATAGTGTTATTTCACCTAGTATACTGTTGTTTTATTTTTTTTATAAGTAAGATACAAATAATAATATGGAAACATTTACTTTCAGGATCAAATGAGCCCAAATCTTACATCTCATATTTTACCTCTAACTCTGACAATCAATGTGGAAGCATAGTACAATCACTAACCTCAGGAATAAAAATTCGAGAGAACCAACTGTTCATGATGTCACTCTCTACTTCCCACTGAGTTCAAAGTTATGGCTTTGAATAAAACATCTTGCAGCCAGGTCTTTCATTTCTGAGTAGGAAACATTAGCAGTGTTTATTATAATAAAATATCATGGTAAGGAAACAGAAAACCACAGAGAATTTATCATTTTGTATACAATGTATGCCTGAACACCAAATATTACTAATTGGGAGTAATTGGAGGGGACTCCATTCCACTTGAATTTCAAAACTTTTAGATAATGGAAGAGTTTCAAAGAAAGACAATTTTATCATTATAAATGCATTCGCTAACACAAGCGACTGATGAATTGCTGCCAAATTGATTTCCTGCCAGACTTGATTTAATAATTAAAGCATTCCTTATATTTAAATGTTTCTTTTGAATGGCCAGGAAGATGAATAAGACAGGATATTTCCTCAAGCAACTTGTGGTCCGGAAAGCAAACAGACAAAATTCTATACAAATGAAATATACCAGAGACACCAATCTTGAGAAAGACAACTGTCACAAGTGAGGAGCAGACTGTTACATGAAGGGCTCAAGAAAAACCAGCTAAGGCTTTTGGATGTCACAAGGACCTGGCATCCAATGGGGCATGTGGTACTTGTAACAGAAAGAAAATTTAGGTGTGCGTAGTGTGTGAACTATTGTGAGAACTTCCAGAAAGACTCAAAACCTAAGATTCAAAGTCACCATTTTACAGGCTGGGGAGATAGTTCATAGAGCTAAAAGTGCATTCCTGGATGTGGAGGTCTGAGTTTGATCTTCAGTAGGGCCTACTTTTCTGAGAATTGCAAGATACAGCCCTAGAGATGCCATATAAGATTGGTGGTCCCTAGCAACTCTGCCCAGCACTGGGTGGCACTGGAACTATACAGTCTTCTCAGCCAATCTACCACTAAAAAGGGCTCCAGACTCCCTGAACAGTGCTTGAGAAACACGTCCTCTGCCCCACCACATACCTCTTAACTTGACAGATGAGAAAAATTTTGAAATGAGTCCGCAAAAATGGAGAAAGATAAATAGAAGAAAAAAGTACTCTGTGCAAATAAAAATAATTTGACCTATAGCACCGTTCTCCCGTTGTTCATCGATTTGCTCGAGCAGGTCCAGTAACATTGTGAGACTTGTTACTGTGTTTGGCATATCGAATACATCATGGGTAGCTTGCCTACTGTGTTTGGCATATCAAATACATCAGGGGTAGCTTGCCAGGCTTTGCTGTGTGGGCAAGATACTCTGGGTAGCTTGCCGGGCTCTCCGAGAGGGGTGGAGGAATCGAACCTGGGCTGATCGGATCGGCTGCATGCAAGGCAAACACCCTACCTGTTGTGCTAAGGTTAAAAAATAGTTTAAGATTAAATAAATAAGGAAAACAGAGATGGCTCGAATTGCTTTTGAGGAGCCAGTATTTTTGGGAACAATAATTATTATTTTTTTTATTAAAATTTTTTTTAAATAGTGAGACATCATGAGGTACAGTTGCAGACTTACACATTTTTGTGCTTGGGTTTCAATTGTACAATGATCAAATACCCATCCCTCCACCGGTGCTCATTTCCCACCACCCTGCATCCCAGTATCCCTCCCACCCCCCCATCCCCCCCATCCCACCCTGACTCTGTGGCAGGGCATTCCCCTCTGTTCTCTCTCTCCTTTTGGGTGTTGTGGTTTGCAAAAGAAACATTGAGTGACAATCATGTTTGGTCTATAGTCTATTTTCAGCATGCTTCTCCCATCCTGGGAGGATCCTCCCAACACCTTTATTTGGTGTTCTCCTCTTTATCTGAGCTCCCTTTTCCCCTAGTATGTGTGGTTGGCCTCCAAGTCATGGAGTAAAATTCCTGGTACTAATCTCGACCATTCTTGGGTGTTAGTTTCCTATTTTGTTACTTTATGTTTAGGGAACAATAATTATTTAAACACTTATTTTATCAAGCATCTTGAATTGGGAGCTCCTTTTGCCTTCTAATCCATGTTTGTGTTCTGCTATGGGTAATTTCAGTGCAGTGAAAGAAATGAACTTCGAATAATTTTATTTTAAGTTAAATGGGTTGTTTAAAAGATATGTTGAGACCCCAGTGTGAAATTTTGGCTTAGAGGCTTATTATGTCCTCAACTGTCACTGCATTCTACAAATTGCTTGTATTTGCTATGCCTTATCGGTTCAATTTGAACTTTAGGATGGCAATTGCATATATTCATTCATTACAAAGTGGTAATTGGCTATCTACTAGGCAGTGGGCCTTTAACTATGTACCAGGATAGCTATCGGTCAAAATAATAATTAAAATGATTCCAATCCTTAATTTATGTCTGCCAAAAACTACCTGAATTCCTCTAAAATAAATTTAATAAATTTATTTTAATTTAATAAATAAATCATCTGTTTTCTCTCCTCTACAATTTCCTAGTACCTAAAGCTTTTTGAGAACCACTCATTCACTACCACTCAACAGTTCTTCCATCCCTACAACCTGCCATGGCCATGGATGACCTTTGCTTGCTCTTTAATCCTACTCCTTGCCCCAACCTGATCAGTGTTGTATAATGTATTACTTCTTTTTTTTATATATATTTTCCCTTCATTATTGGTCCCATTCCTCCCCTACCCATTTTCCTGAAATATCTCAAAGTTGTATAATCGGTTATTGTAGGAACCCACATACCTGAGAGAGTATGGACAACGCAGGAGTCACATAGGTAAAGAAAACATTGTCCTGAGAGGATGGGAGAAACACAGGGGTGACCAGAGCATACAAATTCTTTTTGTTAATTTTATTTTTATAAACTTGTTCACAATAATTTATTACATTAAATACTCCAACACCAATTCCACCACCATTATACCTGACCACAGTCATTATTTCAAATTTTCCCACCACCACACAAACCTGCCCCAAAGGCAGCCCCTAAGTAATTTGTTTTGTATTGCTTGTTATGAATAATCTGCTAAAAATGATCCAAAAAAGTTTCTTTGGAGGAAAGTGTGTGAAGACTGTTGTACCACATGCTGGAGATATTAAGGTCTTGTACAGAGATTACCAACATACTGTTACAAGTTGAGCCTTGTGTGCTAATCTTTTTTTTTTTAATCGAGATTGGTTGCCTTCTACTTTATATCCATTCAAATAGGTGTGTTACTCATGGTAAATCAGCGGTATAGAGTATGAGATGTCTGTGCAAGGAATTCTAACATTAAAATAGGGTGATACAGCTGGAGTTAAATTTTTAACTGGATGGTGACTTTGGGGTCTGGAGGCATCTCTGCAGATAGTGGCTTTCTTTTGAAATTTATTTGTGAGTCTCTGGATCATGGCCATCAATGACCTTATATGGCAACAAAGGCAGTTCGTGGGCATGCCTGTTAGGCTCCCGAAGAACAGGGAGATCAGGGAGATTGGGAAGGTCACCCATTCCTGACTCCATGAGACCTGAAGATTTCAGTCATAAATTCTTTCCTTGCCCTTTTTCCCATGTCTTTTTTCTTCCTCTCTATCTGTATACATTTTTTACCATGTCACAATGTTCTTTTGGCCAATCTCTCTCTCTCTCTCTCTCTCTCTCTCTCTCTCTCTCTCTTTCTCTCTCTTCTCTTTGTACTTATCCCCTAAAATATAATGTCTACCAAAAAGTCAGAATTTTTGTGTAATAGCACACCTCCTTCTCAAAGTCACATAAATATTCATAATAGTCATAGAAGTCTTTGAAGATATTATCAGACATAGTCTGTTTAACATCTTTTCTCAAAGCTTGAAATTGATGGATGGACAGGTTCCTGGAATAAGACATACAATGCCACTCACTCAAAATCTCCTTTTATACCATGCTCAAGGCTATGTATTTATCAGTTTACAATCCTCCCAATGTCCAGTTGCCACTAGATGTCCCTTCTAGTCAATATTTAAATGTAATAGCACCTCCTATCCTCCTAGGGTCTCTGAAGCAGAACGAGGTAGAGGTTCAGATCCATCCACCTCACTGCACTGGTGTGGGAACATGTGAGAGAAGCTTATTTGCTACTTGGTAATAATTGTACCTCTGAATATGTCTTTATGGCTCTGATAATGACTGAGAAATTCATTTATTCATGCCAAATCAGACATGGCTTCTTGGAGTTTCTCTAAATATGAGAATTTGTAAATGCTTAATTTCAGTCTTCTCAGTTTTTGGAGTCCCTCAGCTTTGGGTGTTATTATTCATCCCTGCTTCTCCTGCATATTCTCTTTTCTTCTGCGCCTGATTTGATTTCATCAGTATTAAAAACATTGAAGTGCTACAAAATAAAAGTGTGGTTCAATAGGTTGTAGTGGCAGATACAGAAAATGGTGACCCCTACGAGTTTTTTAGAATCTTCTCCCCTCAATGAGCTGTGTAAAGCTTAACTTTCCTCTCATAAACTTTGACAAATGGCATGGGATATCACTCCCATGGTGATGGAACATGACATAGCAAAGATTTAAGGATTTCCCAGGTGTAATTAAGGTCCCTAATCTGTTGATTTTTAGTTAATTAAAAGAGAGATTATCCTAGCGAAATTGACCTAATAAGATGTTTTAAATGGGATTCAGTGCACACTCCCTCTCTGTCTTTCCCTTCCCTTCTCTGTTTTGCTCACTCTCTTCCCCTACTCCCAAACCCCCACCCCAGCTTCACTTGAATGAATGAATCTGCCCTTAATTCCTTCAGGTATTAGAATCCATCTTCTGCTAGATTCCCCAAGGACTCTTAGAAAGAAGTGAACCTTTCTTTAGTGAGAATATTATATATTAACAGGATATTACCAATACCTTTATTTATGCCTGGTGAAATTCTAAGCTCAGGACCCAACTAACTGTGCTCAGATTCCTGATCCACAGAAACTGTGAGATAAGGGATGTTTAAAATTGCTAAATATATTGTAATTTGGTATGCATAAAATAAGTTCATATTAAATGTCCTGAAAATACTGAATTTAGATACTTATGTGTAACAAGAAGTATTTTTTTTTGCACAGGGTACCGAGATTTTGTGCTTCTCCTGATGGTTTTATTACCATTTCCAAAAAAAATTTAAGTACAGAAAAGAACAGTTATCCTGGTTGCTGTCATAAAGCTTTTCTTTTTTCAAAGATTAAGAATTCCATCACATTCTATTATGTAGGAAAGGAGCTAGGTCTCAAAGATCTCTACCTGGCTAAGATCACGTAAGGGCTCATTCCTAGAAACATAAGGATAATTTTTCTGAAAGGCTACTTTTTCTTTCATAAATATGGCATCCACTGCCTTTTGAGTTTACCATTTACTTTTGCTATTGTTTTACTTTGAGTCCATGTTTATTTTTGGAGCAAAAATGGAATCCCTTCACACAGTGTATATGAACACAGCTGGGGAACAATCAATGAAACCCGACTTAAAGACATAAATTCCTGATATATGGTGTGTTTTTCTGTGTTTCAAGTTAGAAGATTTGTTCTAGTTTATATTTCAATAGAGATTTAACAAGTTTGTGTTAAAAACCTGTTTTTTTAACCAAATTATGTAATCTTACTAGACTCAGTCCTCTCAGCAGGAGTGCATAAAACACTATATGCTACATAGTAGACAAGAAAATGCTTTAGAGTAACAAAAAAATGACAAAGAACTGGATATATATACAGTTAGAATAATAGAATATTACCTACTTCATTTACTCTGAAAAAATGTCTAGAATATATTTTCAACTGCTCAGACCATTGTAGTTTATACACATAAATCAATAGACTTCTGAAGTTGGTGTCCTAAATGTTTTCCTAAATAATATCCTTGGTAGATGTGGAGAATCAGAGAGTTACTGCCCTCTTGTTTGACTCAACTTACTTTTTCGGTGGAAGGACCTTGGGGAGATAGGATTGGTAAAAATGTGTCACAAGTACCTGCATGGTAGAGTCCCAATAGACTCACAAGGCAGCCTTCAAGATGCATCTGAACACCATTGCATCTACATAGGGACTTAATCCCTACCACCTGTTTTCCAGCAAGCCATCGCCTCAGGCTAGAATGAGGGATAGTTCCTTACAGCAAAAGGAACCATCAGTAATCACCTCTAACCAGGTTTCTGAGCTTCCGCATTTGTCTAGCAGAAAAGAATTTCAAGAGAAGACAAATGGTAAAATAAATTATTTTATCTAAAAAAGATGAGGAGGGAAAGAAAGTAATGTTCTCAAGAGAGAATTTAGGCTTCACCAAAGGGGAGAAGTCTCAGTGAGGTCAAAGAAAGGAATTATTACCCATCTCACACTGAAATGTGGGTGTCCCAGATGAAGATGCATTTTGACTACTGCAAAGTTGATTTTATGGGATTTTCCCCAAAGTTCTCTGACTAGAGGCTTTCTATGTAGATATGAGTTTGTTGTTGGGTATCAAATAAAAAAGACTCTGACATTTTGGTAGTCTTGTTTTAAATTTGTGTTTTAAGGTGTTCTGTTCCTTGCTGACCGTTTTCCACATCTGAGGGAGTCCAGACTTCTCTGGACCAGTGCTGATACCAGACAGAATCTTTTTTCTTTCTTTTTTTTTTTTTTTTTTTTGTCTATTGCGGCCAACTTTATTCCCTCATGCTTGTTTTTTTTTTTTTTCCAACACCTTTATTTGGTGTTCCCTTCTCTATCTGAGCTCCCTTTTCCCCTAGCATGTATGGTTGGCCTCTAAGCCATGCAGTAAAATTCCTGGTACTAATCTCGACCATTCTTGGGTGTTAGTCTCCTATTTTGTTAATTTATGTTCCCCAGATGAATGCAATCTTTCTATGTCTAACCCTTTCTTTCTGAGTCATTTCCTTAACATGATACTTTCCATGTAGTACCACTTGTATGTAAATTTCATGACTTCCTCTTTTCTAACAGCTACATAGTACTCCATTGTGTAAATGTACCAAAATTTCTTTAACCAGTCATCTGTTCTCAGGCACTCAGGTTTTTTCCAGATTCTGCCTATTGTAAAGAGTGCTGCAATGAACAAACAAGTGCAGATGTCACTTCGACTATACATTTTTGCCTTTCTGGGATATATTCCCAAGAGTGGTATTGCTGGGTAAAATGGGAGCTCAATTTCTAATTTTTTGAGAATCGTCCATACTGTTTTCCAAAAGGGCTGAACCAGTCGGTATTCCCACCAGCAGTGAAGGAGGGTCCCTTTCTCGCCACATCCGTGCCAGCACTGGTTGCTTTTGTTCTTTTGGATGTGGGCCAGTCTCTGTGCTGTGAAATGATATCTAATTGTGGTTTTGATCTGCACCTCCCTGATGATTAATGATGTGGACCATTTTCTCATGTGCCTTTTAGCCGTTCGGATTTCTTCCTTGAGAAAGTTTCTATTCATTTCACCAGATAGAATCTTAATAGTACTCAGCTCCTGTGTCTAGAAAGTATCCAGTCTTTATGCCTTTTTAGCTACTTTTGGGTTGAGAACAGATTATGCTCTTTAAACATATGTAATTATATGTAATTTTATTACTTCCCAAGAAACTCAATGCCAAGGGCCTCCTATCTACATACCTACCTCGTATCGATGTTGGTGGACCCCACGGGTGGCTCATGTGGGTGGGGAGGAGAAAGACAGTCACTTTCTCCCGACCCGCCTCTGCGACCTGGGACCCAGGGTTACTGGGTTCTTGTCTTGCTCGCAGAAAGGAATTTCAGGAGTAGACAGTGAAGTAAAATAGATTTTATTTGGAGGTTTTGAAGGTGTGGAGAAGAGATGGGGGAGGTGGGGCAGAGAGAGAGAGAGAGAGAGAGAGAGAGAGAGAGAGAGAGAGAGAGAGAGAGAGAGAGGAGTAACATGCTCAAGAAAAAGTGCCGGCTTCTCCAAGGGCAGAGAGAGAGCCCCTACATATATCTCAGCATTAGACACAAAAGCAAGAAAGTTCACAGATCAAGAGGGGAGACATGCGGGCAACACCAAGCTCAGTCACCGCATGTGCTTGGCCATGTGAGCACAAGTTGCACATGGACTTTGGCAGCATATGCGCAGGCTTCCTTTGTTCAAGGTGGCTTTTATAGGGTTTCTCTAACCTGCCCCCACATAGGCTTCTACCTTGGTAAAAGTCCATTGCTAAGAAGGTTACCAGGGAGGTTGGAAGTGCTGATGGTCTTCTTTGAAATTCCTTTCCTGGCCTTTTGTTCCTGTAGGAGCTTCTCTGGGTCTGTTGCTGTAGATAGGTGAGGATTTTATCAGGCCTTAGTTCCTGTATTTCCTGTTTTCTGCAGGACTGGCTTTTGCCATTGCTTTGGGAGAGGACCTTCCCTGTCTACCTGCTTACATCAATATCTCCTTAATATATATTCCTAATGTCTTTTCTATCAGTTAGTCTGTTATATACTGTACACTCGCTCACATATTTGAAAATCATTGGCTTGAATAAATATTACTTATATCACATAAGAGCATTTAAAGTGTCCCCAATGTCCTTATTTTCTGACACCAAGACATTATTTATCTGTAACTTTTGTTATTTGCCCTAGTTGGTTGATAAGCAAAATATAGATGATTTAGTAAATCCTCTTCCTTATACTCTAAACTTTTTTCAATTCAGTTTATTTTTCAATAATATTTTGGGTGGGAAAATTGCCTGGTTATGTATAGTCTGTAACATGGAGTTAAACTACTTGGGTTCATGCCCAGACTCACCTACTTATTAGAGCCTAGATTATTCATCAATATATCTATACAATGACAATTTTATGAGGTTTTGAAGATTCCAATAAGATAATGCTCACAAACTGCATCCTTAAGAATCTGGCATATTTATGAGCTTAGCTAGTACTTATTATAATAAAAATAACAATTATTACTTCAAAAACCTAGTTTAAAACCAAGTCAATTAAATGTCCCAGTGAAAGAAATTTAATTGAACATTTATAAATATTGGTAATCTTATTACTTAACTCATGGTTCATGTACTTATTCAATAGATCCTAGTGCCAAATTAAACCAGACTCTTCCTCCACATTATACTTTGTTATCAAAAAAAATCTCATATCTGAAGATTATCTTTGAATAGTAAAAATGTAATCTCTGAATAAAATAACATAAAAATCAACAATAATGATAATAATGCCATTTATAGTTTTTAAATGTTGTAATCAACAAATTACACATGTATACATGCTTTCTTACCATGTTCCTGTTTTTCTCATCAATAATCTGAGAACACTGATAATGACAGCGATAACAATAGCTGCAGATGCTCCACTCCCTGAGTCACAGAGTCACTAGACGAATAAAAAGAAAAATTGGGAACTTTTTCCCCAGGATTTGCCACATTTGCCAGAAGAATTTGCATTTGTGATTGGGACTAATTCACAGTCAATTTTTCTTTCCCAGTGAAAACATTCTCACAAGCACATTCCAGATATCAACTCAACTTCCCTTTGGTAAGTACGTCACAATTCTTCACATTTCTATAGACTTTTAATACTACAAAGTACTTTTATAAACATTATTCATTTAAGCCTCACTAAAATCTTACAGCAAAGAACATTAAAGAACTTTACAAACTTTGTAGTGAAGCATGCAAAATTACCCATCAACTTCGATGAGGTAGGACTTTAATTCATATCCTTATGCCTTTTAGTTCTGCACGTTTTACCACACAAGGCTGCCTTCTGAGAGTTTTGGCCTTGGTGCCAGGAGGACTAAAGAGAAGAGAAGTCCTGTTCTTACCACTCAATCTGTGTATTGTCATGGGAAAGCCACGTGATTCTTAGGATCTGCTTCTAATTTAAAAATATTCAAAACTAATCTCCATTCTGTAGAGTTCATGTTAAAAGCAATAGCATGGATAGAAGCAGACTGTAGCATGGCTATTCATCAAGGAATGTGAGTGTAACATATTCCATAGAATCCTGACTTATTCCCATCCCATCAGAGTGATGGTGAAATTTCACTGGTATTACTTACTACTTCAAAATATACATCTGAAAAAAATTAACACAGACAACTTGTTGACACTGGTATATACTCATGTGTAAGATGTGACTTTATTTTTCAGTTTGGTAAATCTATTCAAGTATTTTTAAACATCTTGTATTCATCTTAATGTGTTCCTAGACTTTGAGCATAGAAAAGTGAAAAAATAAAGATATTGATTTTATTATCTTAGAAATAATAGGTATATAAAGCTTATACAGGTGTATTAAACTGCAGAGTTGCAGTAGATGATCAACAATATTGTGTTTCCTTGATAACCTCTCCTAGCTTAATAAGGCACTTAGCTGATTTAAACTTTATTTTTATTTTGTAAACCATGAGTAAAAAAGGGTGAGAATTGAATTAATATAAATTACTTTTAAATAATAAAGTGTTGTAAGATTTACTGTTGTTGATGTTGTCTCAAATATTGCTTTCTGCTTAATAGGATTTGCTTGGGAAAGTCATTGTAAAAACAGAAGTTAGCATATATCTTCTTATAATTAATTTTGCATGCCATAGCTGACTTCTTTAGACCAAAGTGATGATCTATTTTCTTTTTTTCTT
The DNA here is from genome assembly GCF_029834395.1 of Sorex fumeus. Classification (NCBI taxonomy): domain Eukaryota; kingdom Metazoa; phylum Chordata; class Mammalia; order Eulipotyphla; family Soricidae; genus Sorex; species Sorex fumeus. The sequence goes on from NW_026606100.1 coordinate 1,724,670, forward strand.
TCCTTCTAATCTTTTGAGTTCTAAATTATTTTCCAGTTTTTTCTTCCTTAGCTTCTTCAGCACCACCCTCATCTCCAATCCTACCATATTTTGATGTACTTTCAGGCTTCTGTGCTCGTTGTCCTGCAAATATATACTTCCATCAAAAATCAATCTTCTACATATAAAAGTCTGTATAGAGTTTTCCTTTAAGATTTCAGTTGCATATTACTCTTCTTTTTCTTTAGGAAATCATTATTATACTTATAACATGATTCAAAAATGTGTCAAGATGGTATAACAAGACGGTATAACAAGATGAAGGTTGCTATAAACAAAAGCTTAATATTTGAACCCATGGCTGCTGCCATATAAACTCATTGATCCAATGTCACAGACTTGCAACTAATCTTGGATGAAATGTAAGCCAAGTATAAAAATTTACCGGTATACTGGCCTTCAAGCTGAGAACTCTGGGGCACCCTTGAGAGGGGGATGGAAGCCACAACAGTTGCACCCACACCACACAACTGTTGCCATACCCAATGACACAATTTAATTACTTTATGACTTATCTCTGCAGAGATGCCAAACCAATAAAAATTCCAGGTACACCAATTTTTAGGCTGAAAAACTCTGGGGTCTTCTCAGAATGGGGTGGGTAGCCTCTCCCAACCCCGTACTTCCAGGAAACCCTGGCAGCTATACCCACATTCCACCCTCACAGCTATGTGAACTCATCAGCTCTATAGATTCTGGAGTTCCTGGAGCACAGGACACCTACAAATACTACAGCATTGACATTTCAATAGAAGCACACCAAATTATATGGAAAAGTAACATAGAAGCCAACTAAGCCAATAAGCAAAAAATAACAGCAAGAAGTTCAACTAGGAACAAATAGCCTAGTAACCCTTAGGCCAGGATTTAATGACCTCATGGTGAGACATAATGATTTTCACAAATTTTCTTTTACAGAAATATTTTTTGATAATACCATTAGCCATCTAGTTGTAACAATAATTGTAACATTTAGCTGAAACAAGCATTATAAAATAAACTATTCTGTGGGCCAGTGATAGCACAGTGTTTGGAAGGAAATTTACCTTGCATGCAAGCATCTTGAGTTTGATCCCCAGCATCCCATATGTTTCTCAAAGTACTGCCAGAAGTAATTTCTGATTGAAAATCCAGGAGTAACACCTGAGAATTACCAGGTGTGGCCCCCAAAATAAACAATAAATTATTTTGTGCTTGCTAACAATGCAAGTTTAGGGACTGGGTGATAACTGAGAACAATGGTAGAGGGAAGATCACACAGGTGGTGGGATTGGTGTTGGAACGTTGAATGTCCTTAACTGTGAACACATTTGTAAACCATGTTGTTTAAGTAAAGTAAAAGAAGTTTTTAATATAAAAATTTTCAAATATTTCTATGTATATTAGTATGACTATTATTACTTGATTATCAGGTTACTGCATTCCTGGGTACAACTGTATTCATAATATGTATATCTCATACACTAAAATATAACTAAAACTGAATTTATTTTCTTTCTTCCATTTTGTCTAATCTTTTGAATCCTTTTCTGTGCTATGTTGTTGCCTCAGGCACCAAACCCAACATATTAAAGTCATTATTGATTATTTTTTCTCATACTGCTGATAGATGTACTTAAGTAGAAGTTAGCAATCGCTATGCTATTTCTGAATCATAATTGATGCACCCTATAGTTTTTTTCAGTTTTCATATGACTGCCCTATTGAGGTACTCTCAAATGAATTCAGGGCAATAAAGCTGTCATATTACCTAGTCTTGTACTTAAATCCAGCTCGCCCTACCTCCAATCTGTTTTAATTTTTGTTACAATAATTTTTCTAGATACATGTTCACTGTCCTCATTCTCATCCCGTTGTTCTTTTATTTACTTGAGCAGGCACCAGTAACATTTCCATTCGTCCCAGCCATGAGATTTTAGCAGCCTCTTCTTTCTTCTCTTTCCCGACGTATTGGAGGCTCTTTCAGGGTCAGGGGAATGAGACCCATTATTGTTATTGTTTTTGGAACATCAGATATGCCACAGCTAGCTTGTCTGGCTCTGCCATGCTGGTGGGATACTCCCGGTAGCTTGCTGGGTCTTCCAAATATATGGGCTCTCCATATATTTCTCTATCATATATGGTGTGGTATTTATGGAAAATGGGTAAGGAGTGTCTTATGATGTGTCGCTCGGCCGCAAAAGCAGCTGCGTGGTCCAGGAATATGTTCACTCATATGTGAGGCTTGGTCCAAGCGTGTGGAAAGTGGCCTGGAGCCTGACGGCGGTTGGGTAATGGAGGTTGGCTGCCAGGGCTGGGTCCCTTAGGGCAGGGAGAGCTCTCACCCGCCTTCCTCTGGGGTGCCCCGAGTGAAAACAGCCTGGCATGGAGAATGGTGGCATGGTTATGGGGGGCCTCATTTTATATTCCCATCTGGGAGGAGCAGCTGTGAGTTCTGTTAATTAAAATAAAATCACCTGACCCTAAATGATTTTCCACTGTTTAAATAATGAATTTTGGAGTCCTACATAAGCTAACTCAAATTTACTTTTCCAACTCCAAATAAAATTATTCTTTTTGGGGGGCTGGGGGTCCAGTTAAGGGGCTATAGTCATTGCCTGGACTGAAGTGGATTGGTGGCATGTAAGTTTTTTCCTGCTGTACTATCAGCCCCTCTTTTATATAAACTTTAAACTCATATGTTAATGACTTTTTAGATTCCACAGCTAAAATTCCATTTTCAGGTCCTTTTCAAGCTGAGCCTGTTATTTGAATAAACTTTTCTGTTCTCTGCAATGATATACTCTTTAAGCAGCATATTTTAGTTTTTCTTTTAACATCTTATATATTTTTTTCCTCCAAATACAGAATGTTCTTCTGCTACACTATAGTTCTTTGATTCTTTCTATAACTAACCTTACACACTACATAATGTCTTTACTATTGGGAAGTGAATTAATACATAATATCTTTATTATTTGTGAATGCACTAATACCTTTCAAACAATTCTTAAATTTAAATCAAGAAATGTGGAATATACAAATGAAGAGCTTATAAACTAGACAGAAGATACAAAATTATCACAGTCTCTCGGCAATGAATATGACAACCTTTGATATTGCCATAGAATTTTCTGTTTAGTTTAATTTTATTATATTTTCAAACAACACAAATTTGTGTTTTCTGTTTCCAACTCGGTCCTAAAATTATCAAAAAAAGTCTGAATTTTATTACCTTTGTTTCCCAGTACTTGACATCTCAGTACTTGACAATAATGATTCATCAAAATTGAAAATTGAATACAATTGCACACAGAGCAAAAATTAAAATTATACATTTATTTGAATGTAATTATTTGTACAATAAACATTTAGTACATACTGACAATAGTCAGTATTATTGTGATAATAGAAATAACGAAATTCATAAGTAGTGTCTGCTTTAACATCTATCACAGAACCCGAAATGTACTATACATGTATTGCATACATAAATGCATTAAAAATTGCTACAAGTAATAGGGGATTAGCACTGTAGCACTGTCCTCTAATCGTTCACAGCTTTGCTCAAGCGGGCACCAGTAACGTCTCCATTGTGAGACTTGTTACTGTTTTTGGCATATCGAATACATCACAAGTAGCTTATCAGGCTTTGCTGTGCGGGCAGAATACTTTTGGTAGCTTGCCAGGTTCTCCGAGAGGGACAGAGGAATCAAACCCGGGTCGGCCGTGCCCAAGGAAAATGCCCTGCCTGCTGTGCTATTGCTCCAGCCCAATAGGGGATTAATATATTGCATATTTGACCATAGCCTGGTCAAATTTATGAACCTAAGAAAACTATGGGCTCCCACAGTCTTAAGAAGAGTCCCCTGAAATTTGAAGAAATTGAATTCTTAGAACGTAGGAAGGTAACAGCTAAAATAGAGCCATTGCAGGTAGTGGGCAAGGGGAATCTAAGGGTTCCTATAATATGGTACAATGGCAAATATCTTTCTGAAAAACTGTATGATTTGATTGTATATAATATAATATAATCACTGTATAACTGTATCACTGTCATCCCATTGGTCGTTGAATTACTCAAGCGGGCCCCAGTAATGTCTCTATTCTGCCCAGCCCTGAGATTTTAGCAGACTTTTCTTATTTGTCTTTTCCCAACGATTGGAGGCTCTTTCAGGGTCAGGGGAATGAGACCTGTTGTCGTTAGTATATTTGGCATATCGATTACGCTACAGGGGCTGGCTAGGCTCTGCCCGTGTGGGCGGGATACTTTCTGTAGCTAGCCGGGCTCTCCAAGAGCCATAAATGGGTAGAACGTGTCTTATAATGGGTCGTGTGACCACTTTGTTATTTCTAATAGTAAAAATAGTCAAAATATTGAATATGTCATAGCACTGTAGCCCTGTCCTCCCATTATTCATTGATTTGCTCGAGAGGACCCAGTAACGACTCCATTGTGAGACTTGTTGTTACTGTTTTTGGCATATCTAATACACCACAGGTAGCTTGCCATGCTCTACCGTGCAGGTGGGATACTCTCGGTAACTTGCCAGGCTCTCAGAGAGGGGCGGAGGAATAGAACCTGGGTTGCCCAGGTCAGCCATGTGCAAGGCAACACCCTACCGCTGTGTTATCGCTCTAGCCCTATCGAATACGTCATATCGTATTTAATAGTAAAAACAGTAAAAATGACAATATAGGAATATTTATATTATATATATAAAATAGAGGATTGACATGGTAACCTTTTACAAATTGATCATTTATATAAAATCATATCATAGGGTTCAGAAAGATATTTGCTGTTGTATCTTATTAAAGGAACCCTTAGTTTCCCCTTGCCCATTAACTACAATGGCTCTATTTTAGCTGTTACACTTCTATGCTCTAAAAATTCTATTCCATCAATTTTCAGGGGGGCTCTCCTTAAGACTACCATAGTTTTCTTAGGTCCATAAATTTGACCAGGCTAATGGTCAAATATGCAACGTAAAAGACCTCATATAAACAGATAGAGGACATCTGAGATCAGAAATAAGGAAAATACAAATGAAAATAGAAGTAGAAATGACAGATCTGAAAAATTTGGTAGGTGAAATGAAAAATTCACCGGAAGGCCTCACCAGCAGATAACAACTGCTGAGGACAGAATGAGTTGGCTACAAGATAAGGTGCAGAGACTCTTAAAACAACAGTAGAAGATGGGGAAAAAGCCTCAAAGTAAACCAACAGATAACAAAAAAAAAAAACTGGGATGAGGTCAAGAGGAATAATATAAGAATTATTGGGGTCCCAGAGGACAGAAAGAAAATCCTGATGAAGCAACTGTCAAAGCCATCATTCCCACGAAGTCCCCAGTACTGAGGAGTGCCTGCCCTCAGATTTGGGAGGCCCAAAGGGTACTAGCATAAAGAAATCCAAATAAAAATACTCTAAGACACATCCGAATCAGAATGATGGAAACCACAGAAAGATAGAGTAATCTACTAAAAGCAGCAAGATAAAAGAAGGAAATTACTTACAAAGCATCATCCCTTAGATTTTCAGCAGACCTATCAAATGAAACCTGCCTGGCCCGAAGATAGTGGTGGGATAGTGAAAAACCTCATAGCGAAAAACCTCAATGAAATGAATGCCTCACCAAGAATACAAGAGACAAAGAGTGCAAAATGGATTAGAAAACTGAATCCAACATTCTACTGCCTTCAAGAAAAAAACTAAACAATCAGAGTAAACACAAACTCCAAATAATAAAAAAACAAAAAACAAAAAACTACCCTCCCGTTGTTCATGGATTTGCTCTAGCGGGCCCAGTAATGTCTTCATTTTGAGACTTGTTGTTACTGTGTTTGACATATTGAATATGTCACGGGTAGCTTGCCAGACTTTGCCATGCGGGCGAGATACTCTTGGTAGCTTGCTGGGCTCTCCGAGAGGGGCGGAGGAATCGAACCCAGCTTGGCCGGGCTTGGCTGCTTACAAGGCAAACGCCCTACCGCTGTGCTATTGCTCCAGCCTAACTCCAAATCTAAAGGTTGGAAAACAATTATTCAAGCAAACAATTCTTTCAAAAAGGCTGAGGGATGGGTATTCGATCATTGTATAATTGAAACCCAAGCACAAAAATTTGTAAGTCTACAACTGTACCTCATGTGTTTCACTAATAAAAATTTAAAAAGAAATAAATTTAAAAAATAAAAATTGGGGGACTGGAGTAATAGTACAGTGAGTAGGGCATTTGCCTTGCACGTAGCCAACTCGGATTTGATCTCCAGCATCCCATATGGTCTCCCAAGCACTGCTAGGAGTAATTCCTGGGTACAGAGCATGGAGTAACTCCTGAGCACAGCGGAGTGTGACCCAAAAATACAAAAAATGAATAGATAAAAATAAAAATTGAAAAAAAAGGCTGAAGTGGCCATACTAGTATTTGACAACATAGATTTCATGCTGAAAATGTTTAGAAGGGGCAGCAAAGGCCATTTCTTAGTAATCAAGGGATAGATACATCAGGTAGAAATAACAATTCTAAACATATACACACCCAATGAGGGGATAACAAAATACTTAAAATAATTGCTAATAGACTTCAAGGAGGACAAAATTAGTAACAATACAATAGTAGTTGGAGACTTCAACACCGACTTGTCATCTCTTGACAGACCAACAAGACTAGAACTCAGCCATGGCGTACTGGTTTTGAAGGAAGAAATGAAAGAGAAAGGGAAAGTAGATATTTATGGTTTTTTATTCCCCCAAAGCTGAATACACATTCTTCTCCAGTGCACTTGAGATATGCTCCAAGATAGACCACATGCTAGTCGATACAACATACCTCCATAAACTTAAGAGTATAGAAGTTGCATCAACATCATGTTCAGACCATGATGCACTGAAAATAGAAATTAATCACACACAGAAAGAATCAAATCAAACACCTGGAAATGAAACAGCTTGCTATTGGGCAACCAATGGCTTAGAAATCAAATCAAAGAAGAAATCAAGATTCAAATGAGAATGAAGATTTGAACTATCAGTACCTATGGAATACATCGAAAGCCTGGCCGGAGGCACATTTCTCCAATTCTTTCACCTGGATGTCAGAAGAAGCCATGGTGAAAAGAAGACAAGAGATTGGCGGTGTTATCTACTTAATCCACTGGCAAGGAAAGCCCTGCTTGCTCCCAGCCGCCTGGACACACTCTGAGCACCAACAGACCAGGGCACACACACCATCACCATCTCTTTTAAAGGAATAGTCAGAACCCAGGATAAGGGAAGTCACTGAGCTGCATCCTGAAGGTAAACAAATTTGAGTTGAAGAACCAAAGGTTAATGCTCTAGCTATAGATTTGTTTTTTTCCCCCCACGGTCAATTAGTTTCTCTATTCATTGTGGTCAGGCTCTCTGAGAATGCATGTTTTATTTTCTTTGTCTTAATTGCTAGAGGAAGCCAATTGTAAAGACAACCTCTCTTTTTATTTAAAAATATTAAGTCTTCCCGCATTAGATTAAATGGGACTTTGACATGGACAGGCAAAGATTCACAGACTCACATTCTTAGGGTTCATTCTGGGGCTAAAGAGTTCTTCTCTTGCTGATTGGTCTGACATTATTTTTCTGCATCTGTATCTGTTCTGTTAACCCCTGGCCCTGCATCTGCCTATAACCTTGACTATTAATAGACTGGGTTGTATGAGGGTTGTTTCTGGACTAATTGCCGAGAACTCACCATTTCTCACTCTGCACTAGAGGAAAGAATATCATGAGGTACTAGTGGGATGAGAGCAGCATGTGTAGGAAAACAGATGTCTGACTTCATCAGGCTTATTTGTGTGGGTGTCTGGGTGCATGTAATTGCGCCTGTCAAAAGAGGCTTGAAAACTGCCTATTATTTGATGCACACACCTCAGAACAGTGACGATCAGCAAAGAAAATTTGCTTTCCCAGAACGATAACAGCAATAGCAGCAGCAACAATAACAGAAAACCAACCAAATTGTAGTTAAGCTTCTCCTAAATCAATGCATCTCCACACCACTGTGATTACATATTTGTATAAAAACTAATGTGAATTTTGGCCACAGCATGCTTTCTAGAACAATTATAAATCCAAGGTATCCAGAGGCAGAACAAGGTTAAAGCTTGTCTTAATTTAACCTCTTCATTTTGCTGGGAGGTATCTGGAGAATCTGAGGTTTTAGTTGGGGATAAGACCAGATCAAAATTGTATAATTAGTCAGTGGAAGGGATGATATCACTCCAAGTCTTTTCTCCAAGTCCAATAGCAGACCCTCCCTCATCAAATACTCATACATTTAAAATGGTAATGTGGATGCTCTTTGCATATATATGAAAATATATATATAATACATCTATTATTATATTTGTTCAGTGTTTAATTCTATGTTCTAAATGCAGATCAGATCCAGCCATTTTGAATTATGGCAAAGATTTAAAAAAAATGAGTTGCAAGTATATTTGATTTTTTACTTTCAAAAATCTGTCTCTGTCTCTGTCTCTGACCCCCTCTTTCTCCCTCCTCCCGCTCCCCACACACATGCACAGAGATGTTGGTTGAAATTAATCCTCATTTTAATTTTCCAGGTCACTGAATATTTGTCCGTAGCCTCCTGCTACTTCTTCTTGATTAAAAACTTCTTCCTCTGCTAGCATATTGCTTTAGTTTTCAATATATTTGTGATTTGGATTTAGTTAAAGTTCAATTGCAGAGGTCCAGCAACCTGAATATTATATAAATAGAATATATATGAAGAACTGGGGGGTAAAAGTCTATGATGAACTCTTCTGAGAAAGTATAAGCCCTCCATATCTTTTGATACCCCATTTCCTGTATTACATTCCTAAGAAGGAGAATTTTATCTGATTGAAGACTATTGTTGCGCTGAGATAGAAAGAATTAAATTGCTCTATACTATAGAAGGATTTATATTAAATGGATGAGAAAGACTGTGAGAAGGGCTAGTTTCAAAGAACTTTAAATAGCGTCAGAAAACATACTTTTGTCTACTAAAGATTTTGTTTATTTATGGCATGTTTTTTTTTATGCATATCCTACTGCAGGATGAAAATCTTCAATAAAATATTGGTACTTTAAGGTGTTAAGGGGTTTCATCCATTTTAGAGGTGTGCCAGGTTTCATTGTCATCTTTCTTGTTTCAAAGTAAGGTGAGATAAAAGTAGAGATAGTCTAATAGTCTCTCTCTCTCTCTGTGTGTGTGTGTATCTTTTTGTAATGTCTTGGAAAGACCAGGAAAATGACTCACCATACATTAACTATTTATAAATGCCACTAGACTTGTAAATTTCTGAATAGTTACCTCCAGGATCTAACTTGAATATCTTGAATATTTTGATAAGCATAAAATACTTTAGAACACATTTTTATAGAGTTGAGATAGATGGTGAAGATAGCTCTTTATTTGTTCAGAACAGGTCTTCATAAGATGTGTCTTGGATATGTGCATTATTTCAAGCTGTGATTAGCTGTGACCTTGCAAGTTTATGAGAACCGCTTACCAGATAGATACAAGCCTTCTGTTAAAGAAACCTAAGAGTGTGTCAGGGTAAATATTTAATTACAAAGTAATTGTCTCTTGTCATATGAGTCACCATTTCTTTGTCATGTGAGTTTCCTTCCTCTCTTCTTCAAGACTCATGGTTCTTTCCCATTCCTTAGCCCTTAACCTGGGAATAAGTAATTCCCATTTTGTCTCATTGTCTTTGGAATGCTTTTCTATGCAGATTTCCCATACTCATGCTTATGCAAATAATTTTTTCCTATTGCTGTCTGTTAATTTGATTGCTCAACCAACCTGAAAAGAATGTAGACATGTAGTAAAAGGAAAATTTGCTCTTGAAAGGAACTAGGAGATACTCTTGGAGTTATTGGTGCCATATTTGTATGCCAAGCCAAACTTGATTGCCCTTTAGTTTAGCAGGTTATCTTTCAGGGATCTGAGCATTCATTTTCATTAAATCTTCACTCCTTAAAGGCACTACAAACTGTGGACAAAGTGAATAGAGGTGAAGGTGAGGACGAGCATCACCTTCATAGAGTTCACAGTTCTCAGAGACCGAAAGACAAGAAACATTTTGCAGAGCATAAGTTCGATTAAGGATGAATCTTTTCATAAAAGGTCTTGATTAGAATTGGGGAAAAATCAGGATATGACATTTTGGAATTGATAAAATAGCAAGGTGCAGATTTTGACACGAGAGATTAAAAACGTCAAAGATCTAAAATATCTGTGGATACTTCCTATTGAAGAGTTGAAAGCAAATTCAGCAGTTTGACAAGGTCCTGTGATTGACAATGGAATGATCTGTCTGGGGAAATTTCTTGGAATAGTTGCTGTAATAATGGAAACAAAGGAATACAACATCCTGTGACTATAAAATACAGATGCTGATATATAGGTAATACTCTGTGTATATGTGTAAGTGGGAGGGAAGATAAGTAGTTTGAGGTTTTTTTCCTTTTCTTTTCATATACTTATCCTAAATAATAGAGGAAACCACTGAGGAAAATTCAAGAATGTCTTCTTGCTTCAGCGTTTTTGACATCGCATTTTTGACTTGAGGTATTTATTCAAACCCTAGACTCTTCTTCATATCCTTATGAAGGATTAAGTCCTCTGAAAATTTTTATTATGTATCTCATATAATCATATATTTGTATTTTAATTTGTATAGGTAGAGAACTTTATACAATAATGAGTATTTACACAAGTCCAACTCTATTCTCTTGAGAGCTCTTTAAAATCTCTCACTTTGTCCAAGACCCAAGGGAATATATCTAATGTACTGAGTGAACATCTCAGTCAGGATTTCTGCTTGTTACTAGACTAGTGATGGTTGGCAAACATCATCATCAACAAAAATACCACAGTCATTTATTTTTGCAACCTAGAATTATTAATTCATTAAAAAATAAAGAGTTGACTTATTATGTGAAAATTTCTATCATAATAACCTAAAAAACACCAGATTGTGTTTAAATCTCCATCAAAATCAATAGAAGTTCTTCTGGAATATTGGAAGATCTTATTTAAGTCCGTTATAGATGGTGGCCACAAATCAGCTAAGGTCCCTTTGCCTCCATAGATATGATTTTATGGCTGTAGAAAAATGAGTTATTTTTCAGGACCTCAGCAGGCTCAACTGGAGAAAAGATTGTCCTGAGGTAGGTAGAAATCAGTGGATGGAATGGTGCTTAAAAAATTCTTGTGACTTTTTTCCATTTATCAGTATCCTGGACTTAAGGACTGAGAAGTTATTACAATGCAGATTTAATAAAAAATAAAAAGAACTGAAGAAAGATTTTTCTCTTAGTACCATTGTTTATTCAAGATGCAAGGAAATTAAGTGTGGAGGAAGGAAAAAGCTGAGGGAAGAAGCCCACGCAGGAAAGACAGTACTATGTGTAGGGTCTGAAATCTCATTTATTCCTTCATTTATTTAACTTTTAACTGCAGTGGCTTAGGGGCCAATGGAACTATTGAATCCTGCTATATTGAAGGAATAAAGAGACACTGACTTAAGCATGTGTTTGGGAAATGCAAGACCATGAAATGGCTTGGAGCATTGCCTGCTATGTTTTGTATAGGGAATATAAGCTGTGTACTTAGACATAGATTATTCAATTTGCAATGAGGATACCAGAATTGGGAGAAACAAAAAATCATATTTGAAGCTGAACAAACATTCAATATTTGGCATAATGAAGAGATCAACTAATATATATGTATATATATGTATATATTTTGCTTTTCGGGTCACACCCAGAGATGCACAGGGGTTACTCCTGGCTCATGCACTCAGGAATTAGTCCTGGAGGTGCTCAGGGGACCATATGGGATGCTGGGAATCGAACCCGGGTAAGCTGTGGGCAAAACACATTCCCTACCTGCTGTGCTATCACTCCAGCCCCATGATAAAATAATATTATATGCATTGATCATTGATGGGATAAAGAAAACACAGAAATACCTGAGGATTTGGGGCTGCATCATTGTAAAATTCTGTTTGAATATTAATTGGTCATTTGCAGAGAAGAGTCAGTTGGTTTGCATTAATTATAAAAAATGTTTTTTTCCCCAAGATATGGGATTTTAGCACAATTAAGTTTTGAATTTAGTCTGCAAAAATGGATGCCTCAATTCTTTTCTTTCTTTTGTGTATGCTACTTCTCACTTCAGAAACTGAATTCTAATTTGCCTTTCTTTAATTATTGATTTGCTTGATTGACTCCAATGAGTTAATCAAGGTGGGTATGCAAAGGGCTTTGCAACTTGGAATCCAGCCTTGTGGAGGGACTGCATGTGGGTCTGTGGTTAATCGTACCAGTTGAGCTGTTAGCCAATAGTCAGAGCTTCTAGCCAATTCACCTGCCGTGTGAATGAGCCATCTTTTTCCCCAACCTAGTTTAGTATTCAGATAGCTCTAGCCCAGCACCATATGATAGTAATATCATTAGCTTGCTCTGATAAAAGTTGCCATTCAAGCTCAGTTAGCTCATAGAGCCTTGAGAGAAAATAGCTAGTTGTTGCTTTACACCATAAATTTTTATATGATTTATTATCCAATAGCAGGCACCTGGAGTATCTCTTAATATGCTATTTATGCAAATTTCTGTTACTTCACAGAAGGTGGGTCTTAGAAAATTAGAATGAGTGACTAGATCTTAGAGGTACACTAAAGCTGGAAATGTGAAAACTTAATTTTGTTTTTTCTCATGTGTCCCAGTTTCCCCAGACAACACTATATTCTGTGATATGTAGCAATGAATTTAGACCTGGAGATGATTTCCACTTTCAATTTCCCACTTTGTGATAGTAAAGTAAAGTAAGTAAAGGCCCTCCCGTTGATCGTCGATTTGCTCGAGTGGGCCCAGTAACGTCTCCATTGGAGACTTTGTTGTTACTGTGTCTGGCATATCGAATACTCTCGGTAGCTTGCCGGGCTCTCCGAGAGGGGCGGAGGAATCGAACTCGGGTCGGCCATGTTGGCCGCGTGTAAGGTGCGTGTAAGGCCCTACCCGCTGTGCTATCGCTCCAGCCCACTTTGTGATACAATTTGTAATCCAGTTTTAAGATGCCTCAGTGGTAATATATTATTTTCAGGTCCTGATTGCAGTATGTAAATAATCACTTGAACACTTGATATCCTGCTACTCAATGATTTGCTCGAGTGGGCGCCAGTAACATGTCCATTTTTCCCTGTTGCAATGCTAGTGTAGCTCAATGGCGTCTTCTCCCTCCAGGAACATGAAAAGCCTCAAACCATTTGTTCAGAGTCTTGAGGAAGAAGTCTGACCATCTTGTAGGTGGGCAGCCAGCGTTCTTTCGATGTCCCGTGTAGTCCATTCGGTAACAGCTCTAGTCCAGTGGTCGTCTTCAAATCGCATTACGTGTCCAGTCCATCTGATTTTCGATGCCTTGGCAAATGAGACAGTGTCCTTTATTCTTTATTCTTGACAGAGGTTGGAACTCTGAATTCCTTCTCTCACTGGTGTGAAGCATGGTACTCCAAGTATAGCTCTTTCAATTCCTCTTTGGGAGACCTGAATTGTGTTGTCATCCTATTTTTGTAGGGCCCAAGACTCTAAGGCGTATGTTAGTGCAGGGAGTATGGTGGAGTCAAAGAGATGTGCCCGAAGCCGGAGGTTCTTCGTCCTCTTAGCTATTTCTTTGACACCCTTGAAGGAGTTCCACATCACTCATTTCCTCCCGTGCAGCTCAGTTGCCAGGTCATTCGTCATGCTGACTTCTTGATCTAGGTACACATAACTGTTGCATTCGGAGACGTTTATTCCGTTGAGAGCATATGGAACATCAGGAACTAGTCCATTTTTCATAAACATTGTCTTTGTGAGATTCAGCTGCAGTCCGACCTTTCCACACTCACTGCTGAAGTCGCCAGCATTTGTGCCACTTGGCTAATGTTTGATGTTAAAACAGTGTCATCAGTGAAGTGGAGGTGGTGTAGTTGCTGACGGTCTATCTTAACTCCCATTCCTTCCCATTCCAGTTGTCACATGACATTCTCGAGGGTGGCACTGAAGAGTTTCGGTGAAATGGTATCACCGTGCCTGAATCAATCTCTTGACATGGATGATTACTTCCTTGTAGAATGGTGAGATCCTGGTGGTGAATCCGTAATACAGCTCATGAGGGGCCTGATGTACTGAGTTTGAATGCCCTGATTGGCTAGGGCTTCTATGACTGCTTCTGTCTCAACAGAATCAAAGGCCTTCTTTAAATCAATGAACGTTAGACAGAGCAGCATCTTGAACTCCCAAGAAACCTCAATGAGTTTGGTCATGTGTGGATATGGTCAATCGTGCTGAATCCTGTGGTAACTCACAGTTCCGGAAGGTTGAATCTAAATGTTGAACATGGGAGTCTCCTGATGGACAGTTCCACAATGAAATTGACCACATCATATTCAATCGACAGTTTTGCCTGACCGATGTTGCTGTTGTCACAAAATTCCAAACGGGATCAGATTACCGTCTCCTTTGTGCAAAATTCTACTTCATGGAGCAGGGACAAAAGGCTGAAAAGTTTAAGAAGAGAACTCTCAGAACGACCACCAACTGGGAGCTCTTTGGCACTATTGCAGTAACATGGGAAGATGCCATCATTGACGACATCAATGAGGAATATGATTGAGTGGTTCAGCACATCCATGATTGTGCGAAGAACAATGAGAGAGAAAAAGCCACAGGAAAAAACACCTGTCTTCAGAAACTCTTGAGCTCGTTCACCAACATGGCTTGGCGCAAGCCTCAGGCAACCACAGGCTAATGTCTGAGCTCACAAAACAGTGCAGAGAAGTGATAAAGGAAGACCTCAAAGAGAGAAGAGCAGCAGTGCTGGCAGATGCGGCAGAAGCTGGGAAAATCATTCACACCACCCGCCTTTCCTTCGCCAACTACAAGACCAAGATGACTGCCCTCCGACGTCCTGATGGATCTATCATATCCTCCAGAATGGCAATGGAGAAGATTATCCATGACATTATCCATGACTTCTACTCAAATCTCTTCGATAGCCATGTCCACTTGCCGACATACCAAATTCCGCAGGATGAATGTGTCGTTCCCAATGTTCTTCCTTCCAAAATCTGACAAGCCATTTTATCGGTAAAGAAGTGAACAGCACCCGGCCCAGACAAGGTCAGACCCAAACACCTGAAGAATCTGCCATCAGTGCTCATTAATACACTGGCTTGGCTCTTCACATGCTACCTGAATGCAAATTTCCATCTCAGTGGAAAACCAGCGGGATCATTCTACTGTACAAGAAGGGAGACATCCATGACATTGCCAACTATCGCCCTATCTGCCTGTTGTCTGTCATCTACACGCTGTTCACTCGAGTCATCCTGAATAGGATTGGCAGAACTCTAGACGAAGGACAACCATGCAAGCAAGATGGGCTCCTAAAAAGATTCAGCATGATTGTAAATAATATTAGTGTTCTAACTTTCTCATAGCTCATATAACTTTGCAAAGTGACAAAAAAATAAATTAGGGAAAAAAAAAACTTGTGGGAGTATTCATCTTAAGGCATCAAAGAAGCACATTACTTTCTTGGACACACCAGGTAATAACTGATAGTGAATAGTTTAAACCCTTAACCAGAAATCAACTCCCACATGTGGGGGCAACAGGGGAAACTGTAACAGAAATAAGGCTTCTTACAAATCTAATAGGGTTAAGGGAGGATGCCATTACTCTGTTAGTCTGCTTAGTATGTGGTGCCAAATGATCAGATTAATAATGAGAAGTTTATCTTTTAAATTTTTCTGAGTTTGGGAATATGCCTGGCAGGACTTAAGGCTTACTTTTGGTTCTGCTTTTGGGGATCACTCCTAGTAGGCTTGGGGGATACAATGGAAGGCTGGGGATTGAAACAGGCCAGTGCATGAAAGGCAAGTGCCCTACTCACTGTACTATTGCTTCAGCCCCAAATGAAGAGATGTTCAAACTATAATTTTTAGGAAACAGAAAATTGGAGATAATTGCTACCACTGATCTACATGTTTTATGTTTTTATTTTTATTTATTTTGGGGTATGAATAGCATTGTAGCAATGTCCTCCAGTTGTTCATTGATTTGCTGGAGCAGACACCAGTAACTTCTCCATTGTGAGACTTGCTGTTACTGTTTTTGGCATATTGAATACATAACGGGGAGGCTTTGCAGGGTAAGGGGGAATATTCTTGGTAGCTTTCTGGGCTCTCCGAGAGGGGCGGAGCAAATTGAACCCAGGTGGGCCACGTGCAAAGCAAATGCCCTACGTGCTGTACTATCGCTTCAGCCCAACAAGATCACTGCCACTGTCACTATCCTCCCATTGTTCATTGATTTACTCAAGTAGGTCCAGTAATGTCTCCATTGTGACACTTGTTACTGTGTTTGGCATATCGAATACATCACGGGTAGCTTGCCAGGCTTTGCCGTGTGGCAGGATACTCTTGGTAGCTTGCCAGGCTCTCCGAGAGGGGCAGAGGAATTGAACCTGGGTTGACCATGTTGACCACTTGCAAGGCAAACACCCTAACTGCTGTGCTATTTCTCCAGTCCTCCCAACAAGATCAACTATAAAATAAAATTTAATGTAATATGTTTTATATTCCAGATTTGAAAACATATGAAAATGAGAATAGGCATTTTATTATATTGTATTAAATGGTTTTAATTTTCTTATTTACAAAGGTTATTCATACAGCAATCACAAGTTGGTTCTTAGGAGTGATAGCACAGTGGAAGGGCATTTGCCTTGTGCGCAGCCAGCCTGGCTGAGCCGGGTTCAATTCCTCTGCCCCTCTTGGAGAGCCCGGCAAGCTACCAAGAGTATCTCCCCTGTGCGCCAAAGCCTGGCAAGCTACCTGTGACATATTCAATATGCCAAACACAGTAACAACAAGTCTCAAAATGGAGATGTTACTGGGCCTGCTCAAGCAAATCAATGAACAATGGGAGGACAGTGACAGTTATTTTGGGGTTTTGGACTACACCTGATGGTGCTTAGAGATCACTCAGCAGACTAAATGAACCCCAGTCAGTTGCATGAAAATAAAATATCTACTCCTATACTTTGGGGCTGTAGCGATAGCACAGCGGGTAGGGCATCTGCCTTGCACGCAGCCAACATGGCTGACCCGAGTTCAATTCCTCCGCCCCTCTCGGAGAGCCCGGCAAGCTACC
Organism: Sorex fumeus; assembly: GCF_029834395.1. Taxonomy (NCBI): domain Eukaryota; kingdom Metazoa; phylum Chordata; class Mammalia; order Eulipotyphla; family Soricidae; genus Sorex; species Sorex fumeus. The sequence continues at coordinate 1,741,926 of NW_026606100.1, forward strand.
AAGAGTATTCGATATGCCAGACACAGTAACAACAATGTCTCCAATGGAGTCGTTACTGGGCCCGCTCGAGCAAATCGATGATCAACGGGAGGGCCTTTACTTTACTTACTTACTTTTTACTCCTATACTATCACTTCAGTCGCAATAATGATTTTAATTTGATGCCAATTTTACATTCTATAGTCATAACCTTAAGTAAACACATGGTTAAATATGATTTAAGAAGGGAAAGTGTTTCACTAGTGTGTTCGATACTAGGAAGTATTCACGAGTATTAAGAGATCCTATACACTATGCCGTTTTATCTAGAGGGTCATTAAAACTTTTTAAGGTACTGGAATGACACATAAGAAAGCTTTCTTATTTTAGTCTATTAAATTCTTTTCTTTAGAAGATCAACCTTTTTCAAACTACTCCGGATAAGGATGGAAAGTAGAAAAAAAGGTTCCAAGGAGAATCACCTGCACATGCCAACCTATAGGGGGTACTCAAGGCTTTCTCTTACCAACCTCATCTTCTTGCTCCTCCTCCACAAGAATTCTCTAAATAGCCTTTCTGATTTTCAGTCCAGTGCTATTTAACATCAATACGTTTACAAATTTTCTCATAAAACACCATCCCTTATAGAAAAAACGGTTGGCACTTTCAATGGAGGAGATAATAATTCATTATTTCTCGTGCATATTTTACTTCTATCAAACATACATATATAGGCATGTATATGAATATGTGTATGAGTAGATATGTAATCCCTATGTACCAATATATACATATAACTTCATATTACATTTGTGTTTTTTCTACACATTATCAACAAAGATGAGGTTCTTTTCTATAATTTGCAATAATATGAAGTTTCTATATTAAACAAAAATGCAGTCAGAAGCATGCTGCACAGCCACTTATTTTTAGCTGAGATGTCTTTGAAACAATTAAGATCATGCATAATAGATACCAAATACTTCAAAGAATGTAGCAGATAATTCATACTCCCACCTTATAGTCACTGTCTGATCTACCAAGTAGTATGAAAAATGATATAGCCTGATGGATTTTTTATGCCCATAACAAATAACAGAGTTTTGTATTTCTATAATTATCTTGAAATATTTTAGCAGTACAACCCAGAATCATGTCAAAGTAACTGAAATCATCTTTTAACAGAATTCCAAAATAGCAGCATCTTTTTAAAGGAACTGGATATATCTAGGGAAAATTTAGAGGCTCATGTATCTGTAGTTGGACCCTTCTAATGTCTATGAATTTAAAGAAAATATATACGTAATATATAAGTTGACATTTGACTAGATAGTTCTTTGCAAGTAGCAAACTGATATTAGGAATGGAAAATGAAGATTTTACAGATCTAAAATTTTAACCTATTCATTATATCATCAGACTTTGGAAAATTTCAAATTTGATATTGTCCTCAGAATTATTGTAACTCACAAGTTTTGAAATTCTTCTTATCTCACAAAATTGAAGAATCAGGATTTGATCCTGGAGTTCCTTACTCTAAATCTAATGATCTTCCTTTTTTTGCAACAGGTTATTTACTAACTACCAAGTATTTATGCTGAGGTGGTTTGATACATAAAGATATTTATAAATAACATTAACATTTTGTTTTCTGTATATATTTTTATGGGATATATTTTTAAGGTAATAGCAATTGTATAAATTATGTACCAATATATAAATCTAACTTTATATTACGTTTGTGTCTTTTCTACACATTATCAACAAAGATGGGGGGCTTTTCTGTAGTTTACTGGTAATATGAAATCTCTTGCCGACATACCAAATTCCACAGGATGGACATGTCGTTCCCAACATTCTCCCTTCCAAAATCCGACATGCCATTTCGTCGGTAAAGAAATGAACAGCACCCAGACCAGACAAGGTCAGACCTGAACATGTGAAGAACCTGCCATCAGTAGTCATCAATACACTGGCTCAGCTCTTCTTCACATGCTACCTGTCTGAATGCAAGGTTCCGTCCCAATGGAAAACCAGCAGGACCGTACTACTGTTCAAGAAGGGAGGCATCCATGACATTGGCAACTATCGCCCGATCTGCCTATTGTCTGTCATCTACAAGTTGTTCACTTGAGTCATCCTAGATAGCATTGGCAGAACACTAGATGAAGGACAACCATGCGAGCAAGCCGGGTTCCGCAAAGGATTCAGCACCATCGACCATATCCACACGATAATCAAGCTCATTGAGGTTTCTCAGGAGTGCAAGATGCTGCTCTGTCTAACGTTCATTGAATTAAAGAAGGCCTTTGATTCTGTTGAGATGGAAGCGGTCATTGAAGCCCTAGCCAATCAGGGCATTCAAGCCCAATACATCAGGATCCTCCGTGAGCTGTATTGCGGATTCACTACCAGGATCTCACCATTCTACAAAGAAATAATCATTGATGTCAAGAGAGGGGTTCGGCAGGGTGATACCATTTCACCAAAACTCTTCAGTGCCACCCTCGAGAACATCATGCGACGACTGGAATGGGAAGGAATGGGAGTGAAGATAGATGGTCGGCAATTACACCACCTCCGCTTTGCTGATGACATTGTTTTAATAACACCAAACATCAGCCAAGCGGCACAAATGCTGGCCAACTTCGACCATGAGTGTGTAAAGGTCGGACTACAGCTGAATCTTACGAAGACAATGTTTATGAGAAACAGCCTTGTTCCTGATGCCCCATTCGCTCTCAATGGAACGACCATCTCCGAATGCAACAGCTATGTGTACCTAGGTCGAGAAGTAAACATGACAAATGACCTGGCACCCGAGCTGCGCAGGAGGAAGAGAGCGGCTTGGAATGCCTTCAAGAGCGTCGAAGAAATAGCTAAGAGGACGAAGAACCTCCGGCTCCGGGCACAGCTCTTTGATTCCACTGTTCTTCCTGCATTATCATATGCTTCGGAGACCTGGGCCCTACGCAAACAGGATGAGAACGCTATTTGGGTCTCCCAAAGAGGAATTGAAAGAGCTATGCTTGGAATATCACATTTCAGTCAAATGAGAGAAAGAATCTGGAGTTCCTACCTCCGTCAGCGATCAAGAATCAGGGACACTGTCTCATTTGCCAAGGTGTCAAAAATCAGATGGGCTGGTCACGTAATGAGATTTAAAGACGACCGCTGGACTAGAGCTGTTACAGACTGGATTCCACCGGATGTCAAAAGACCGCGTGGCCGCTCACCTACCAGATGGTCAGACTTCTTCATCAAGGTCATGAATGATCGGTTTGAGGCGCGTCATGTTCCTAGAGAGAACAGCCGCGATTGGGCTACACTAGCACGCAACAGGGACAAATGGAGACGTTACTGGTGCCCGCTTGAGCAAATCGACAATTAACGGGAAGTTAAGTGACAAGTGAAGAAGTGATGAAGTCTCTGTATATTAAAAATGCCATCATAAGCTTAGCTGCATAGCCATTTATATTTAGCTGAGCTGTTCGAAGTCCCCAGCAATGATGTTTGGTTTGCTTGTTTATTAATCACATCCAGTACTGCTCAGGGGCCACTGCCAGCTCCGTTCTCAGGGGTTAATCTTTAAGATGATTGGAGAACCATGAGGTATTGAGGAGAGAACCTGGACCTCCTGCATACACTCAGTTCATGGAATTGTCTTTTTAGTCATGTTCACAATAAGTTTGGAGAAGTGATAAACTATGAACAGAACATTCACAAACTTTACATTAGAGTTCTTTAAGTATGAGATGTCATCAAATGCCTAGTATGTAAAATAGCACTTGAGATACAATTGTCTAGATTATTAGAAATATATATATACATATATGTAGTTTTTCAGAATTTTTTAGCACTGTAGCACTGTCCTCCCACTGTTCATTGATTTTGTTTGAGTGGGCACCATTAATGTCTCCATTGTGAGACTTGTTGTTACTGTTTTTGGCATATAGAATACACCATGGTAACTTGTTAGGCTCTCCTGTGAGGGCGGGATGCTCTTGGTAGCTTGCTGGGCTCTCTGAGAGGGGTGGAGGAATCGCACCCAGGTCGGCTGCATGCAAGGCAAATGCCCTACCTGCTGTGCTATCGTTCCAACCCTTCACAATTTTGTAGAGTAGTTTAAGCGCAAACTTAAACCTTTTAAAAGTCAGAGAATTTTTTCCTGCTTATGCAATACATTCCATAGGAAATTATCCATAATTTTTTTCAAGTACATGAACATGTGACATTTAGCATATATGATCTAAATGAAAAATGGAGACTATCAGACAGGAAGAAAAGTTATCATGTAGCAAGAGAGAAAAAACAGAGTATTCTAAAATTCATTGAAATAATTTTGTGAGAACTGCAGCTATACTTTAATGGAGGTTGGGGCTGGCACAAAAGAGAGTTGAGATGAATAACCCAGAGAAGTGGTAATGATCTGCATCCCTCCCCACCCCCATCCCCACTCCAAACCCATCCCAAGTACTTGACATAATCTAGTGACATTTGGGGACTGCCACAAAGGGATTGTGCTGTTGGGGGCACTGTTTATGACATGTAGATGGGACTGAAGATGGAAATTCTGCTAAACATTCTTCCATGCACAAAAAGCTACTTTACTCAAATACTCGTGTAATCCAAAGCACTGTAGCACTGTCCTCCCATTGTTCATCGATTTGTTGGATCGGGCCCAGTAACATCTCCATTGTGAGACTTGTTACTGTATTTGACATATAAAATACGTCACAGGTAGCTTGCCAGACTTTGCCGTGTGGGTGAGATACTCTCGGTAGCTTGCCAGGCTCTCCAAGAAGGGTAGAGGAATCGAACCCAGGTGAGCCAGGCCTGCTGTGTGCAAGGCAAACGCCCTACAGCTGTGCTATGTCAATAAATAGCATTCCAGTGGAAAACACTACTCTAGGATAAAGATAAGGGTTTTTTGTGTCTGTGGGGGATAGTGAAGGAAGACTTTGGTTCAGAGGGGTGGAAATTTAAAAACGAGACTCTCAAGATAAAATTCTTAATTCTATTCCAAGTTGCTCTATTTTAAATTGAAAGGAAAACTATGCAAGAGAAAAAAGACATAAAACTTGTCAAGTAAATACTTTGGTTTTATTCCCTTTCTGTCTGTAATTCGGGTGAAGAAAAGTTATGATGAGTCTAAACATCCCCTTTGTGATCCATAGTCACTAATCACACATCTTGGATTCTACAACTCAGAAAACAAAGTAAATACTGATTCTGGGTAAAGGCTATACTTGGTTTTCCTGCAAAGGTATATACAAATTCTCTCTTACAAGACAATTTAACAAACTGTGTTACAAAAGAATACTCATAGAAAGAAAAGAGAAAAGTTAGGACTTACAAGACAGTTTAACAAACTGCATTATAAATGAATATTCATAGAAAGAAAAGAGAAAAGTTAAGACATCAGCTACAAAAAAGTTTTAAGAATTAATATAGGGCTGAATAGATAGGACAGGAGATAGGAAAATTGCTTTGCCTTCCATATGGCTGTGATGTTGAAACCCAGGTTCAAATCCCTGGCATGGCAGTCTCATGAGCATTGCCAGCAAGGAGATCAGTCCTCAGCACAGAGCTAAGA